>NC_137701.1:32254892-32733199 GCF_964034855.1 Anser brachyrhynchus
GCCGCCCTGCTCTGCCACCCGGCTCCTCTCCAGGACGCCTGCCCCTCACCTCGGGCTCGGCCCTGTGAAGCCAGGGGTAAACGTGCTCACGTTTACCTATAAACCCTGCCCGCAATGCTCCCTGCCAAGGCTGGCTCCTCACGGCCAGGCCAGCCCACCCAGGTTACTGCGGAGTCACCCGGGAGTGGAGGCCACAGAGGCCGGACACAGCCTTACCATGCCGCAGCCCTGGATAAACCTCATTTATTGATCTTCCCCATCAAGGAAACTGCACCCCTGCTGAGTTACGGCGTGTGAAGTTCAAGGAGATCGGTGTCTTACCAAGAAAGCTACGGGATGATTTAAAGCTCAGCCCAGTGGAAGTAAAGTAGCTTCACTCCTAACCGGGAAGCGGTTCCATAATTAAAATATCTAATACAAAGTAAAGCTGCCCTTCAGCTAGACTATTAATGACACCCTTATATCACTGCTTGGGGATGCTGCACCCAGATGCATTGTGCTTGTTACTGCCTGCAGTTCACCTATTGCATCTCAATGACTTCTATTATTTGCAGTACAATAGCGGTGACAGCCGTGAGCAAGATCAGGAGCTCCAGGCACCAAACCAAAACCGGATAGAAGGCAGCTCCTGCCCCAAAGAATGGGATCAGACAGACAAAAGCTGGGTGAAACGAAGCAGTCAAATCTCTGCTGCCCAGGTGGAGAGCAGGAGGGGCTCTTGCAGAAGAAAAGCAAGGATAACTCGATGTATTTTTCACTTGAGGTTTGGCAGAAGCTGTTAGCTTAGGCTTGGTGCCAGGAAACAAAGCTTTTCTGCCACACAGCAGGGTTCTGCAGCAGGACGGCAGTTCTGGGCTGAGCTGGGCTGCAGAAGCCCCTCCAGGTGTGGCTGCACTCCCAGCCACGTCAATCTGCACTCAGATAATGCCCCACTGCTAATGGGAAGCTGGTGCTATCGTTATCCTCCCTCCACAGACGTGGCGACTGAGATAGCAATGATAGCAGGGCTCCAGCACATTTGCCTGGGAAGACCCTGATATCCTTGTCCACGTCTTTCACAACAAGACCATCTTTTCAGGACCCTTTCGGTTATTCTGGGCAGAGGACTATAGCCTCACGGGTTCCCATAATTCACAGTCTGGCGGTGCTTGGCTTGTAAACCCTGGACCAGGATGTACCCATCATGGCAAAGCACAGGCTTTGCTTCACTTCTGGACAGAAAAAAAACTGAGATCCATTTCACTGTCTTGGTATTAGGGTTTAGCAGATAAAAGTCAATCTAGTTTTACAACAGTTCTGATTAAAAAAAAAAAAAAAAAAAAAAGCAATATCTCAAAGATATCATTGAGTCAAATTGTGCCAAAGAACATGGCAGCAATCTGACAAGGAGCTCCGTGTAATGGTGCTGTACAGCACAATGAAACTGGCTCCTGTTTGCACAAAGCCTCATCTCCGAGCTCAGCATCACGTACGGAGTCTTAGCAGGCAGCACCTTGGCTACAATAACCGCTTCTGTGTCTTCCCCTGAGGTCAGATTTTGCTTAGACTGACCACAACTGAGTCTTGAGTAGCTGTGGATTCACCCTGGTGCATGTCCTTACAGAGCCTCATCAGGGCTTCAGTTTCGGCATTGTGGGTTATCTGAGATAAAGCACATGATTATTATCTACATCCCCTAATAAGCTTTGGGGTCAAGCAGCAGGAGGAAACAAGTGATATGGAAGAGGCCTTCCTTCATCAAGGCACTGCAGAGGAATGTCCTGGTGTCTGCACCGCGATATTCCCTGTGTGCCATGGAGCACGGTCCCATACATACACACAGAGTTGAGGGATGGCAGTGGTCTCTGCCCCCAGGTGATTCAGTCTGCATACACGGACCTTTGTACCTCCCGGACTGACCACAAAACCACAGCCCTGCAGCTCCTGTTTGCAGAGCCTGGCATTCTCTATGAAGTTGACACACCAAGAAGTCACAGCTGGAGAAATTCATTCAGTGCCAGAAGTTTCTGTTCAGGTCTTGCTGTCCATAGAAATACCAACTTTTTGGCTACAGCTGCTTTGTTTCCAAGGAAAATAAAGCATTTAAGTCTCTCTCACACCCAGAGAGTCCCTCCAAAGAGCACTGCCAGTACCATGTACCTGCTAAGACTGGCAGAGATTTAAGTAAGAAAATGGCTTATCCAAAGCTGGTTAACCCCAGCTCTGCTCACACTTCAGGATACTTCTTAGTCCCGTCCAGGCTGACTGGAAATAACACGTCTGCTCTGTGGGCAGCTTGCAGAAGAGGGAGGAAGAGGGGAAAACCAGGCTTGTTGCCTCTTTCCCTCGTACTCCTTCCAAAACAGACTGAGCTAGCTCCCCACCAGTGTAAACCAGGAACCAGCAAATGCAATAAACCAACCGTCTGTGTTGCTTCAGCCAGAAAAGCGATGTTGCAAACCTCTCTGGGATGCCAGCCAGGCGGTAAGAATGAGGAAATGCCAGCATCAGGGTCCCCCAGGTCCCCATTTGCTGGGGAGAGACATCCCCGGCAGGCACTGCTGGGTGCTGAGGCTGTCCCTGGCCATGCGGGGTGGGGACAGACCTGCTGTGGGCTCCCGGGGCTGCAGCGTGCCCCTGCCACTACACCGTGCTGTGCCCTCATCCCTCTCCCTAGCCCTGGGCTGGTGTTTATCTGATCAGTTGTTAAAACCACTTCCATAAGCTCACGCAGAGCCCATCTTTCTCCCCTCAGCGTCTCTTGACCCAATGAATCAATCTCCCTCGCTGCTTCCTTTCTAACCCCCAAAGGTCACAGCATGTGATTCACCCCTGCCTTCTCTGCAGACACATTTTGCGCTTTGAGGATGAGTTTCATGTTTTCTTGGAGGAGCTGAATTTTCCATTTGAGCCCCCGAAAGGCAGTGGCTGGAGCAGACGCCGCTTCCCCCACGTGCCACGTCTGCTCCTACCTCCCAGCACGCTGTTTGCTTTTGCACAACCGCACGGCACCGCTGACTTGTGCTCTGTGATGCCCCTAACCCCGTCCCCATCCCCGTCCCCTGCCTGGCCGGTCCCTCACCCGCTGTCCGCACGGTCGGTCAGTCCAACCTCACGGGACACAGCTCGTGCCCTGCTTTTTTAGACCCTCCCTCCAGTTTGTCACAGCCCTTAATTCTGAGCCTCTCCTCTTGAACGTTTCCTCTGGGTCACCCACAAAGCGGGCGCGTGCCTCCCTGCTCCGCCACCCGCTCACAACAACGCGGGCTGGCGGGCGCTGGCCCCCCCCTGCTCCACGTACCCTCCGGTTTAAACATTGATAAATATCGAGGATGTTGGTTTTTGAAGCCAAAGGTATGTCCCTGACCACAGGATGTTCTTCGCCGTGTCCCGAACTCAAAAACATGTTTCAAAACAGGGGAAAGCGGAGGAGAGAGGGCTCACAGAATTTTCCGCTGGAACAACATAAGTCGGCTTTTCCCACACAAGCTCAGACATTTTGGCCATGGTTTTCCTATAGAAATGCAACAGCCCGTTGGCACCTGGTGAGGTTAAATGGGCAGTGCTGACGCTGGGCAGAAAAATCACCCATCTGCAATATTGGCTGTGACTCGACTGAACCGGAAAACAAACTTTTGGCCGACTGTTTTCACCCAAACTATGTACTTTTAAGCACAGTTACCACCAGGTTGTGCCACAGATATCCCCAAACTCTCCTCTCCCAAATTTGTCTCCTAAGAGCAGCTCACGTCTCCCGTGCTACAGGCATAGCACACACAACTTTATCTGGTTGATGGGTCCCTGAATAAGAAGGTTATTTCCCCAGCTTATCATCGAGGGACAGTTTACAGCAATGTTAAGTGCTGTAGCGAAGTCCTGGGGGGCTTCTGTTGCTTTCTTTTGGGGTCTTAATTGCCTTGCTGCTCTTTCCAAGTTCACGACTATCTCACAGTGACGCACCCGCTCCTGAGCTTTCCCCTTTCTGAAATGCGGGGAGAGGAGGTAAGTAGCCAAAAGCATGGATGGCAAAATCTTTTTGGGTAGATCTAACGACAGCCTGCAGCTAGGCATGACTGGAGGAGGTGCTGCTGCCTGAAACGAGCAGGGGAAAGTCTCCGCTCCTGCCCGGCTGCCGGTGGCGGCGAGCTCTGAGCCCAGCGGCCACCCCAGGGAGCTGGCAGACCCTGGCTGTTTGAAAACTCATGCTTCTTTCCGGAAAGACACAGAGGAATTACGCTGCCTGCGCATGCAAACATTTGGTTTGGCCATTGCCGCCTGTTAGAAGGGTCTCCAAGATCAGCACGCCCTCGCATCTCTGGCTCTGCCTCTTGCAGCGACTCAGAGGATGCACAGGGCCCTGCGGTGGAGAGGGTGGCGGGGAGCTGAAGCTGACAGCGTGGGGTCAGCCCGGCTCCTGCGGACTCCTGCTCTCACCTCCCGAAGCCCAGGCACAGCACGCGGTGAGCTCTGAAGTGCACGGGGTCTTGCTGGTCACCTCGGGGAGGTGAATTGCCCCGGTCCCTTTTCTTCAGGGACGTTCAGCTGCTAACAGCTTGCTGTGAAGCAATGGTGTATGTGTAGTTCTGGCCAGCTATTATATGTTTCTCTCTATTTTTCTTCACTCCTTCAGGTGGGTGCTGAGACCACCAGGAAAGGAAGAATTGTTACTGACTGAGGAACTGGAGGAAAAGCAAGAGAAGAGGGCAGGTGGCTTCACTGGGAATTGACCACAGAAGGACAATGACTACGGTGATCATGCTGCCTTGTGAATGCAGCCTGTGCTTTGCCCAAACACACTGTATGTCCTTTGGGGTACATTCAAGGTATGTGACAGACATACCTGATCTGCTGATCAGCTGTGATGGGCAGGAGAGGTGTTTGGGGAGGAAAATAGCAGCACATCATAATTCCCCGGTAGGTTCTCCAGGATGAGGGAAGCATGGTGCAGGGGTGCACACCCTGCACACAGGACCCCAGCGACTCAGCGTGTGCCAGACGAGTGCACCCAGCAAATATTTCACCACTGACCCACCAGCCATCCTGTGCCCTGCTGCATGCTGTGCTTGCGATGGTGGAGGGCCTCCGGCTGGCCACGGGAATTGGTGCTGTCTGGCTTTTAGGCTCTGTCCAGCTGAGATCCCTCTACCATGGGCTTTAATGCATTTTTTTATGGGAGATCTACTGGAGCACTACCTCCTGCACCCACCTTTGGCAAGAACATCCCTGCGGTAAGAAGTTCATTTATTCTAAGTAACTGAAGAGGTGCAGGTTGGTATCTGCTAGTGATGATCAGTGGTTGGGATTAGCATACTTCTGTGGTGGACACATTATCTACAGACCCCCATTCCTGAAGCCTGCGGTCTGTGGGTAACTCTTAAGACATTTTTGCAAAGACTACAACGGTGTATTGATATGAACTAAACTGAAATGCATATGCAAGTGTTATCCCAATTGAGTCTTTAGACAGACTCACTGAAAATCTGAGAACCTGGAAAAAGACGGAAGGAGTTCATGTCTGAACTCCTTGAACCCTAGCCAAAATTTTCAAAAATGTTCAACTGATTTGGGCACCAAAGTACCTAAGGGCTTTTGAAATGGGATGTAAGCACCCACATCACTGACATGCTTTCCAAACATTTTATCCTTTAATTTAAGCTACATTTCACTTAGATGCAGACAGAAAGCAGCTTAGTCCACTGCAGGGGAAGCAACTCTGTGAAGATGCAGTAACTTAAAGTTTAGAAATAATTAGCACTTGCCTCCATCGTGAGGTTGGCAGGAAAGGTAATTCTAATCGGTGACGGTAAACATCTATATAACTAATTGGTGGGTTTTAATTCTTGTTATGTGACATCCCATAGCCACGGCTGCCCGTGCCTTTCACACCTCTCCGGAGAGCCGGCTTGGTTGGCCTACTTCTTCCACCATCGGAAAAGATGTGTTTCCCATGAATCTAAAGCTGCTTCTATTTATGGGTGTAATGCTACAAGGTCGCAGTCAAAGCATAGTTCCTGACAATAAAAAGCAAAACAAACAAAAAGCAAAAATAAAAACCAAAGCAAACAAAAATTATGCTTTCAAGAAGCACGTTTTCCTGAGGCACGCTGTGTTTTCTTTTTAAACAAAGACTTGTTGAGTCACCAACATTTTCTTCTCTACAATTATGGAGGAAATCGAATATGTACAGTGAGTATCGGATCCTGTATTACCGTACATTTGTTTTATAGCAAATGAGATTTTAAGAGAGGAGAATTCTTAAGCCTGATGTAGTATTTAAATCTTGTTAGCCCTCCATCTCCTCAGCCCGCAGGATAATGATACTGTAAGACGATGGCCTTCCTCTCTCGCCATCTCAGTTTTGATTTCTTTCCATGGGAGACATTTTCCAACGCACCAGTTTTATCTAGACCACACGGGCGGCAGTGATCTGGGGTTCTTGGTACACGTCCATCCTCTGCATGGCTCTGCAGGGTGCAGGCCTCTGGGCTGTCCCCAAAACGGGGCTGTCGTGGCCCCGTGCTGTCCCAGCAAGGGTCACAGGGCAGGGACAGTCCCGTGCCGGGTCACCTTGCCTATGGGACAGTCCTACTTGAATGCTGCCTCTCCAGCTCCTTCACAGCTTTTGCTGTTCAGCGCTCTGACACGGGGCGAACGCCAAAGCCGCCCCACGGAGCATCCAACCCCGCAGCCTTTTAGGAACCCTACACAGGCAAGGAAGCTTGGCAGCCGCTCCCCGCTCACCCTTGGGGGACTGAGATTTATTTATTTTTAATATCTCAGTTCCTGATTCCTCCTGTGCTGGAAGAAGTCCTTACCCTCCTCAAAAAGCTGCTGATGAGAAAGTGAAAGCCGAGCGCGCCCTGCTCCATGGGGCAAGCGCCGCATCCCGCTGCTGTGCGTCCACCTGCAGCTCCCTGCCCCACCCCCAAATACTCCGGCTCTCGAGTGGGCTCCGAGCACCCCAAACCTCCGGGCTCGGGGCTGTCCCCGAAGCCTCCCAGCTCGCAGCGTTTCCCATTTCTGCCCGGGCAGGGCGCTCCGTAATCACGGCCCTGCACAGCCACGGGGCAGCGCGACCCGCTCCTGCTAAACCTCAGCCCCTCCGCAACGCCCCGGGGGGGGGGGGGGGATCCCAGCCTCGGGATAGGGGGGGTTTCATCCCCGGGATGGGGGTGTCCCAGCCCCGGGCTGGGGGCTCGCAGCCCCAGGGGGTGCCGGTGCCCCGCTGCGGGCAGAGCCGCGCCCGGCCCCGCGCCGCCCTGCCGGGGCCGCGGGTTCGATCCCCGCCGCCGCCTCGTCCTGCTGCTCCCCGCGGGGTACTCACCTCTGCGCCGGGCCGGGCAGCGGGAGGGCGAGCGGAGCCGTCCGGGGGCTGCGAGGGAGGCGCGCTGATGTCAGGCCGCCAGCTCCGCCCTCCCTGCCCATGTGCCCGGCTCGGCACGGCTCGGCTGGGCACGGCTCGGCACGGCTCGGCACGGCTTCCCCCCACCCCCCCCACCCCCCCGGCCGCCCCTTGGGGGCAGGAGGCCGGGCACGGCTCGGCTCCCCGCTTCAGGGGCGCGTTTTGGAGGCGCCGAGCGCCTTCGTTTGGCCGGGAGGGTGCGGCTCGGCGCTATCGGGGGCCGCGCACTTGTCCCTGCAGCCCGTGCCGGGGGGCAGATAATGGGGAGAGAGAGGCCTGTCCCCCCGCAGCCGCCCCCAGGCTCGGCACGGCCCTGCTCCCTTACCAGCGATGGCCCTACAAATAAAGCCGCAGCGCCAGGGATCCACTAATGGTCCCCCCAAAGCTGCTCCCTCTGCTCAGCTGCCTCACCTGCCCCTTCCCTCAGGGGCTTTTCGAAGCCTTCCCGAAAGCATCTTTGGTCAGGGCTTTATGCAGCCGCTGCTCTGAGGCTTCTCGAGCCGTTCCCAGAGGCCGGTGTGATTCGTGCCCGTGGTTTCCCGGAACAGCCCATTGTGCTGCCTGGTGGCCCCGCTGGGGTGGCAGAGCTGGTGCTGCCAGCTCGGCGGTGTCGGCAGAAAGAAGGCTGTCGTGGCCCGACGGGGTGTCCCGTGCTCTGTCACTGCTGTGCCACGGCCTGGCGTGGAGGCAGAAAGAAAGAAATCATTGAGCTCTGCTCAGCTTTCTGGATCTTGCTACCTGTCCTCCTGCATCAGACCTTTTTTCTGCCCTTTTAGTTTATTACAGACCCCTTAGCCATTGCCTGTTTCTCTCTTGGTCACGGAGATTTCATTCCACACGGTTCCCCACTAGGGTCTCAGGTCTCAGCTGCAGCCACGCAGGGCTCCCTGCACGGCCCTGCCTGGCCGGCAGCGAGCCTGCCGCGGTGAATCCCCCATCACGGCCTTCAGCGGCGACCACCCCTCTGAGTCCCTTCATCCCAAAGTGCTGACGCCTGCTTACTTTTGCAACGTCACTCCCTTTTCATAACATAGGAACCTTTCTGATTTTCCCCCCAGCATTTTCACCCAAATTTCACCACCTTTCTTTCAGAAAGAAACGTGCCAGGATTAACACCCGTTTTATAACTTTCTCCATCTCCTGGATCCGAACAGGCCACGCGTTTGCTGAGTGCCTCAAGCCTTGCAGTACCATTTTTTTCCTGCAGATGTTGAGCTGCAAAGCAGCTGAAGTCTCCCCAAATCCAGGTGCAGGATGGTTCCTCCCTCCCCGTCACTGCTCCCCGCTTGCTGGACCTCCGAGATGTATGGCGTTACTGAGCACATTTTTCAGGGACTTCATTTCGCCCTCCATCTGTCACTTTTAACCTGCGAACTGCCTGCACTTGGGATGCATCTCACCACACTCAAGTGTTGCTGTGGCACCCAGGAGGATGCTTGGGCTGTAAGTGCCCATGTCCCAGTAGGGTTTACCTGAATCTGGGTACCCCAAATTCACCACTAAGGCCACACCACCGCTTTGTGGCTTACAGAGATCTGCCGTCCAACCCCACCCCTTCCTCCGTGCCCCCCGAGGTCCCCATTTTGGGTCGCTTCCCATCCTCGGCCCCCCCTGGACCTCCTGGGGGGCTGGCAGCATCCCTCGGGGAGGTCGGTTGGAAAACATAACGCAGAGCTACCAGAAAACCGACTCCTGCCACTAATCAGCTCCCGTCAGGTTATCGCTTTCGCAGCCGCCCGGCTTTTCGGAGAAAAATGTATTTTATCAGCCCTCTGCGGAGGAGACCTGGTGGAGATGCTCAGCGCTGGCGCTGCCGGGGCTCGTCCCCGCCTGTCGTGCAGGCGCCATCTAGTAGGAAAAGGAGAAAAACACCGAGAATGAAACACGGTGGGAAGTTGGAATGAGGTTTCTTGCAGGAGCATCCACCTGGGGCAGGAAAATAGTTTAATCTAACACAGAACTGTTCTGAGGCTGTGCAGGTACAGCCCGGAGATAGTGCTCTTGGGAATCTGCAGCAAATGGTTAGGGTATGAAAACCTCCCAAAATTAAGCAACTTTTGTCCAGAGTGGGCCCTGATTTGCTGAATATTACAATACAGAAAATATAAAACTAGAGGCCGGCACCTCTCTATATAACCACCGTACAGACCGCTGGGGCTGGTTCAGGGGACTCTGGCAAAACGCGTCATTTCCCGACTGCTCCTTGATAACTTTGTCAGGGTTGCATCCCGTTAATTATCCGCATGGGTTAATTGCAATGTACTGTCCTGGGCTGCTGTGTTCAAACCGGCTCTGGTCGGTGCCAGGCGCTCCCCTTTCCAGTGCTGAGGTCGCATCGGAAACCTCTTCCTGCCATCCCTGCGCGTGTGATTTCCCGTCGCAAAGGCATCTGCTCTCGTCGTACCGCATGATTTCACCGCAGATCCCATAACAGTGCCGCCGCCGTTTTCTGACAGTCACATGGGTGCCTCGGAAGCGCATCTGATGTCTTTCTACGTGAATTCCCAGCCCTCGGGGTGCGCCAGAGAAACCTCCCTGCATGAACCCCCCAAGGGCTAAGTAACAGAGACCCACAACATTAACTTGTATTAAAAAAAAAACCACGAGATTTTATAGCAGTCCAATGATTTTTACGCAGCTTGACTCACCCTTCTCAGCATGGGGAGGTGATAATGCCGCGTGTGTGTTATCTGTGGCCCACGAATTGCCGCTGGCAGTGGGGGAATTCCCCCTTCTGCCGGGGGTACACGCATGTCCCCATCCAGTGGGTCCCTGTGACACACGTGTGCCAAGGAGCACAGCTCCCTCTGGCTTTTCTCCTACTTTTTTTTTTTTCTTTTTCTTCTTTTTTTTTTTTTTTTTTTTTCCCAAAACACCGAGAACTGGAGGCCAGGGATGCTTGGTCCGGCAGCTTCACTGTGCTGGGGACCGCACCGGCATGGTTGCACTTTGCCTGGAGCGGAGCCTTAATTCTTCTCCGCTTTCATAGATAAAAGCCTGAATTAATTAAAGGAGAGAATAGAAATCACTTTGATTTCCAGAATACCAGAAACTCCTAATTATCATAGCTTCCACCAGTGCTGCAATAATTAAGGGGCTGTTGCTGTTTCCGCTGCAGACCCACTTTTCGCAGGGATTTACAAACGGTGCCCAAATTTCCTGCTCTCGGTGCAACGCAGTGACTCGGGGCAGGGATCTGTCTGCAGGTGCATCCCCGTGAACCAGCCACAAAACCCCGAACAGTGTCCGATTCCCTCGTGGATTTCTTATTAGAAATCCAGGGTCCCTAATGGCAGCAAGCTACAGACAGCGTCTGCTCTCCAATTACACTCTGATTATTCAAAATAATAAAATTGGGAGCTTTTTTCTTTGCCTTCTGGTCTTTCAGTCTTTGAAACGCACAAGGGGAATGCTCCTAGCTTTTTCACCTCATCAGAGAGACTTAGCATTTATTAGTATTTAAAATGTGGTGGAAACTGAATGTCTCACCTGATCACTGGTCTGCTGGTTCCTGTAACCTTTTGCAGAAGCACCAAGAACCTCGGGGCGATGCTGGTGGTGAAAGAGCCGGACTTTGCTGCAGTGTGAGAGCAGCAAAACACCCGCAGGGCAATGGCTGAGCAAGTCCTGCTGCAAAGTGCCGGGCCTGGGGGCAGCCGTGCAGGGCAGGATGCTCTGAGCTGCATTTTGCACTCTTGCATCAGGGAAGCAGCCAGGTGGAGATGTGCCTGGCTCTTTGCATTGCCTCCGTATGTGTTGGGGTTTATCCTTTGGCTGCTGCAGCTTTCCTGACTTTATCCCACTTTGACAGCATTGTCCAGAGCTTGCCCAGCTCCATTGCAGGCCCTGCAGTAAATATTGGAGTAAATCAGGAGCTTTACCTCGCCTGAACTCCACCAGGTTCTCACCTCACCTGAACTCCTTCAGGTACCAGAAACTGATGTTTCAAAACCCTGCGTTTCTCAAGACACTTCCTTTTATTTTTCCTGGGAGGCTCAGGAAGCAACATCTGTGCCCCTTCATACAGCGCGGGGCTCCTATTTTACCTGTTTATCCACCCTCGGCACTTGTGTCCCAACAAACTGAGCATGGGGAACTTGCTTGGGACACCTCAAAAAGCAGTGGGACGTGGCTTTTCCCTTGTCTCAGTGCTGGCAGACGGAGGGGGAAAGCCTCCTCCAGCCTCGCAGCCTTGGGTCCATTCAAGCAGCACTCTTGCCCCAGCATCACCCAGGGGCATTTAGGTGGAAAAAGCCCGGCCAGCATCAGGGAGGAGAAGCCTGGCTTGTTCAGAGACACGTCACCGGGCCAAAAGATAACCACCAAAAAAAAAAAGGGAAGTAAAAGGAACAAATGTAAAATTTGTCAGTATTAGCGATGCAGGGAAGCATGGGAAGTTAAAAAGATCACAGACAATTGAATTTAATTGAAAAAGAAGATTAAATAAAATGAGACTTGAATATGAAGAGCTAATTTGGATTAAAGAAACAAGCTGATTGCCTGAAGAAAGAAATTGGAGGATGAAAATGGTTTTATTTTGCATCTGGGTTCCAGTTCTGTTTGTACCAGGACAATTAAAAAAAAAAAAAAAAAAAAAGAACATTCCCCTTTAAAATTATAACTTTTTTTGGAGAGGGTCACAAACCGCAGGAACATGGGGTTCTCTTCTGATCTGATAGGATTAGGGGAGATTTGACCACATATAGGGAAATGGTCTCACTTGATCCAAGGCTTTGATACTCCCAGCACTGTTGCTGGTGGCAGGAGGGCATCAACCTGTCCCCAGGTGTCGGAACCGGGCATCTTGGTGCAGCGCACGGCGCTGTGTTCTCCGTGCTGCGCGCAGGGCAGGCAGCGCTGGCAGCTCGTGCACCAGCTCCTGAAAGGCCAATTGATAAGGAAATAGTCTGAGGCAAAATGAACAGTTCTTATTCACAGCACAAATGGAAAAATATATCGGATACAGCAGAAAAGTGAAGAAGGGCTTAATTTAAAGTATTTTCTTCTTTTTTTTTTTTTTTTTTTTCCCAAGTTAGAAGGATCTTTCTACCCAGGGAGTTCTCCTGAAGGCGTGGGATGCTTTAGTGCACTCCTCTCCCCACGTTTCCTTATGTCCACTTGGCTGCTACACCCTTTTCGACAGCACATCCAGCAACTGGTGTCGCCCTCCCAGCAAGAAATGCCTTGAGCTGGGGCTCCCACTGGCCCTGGTGACATCCTTGTCCCCATCCCTATCCCTTTCCCCATCCCTGATCACATCCACATGCCCCCCTGTCCCACAGCTCTCAGGGGAAAGGGGCTTTGGGAGTGCTCGTGCCCGGGGTGGGGAGGACGAACCCCGTGCCCCAGGGACCAAAATCTGCTCCAATACAGCACGAGGGTTTCAGCGCAGAGCAGAATCCAGCTGTGATTTCATTAAGGAGGCTCTCGCTCCTTGTGCTCAATATTTAATTTAAAAGGAGCGTGTGTGTTGAGTTCAGCGTGTTGATTAACCATGACTCCGAGATAGAGGGAAATTACTAATATGGGAAAGTGCAGTCAGTATTTCATGGCGAAGAGTAATTGAGCTAACAGTTGACATATGGAGTTGTGTGGGCAAACTAATTAAATTTTACATCTTCCCAAGCATTTGTGAGTTTTATAAGCATTTGATTTATATATTAATTAAACCTTGGAGTGAAATAAAGAGGACGTAACTATTTATACCGCAAATGCGTCCATCAAGAGGAAGTGCTTTGATATATTTACAAGCAGACACCAAAGCACCTCGGTGAGTCCGTGGCTCAGCCTGGCAGAGGCAGAGGAGCCTCTGCAGTGTCCCAGCTGTGTCCCAGCCATGTCCCAGCTGTGTCCCAGCCGTGTCCCAGCCGTGTCCCAGCCATGTCCCAGCTGCCCTGTAGGGCCACTCCAGTGGTGCTGAGCATCCTGCACGGTACCAGGCACTGTGTCCTTGGGCACTGCAAACCCACACAGGGAGGTGTTAAATCCCAGCTGCGCCTGGCTCAGGTGTTTAAGGAAAATACAAGTGCTGGGCCATGCTTCTGCTCTCAGACAGCCGTCCTGCGGGCAGCCAGCTCCCCCTGCCCTGCACGGTGCTGGTTCTTCTTCTTCACCATCAGGAATAAGCCCCGTGGGCCACAGAGACCAAAAGTTTCCCGCTGCTCTCGGTGCATTGCAGGCAGCTCATGAGGAAGCTGAGATGTGATTTAAATATTTACCCAGCCCATTAGCAGAGCACGAGAGGCGGTTGCTGAGCGTCCTGTGATGACCTTGCCGAGGATTTGGAGCTGTCTTATTAGTGAGATGTCAACTCTAAAGGGAACGTGCGTGGGGTGGGTGCGTTTGCAACTGCACGGAAGGATGCCCAGGGTGCCCTCTGCCCTGTGCCCCCTGCGTGGCTCACCCCCAGGGGCTGTGATGCCTGTCTGAGCCCCCCAGTCCCCCAGCTAAATAAGAGAAATGTTTCTATTCGGCTCCGCAGCGATGCCTCCCAGCAGCACAGGCTTGGGGGTCATGCCGTAGCACTCCCAGCTGTTTCTGCATCCTGGGTCTGGCATCCTGCTGACGCTAAAAAATGAATCTACCCTTTATATTTCCTTATTATTGATGAGTTATTTTAGCCTCTTTTCAGTGTTGAAACAGGAGCAGCTTGTGGCGTCTGCAATGACACAGGATTCAGAAGACGTTCGATTTCGGTACGAAAGTGGAATTACAGCATAAACATGGATATTAAAAGTCCTTTAAATTTAGTAAACTATTCATAACAGGTACACAGCTGATATTCAGATCCATCAGGACTGTGAAATAGATGGTAGCGATATTTTAGGAGTCATTCTGTGTGCTATCCCACCTACCCCTGGGGACTCCATCAATCTTGTGATGGCCAATGACTCCTGCTCACCGTGTCAGTGATTAATGTTGTGACCCACTGGAGAGGAAGGACTACAAAAGCTCAGTGTTTGTGTACAGCGTGAGTTATAGGCTGGGGGGGGGGGGGGGGGTAAGGGGGGAGATGCTAGGACCAGGCTGGGATTAAATGGGGAGGGAGAAGAGAGGCTGGTGCTCAGCGTGAATTGTGTTTAAGATCAGCGCTTTGCTGAGCATCCCTTCAGGAAGCCCTGGGGGAGGCAAGATGCAATTCTGCTGCATGTCGTAAGGCACAGGGGGACCCTGGTTCCTCCTGAAATATTGCATGCTGGATTGGTCCCACATCAGGTACACAAGCGATCTCTCAATCCCTGCACCGCTGCAGTCCACATTCTGCAGCATACTTCCTGCGGGCCAAGCCCTGCCCTGGCTCTGGACAAGGATTCACCACGTGAGAAAACAAACACCTCTGGAAGCCCATTCTCATCCACCTGGATGTCATCTGAAGGTATTCACATGGCAAGCTGGAGCTACCTGGGAGCTCTCTGCCCAGGCTCTGAACCTCAGGATTTGCTGCCCACGTATGCCTGGAGGAGACGAGGGGCTGATCCATTGCCAGTGATTAAGTATCCATAATTAAATGGTTGACAGAATTTGCAGCAGGGCTCAGGGAATTGACGATCCCTGGAAAACCCTGGGACAAACACGCTCCTGTTAAGGCCAATGTCACCCATTGCTGAGCAGACCAGTGTCACGATGCTGCGCGGGGGCTCGAGCATTCAGCAACAACCACACAAATACCTCTTCCCCCAGTCCGGCCCAGCTATTAATACAGCAGGAACAACTCAGGGCTCTCCACAGCATTACATTTCATTGGCGTTTTAGTTACACCGTTGGAGTACAGTGTGTCATCAATTTGTGCATTCCCCATCTGCAAATCAATGCAGCTAATGCGATGCGCGGCATCTTGCGTGCAGCGAGTTCTCGCTGTTTTGCTAGCAGTGCCAATACGCTAAGCCTAGAAATGCATCCAACACAATGAATTTTAATTTCATGTAGTAATGGGACCTGCAAACTCCTCTCTGCATGATATTAAACCTGAGGGCTGGGATGCGGTGCTTTGGAAAATAGCCACTGCTGTGTTACGGAGCGGGCAGATCACCTTGAGGCAGATCTAATTGAATGCTGCTGGAGTATCAGAAATCATCCTGAATGGTCCCGTGGTCGATGGGGACTTTTGCCTAATGTCACAGGTGGAATCACTAATGAGCCTGGGGGATTAAATATACGAAGTGATGTAAAATCCAAGAAGCCTCTGTGCTCTGCTGCCTCTGGTCTGAGCGGGCACACATGCAAAGTCTCTTGGATGCCCTCTGCAGCCACCCTTGTTGCTGCCCAGGTGGGTGCCCACTTGTTCCCCAGCCTGACTTCAGAGACTGAAGAGCCCTGCAGCTCCAAAACAATGCATCCTGTACATGGGAAGTGAAGGGCCAGGAATTCCTGCAAGAGAGGTTTTGCCTGCAGCAGCAGAAAATGTAGTGGGTGACAGATTTGTGGGAAGAAGCCACCTAGCAGCAGCAGGTGGCACGGCCTCGGGCACCCTCCCTGCCCCCTGATCCCTCTGGTTTTTGCAAAGGGCCCTGCTGGACCTCACTTACCTACAAAGGCCAGGAACAATTTTAAGGACAATGTTACATCCCCACTATTCCTCCTTGCTGACATGCAATCTGTCCCAGCACTCCATAAACATGCCCTCTGCTTGGGTCGTACCCAAGCTCTAGGTTGCTATTGATGTTGTGGAGAGCCACAGCAATCTTCAGGAAATTTGTGATCCGGTCCTGCCATATTTGACAGATAACACTCGAAATACAAATGTCAAAACACATTTAGATTTTCCTCTTTTCTAACTAGCCCTGGAGAAAACGCAAACCCTTCTTGACAGAATCAGTTCAGGAGCCTCCTCTAAGCCAGGCCCTGAGTGTTGGGAGAATCTGCCTCTTAAAGCCATATAGATCCATCGCTGCTGTACAAAAAATGCTCTTCACCCCCAGGCAGAATTGCTTAAGAAAATCCTGACGTGATTAGACACCACTCTGTTCTGAGAAAAAGTAAGTATACTATTAAAGGATAACAGAGACGCTGCATAAACTGGAGGTATTGAAATTACTTGATGTTGCAGTCCTGAAATGTCAGACTACCAGGAGGGCACAGGGAAGGGCTTGAATATTTGTATTTTTTTCTGGATATTGCTGTGCAGGTGTGCCATAGCCCGAATATGTGTTCTCCTGTAAGCCCTAACAGGTATTGCAGTTCCCCAGCGCTGATACTGAGCGTATTTAGGTTGTGGGTTGTTGAAGTTCATAATCACAGGCTTGAACTGGCTCCAGCACTGGGCTTCAATTTGATAACAGTTTATGCATGTGCTTTGGCATGCAAGAAGCCCTTTTGCCTTAAATTAGTGTAATGATGCCAGTTAAACTGTTCTCTCCCTTGTAGTGCCTTGCAGCCTGGACCCATGGCTCTGTTTGATGATACACAAATTAAACAAAAAGCCAGCTTCTGCCCCCAGAAGTGCGTAGTGGAAGTGTAAAAGGAGTGCATAGCCCACATGTGCCTGCATAAGTCAGCAAAATAATTAACGTATTTAATTTTATTAAGTCAACAGTTTTAAGCATAGCCTTAAATACCGAGCCCCATCAGGGCTTTAATTAGGAGTGTTGCTGACCTGCAGGATCTGCAGGCAGCTGTAAGCAGAGAACTTTGCATGTGCATATCACCAGGCTCAGGCGTAAGTCAGAGCATTTTCAAGGTTGAGGTGATTTGTTAAATGATGCTCTGAGTACGCACACATTCACATCAGTAGCTCAGCACCATTCAGTCTTCGTAACCTCTAGTGATATTGGGCCAAGAAGGACACGAAGCATCCCATGGCCCCAAGAGGTGAAGAGGGTCGAAGGACAGAGCAGGGACTTGGTGGGGAGACGATAGAAAAGGGGATTCCTGGAAAAGTGAAAGCGGAGAGATGATCGTGGAGAGGGCGTGGGCAGCGTTGGGGCAGGCTTTGCAGGCTGCCACCTAAAAGCACACGTCTTCATTTTTGCTTTCAGTTTTGGAGGACTGCTTTTCTGCTTTTAATCGTAAAGGGTCGCTTCTCCTCCTGGTGGCTCATACTAAGAGAGCTGAAAGCTGCTCAGCGCATTGATGTGCTTCCCTTCCCAGTGCTAGAGCGTGGCCCCTGTGGGTGGCAGAGCCCAGTGCACGTGCTGGCCTTACTGGGAAGCAGGTGCTGAGCCTGAGAACAGGGCGAGCGCCTGCTGCTGCTGTCCTCTGGGATGTGGGGGGCCACAGTGGAACCTGTGGGGTTTTTCCCCTATGGAAACCACATGGTCAGGGGTGTTAATACGGATTTAGCTGGCTCTGCTCCTGTCCTGTCCTCCCCAGGGCTGTAGAGGGTGGCAGAAAGCAGTGCTCGGCAGGAAGCTGTGAGTATTTACCAACAGAAATGCTTTGTCAGAAATAAAATGCAAGGAAATAACAGAGGTCCAGCAGTGGCATGCAAGTTTGAAGAAAAATTCATCCAAATGAAATGACCAGAGAGAGAAGGAGTAATCATTCCCAGCAGGGTTTGCTCACAAGTATTAAGAAAAGTGGGCACGTGGACCTGTGTCGTTTGGGATGCCTGTGGCTGAGCCCTGTGGGGTTTCAAGCTCTGAGTCCCACGGTGCTGGCAGGGTTTGCTGGAGGTCCTGTAGGGTCTGCTCGCTGCCCTGCCCTGCTTCACCTCCTGTGCTGCAGGCGGCAGCTCGGCCTGCCACAAATCATGCAGCACAGCCTGAGATGCGCGAAGAGGTCTTCTGGCTCTATCCGCCTATAAAACTCTCTTTCTCTAATAGGATCTACCAAATAAAACTATTTACTGAATAACAATGTAGCAGGCAGCAAATAAAAACGTAGGGGCTCAGGTACCTGATTTAAAGGCTTGGTTTATGAGTCTCTCTACAGACGATGGAGGGAGGGAGGGATGGCGTGTGGGTAACACTGCCCGCACAGTAAAACCAGAGCTTTATGCGATAGTGTGTGCCGCACACCCAGGCCAATTAGCTTGGAAAAGGATTACTGGTCTGACACAGGGGAGAAAACGTGACAGGCTCGGCAGGAGTGTCCCTCTGCAGGCCGCTGTTCCCAGTAGTGTTGATGCTAATATCCTAAGCATCTCTAACGGTACATAGATTAATGAAACCATACCAGTGAGGGCACAGCATCAAACGAGGCTGCCTGCTCAGTGATGGGTGGCAGGGGCAGGAGGTGTTCCCCAGCAGTGGCTTGCCAGCAGGATTTTGTCCTTCTGTGGCACCATGCATTGCCTCCGGCAAGCTGCCCTGGTGCAGAGCAGCCCCGTGTGTGTCCCAAGGCCCCTGCTGACAGCCAGTGGGCAAAACTTCGGGAGTTTGGACCATGAAACCTCCTCTCCTTTCTTTCTCAGGGTCCTTCTGCTGTTTAAGTCTTCGTTCTGTCCCAACTGTCTGGCTGGCTGTGAAGCTGAGCAGGAGCTCACAGAAGTAAAGGAGCCCCTGAAGTTTCTTGTTGGTGTAGCTGCATCTATTGTATTTATTTTATTTTATTTTATTTTATTTTATTTTATTTTATTTTATTTTATTTTATTTTATTTTATTTTATTTTATTTTATTTTATTTTATTTTATTTTATTTTATTTTATTTTATTTTATTTTATTTTATTTTAATTTTATTTTATTTCATTTCATTTTATTTTATTCTATTTTATTTTATTTTATTTTATTTTATTTATTTTTAATTCAGTTTTACTTGTTTATTTAAACATCCTTTTTCTTATTTTTCAATTTTCTTTTCAAAGAGACTTGCAAAACCTCTGTCTACATAAAACGATCAGGCTCTTAGGCCTTCAGATCTCTGTTTTCAAACACTGCTTAGGAAACCAACCCTCTCAAATTCTGGGCATCTCTCTTTGACCCCCTCTTCTCCACCACCAGCGAAGGGGACCGCACAGAGCTGCTTTTCCCCGCACTGCTGAGGGGCCTCACACCACCACGTGCCAGCCTCTCCTCCCCATGGAGTTGTAGGGGCACCAAGGACACGAGCAAGCTCCCCATGGGATCTTCACCACCTCGCAGCTGGGAGCAGCCCAAGTGGAAGAGTTGGAGTCGTGCTCTCCGAGTGGCCCCAAGCCAGCAGATTGCAGCCCTCGGGCCCAGCACCACCACCCCAGGCGCCATCTTGTCCCCGCCCTGGCGGCCATGCCAGCGGCGAGGTGCCATGCTGGGGCCTTGTCCGTGCCCAGAAAGTGGCTGCGGCTCCTTCTGCGCTGTGTGGTGAACAGCCCCTTCCAGCACTGCTGCTGTAGACGCTTTTTGGTTTATAGAGATGGGAGACGAGGTGGGATTTCATGGCTGGTCTGCCAAGCAAGCTTGCTGGCATGCACGCAATAAAAACATCTTGGTAACGCTGACAGATTCCCTATTACATTTTTCACCCTCTTCTTTTCCATTCTGATAACTGCTAGGCAGGCAAAGGCAGCTTTTGCAGAACTCCTGTCAGGGAGCTTGGAAGTTATGATTTGCAGGGCTTCATTCAAAATAATTCTGAAAAGTACAACTAAAATGATGGAAGCAGAACAAATCTGAAGATTTTTTTTTTTTCCCCTGTGTGGTAAAACATTACTTTCAGCTAACATTGATTCAATTTGAAAGGGAGTTTCAGTGGAGTGAAGAATAAATGAACTATGAATATTTTCAGATTTCTCTGTGATACAGAATGATGTAGAAATTAGTTCCTTTACCATTCTAAGTAATACGGACTGCGATGTCTGCAGTTCAAATTTCTGAACAATTTTAATGATAAGATTCTGGTTTTCATTTTATTATAATTTTGTCAAACGTTAGCTGTTCGCACTGAAGCTTTTCATCTTATGGCTGATACATACAGATGCTCACATAGATTTGCTTGCGTGTACTAATGCAAATTTTCAGCTTAAAGAAAGCAGCTATGCTTGGGAATAAATTTATAGAAAAATCACGATTTATCTATATTATACAAATTGCTATGGGTGTTTTGCTTGGAAGAAGCTCCATGAATTGGAGAGGAAGCTCCAAGTTTGATGGCTGTTCAGGCTCTATTTAAAAACCCAGGCTGGGTGAAGTGCTGGGCCCTGGTACATCTCGGTTCACTCTTGCACAGCAGAGAGCCAGGAGGACTCTGCAGTATCCAGAAGAGCTGGGACAGGGTTTAGGGATTTGAGCGAACCAAGGCGGAGGTAGAGCAGAGGATGGAGAAGGGAGGACGGGAAGAGTGAGACACAGCTCAGATGGGGCAAATGGCACCAGGTATGGAGGACAAGAGCAAGAAAACAGAAGTGGTGCTGGTGAAGGTAAAGGAGGTAGTCCAAAAGCCTGGTGGAGGACACTCCAAAGACTGGTGCTGACCCTAATTATCCTTGCCTGGAGAAGGAACCTGGCTGAGAAAGCCTGGATCACTGACTCCCTCTAGGGGCTGCATCTCCAGCACAGTGTCTGCTTTCTGCTGGCCACCACCCAGAGTGGCCAAATCTGGACTCTGAGGTCCCAATCCCCCCTCCTGCCCCTTGCCCCCACCCTGGGCTCTCCCTTGCCCATGGGGTGAGGATGGTTCCTTGCCAGGGAGCATTTAAAATCCTTTGTGTCATCCTCTGAGGCAGCGATAGCACTGTTTTGTGTAGGAAGTTGAGAGGCGTATGATGAATGAGGAAAGGAGAGCAAAAAGACAGCTCAGGACAGTTGAATTATGCTTCCCAGGTCCCAGCACAAACATCTGCTTTGCAGAAGTCCTGAGCCTCCCCATCCTCATGGGTCACTCAGGTTACCGGGAGCTTTGCTGGAAATGCACAATATGCCTACTACTGGAGAAACAGGAGGATTTGATGCTGCACTGTTTTGCCTGTGTAGGGAATGTGGGCTGGGAAGCTGGAGGAACCCTGGTTCCGCTTTGCCAGCTGTGTGGTGGTGACACTGGGGAGAAGCTGAAGCAGATGAATGGGGTGATGACATCTGAAACCACTGGAGCAAGATTTGCTGGAGTTCATATATTGGGCGCCCCCGGTTAATAACCCCAGTTGACTTTGGAGGGTTATTTTAAGGTGGCATTCATTAGTGTCTGTGAGAAATTGAGATGCTTCGGTGGTGCAGCTGTGGGAAACCACAGGATGAAATTTGTGTGGGATGTAGCTGCACCTAGTAAGATGTGTTGACTGATGAAGAACAGAAGTCTGGTTTCCGATTATTATTTTTAAATCTACCCACCTTGTGCCTCTGTACTACAAATTCCATCCTGTGTGTGGCACTCCTGGTGGATGGGTGAAAGTGTCCTCCCTGCCCCACCAGCCCTGCCAGAGGCGATGTCACACTTGGTGACTCTCTGCCTCCCCTCACCAGAGCACCAGCATGTCTCCGACTTTCATGACACTGCTAGGAGCAGCATTTTTTGAAGGATGTTGTCACAGTTTGAATAAAACTGGCTGACAAACTCAAAGGGTATGTGGTAAACACTGATGGAGAGACAGAGTGCTTACTGAAGCATCCTTTCTGTAGTAACCTGGCTGAAGAACCTGCCAAGCCACCAAGGAGCAAACACCAGCCTGTCCTGGGGGCCACAGGGGAACTCCTCTGTGCTCAAGGGATCCTGTGTCTTCTGCTTGTGCACAGATGAGGACAGAAGAGTGATATTTTGACATATATTTAGTGTAACAAGCAAAAAGGAAGAGCAGGATGCAAAGCAATTTTTGACCAAGTCCCTTTTTACCAACATTTTTTTTTTCTTCACAATTTTTAACTCATTATTGTAATTATTTTGGGGTCAACTAATAGTATAGTGCTGGTAGCCATTTCAAAAGAACAACATAAAAGGTTTTGGATTAGGCCCAATGACTTCAAATAATTTTACTCCTGATGTACACTAGAGCAGAATAAGGCCATGCAGGTCTATAAATAACAAGAGCTAGGCTCTGACTAAATCTATAGCATTCTTTTCTGGCATTCACCTTGCATAAATTAAGACATTTCTGTAAATAAGGGAAAAACTTATTAAGCTTCAAAAAGGTTAGACTGTTTCCACTGGATTTTATGTCTGTTGCATAAATCCTCCCAGCTAATTCCACACTTTGTAAGGAGATAATTTTTTACAGTATAAGTTCCATTAGCACTCTTACGCCATATGTGCCATTTATTAACATGAGCAGCCTCCTGCAATCCCTGTAAATCACTGGCATCTGATGCTGCTTCCCAATTCAATCAGCATGGTCCCATTTGGGCCCCTGAACACCTAGAAGCTGTGCAAACATGCGTGGTCGAGCAGCAGACCATGGCTGTCTACAGAAGGGAAAGGTTCATGTCAAACCATTTCATGGCGCCAAGGTCCCCAGGTCATACAGGTCATGCTGGATGCCTCAGCTGTTCCCTGCACCTGGAATATTTTCTCTGGAAGTCTTGAAGTTTCCACTAATAACCTAGTGTTCAAAGAATTACCTTAGTTTCCAGATATTTTGAATATCCTGTGAATTGGTTAAAAAAAAAAAAAATCAATCCTCTTTATGTTAATCAAAAGTAATTATAAATACAATTCAGTAGAGAGCAAAACTGTAATTTGTAATTAATTCAAAATGCTTTGCATTTATAATATTCATTGTTACTAATTCCCTTGTTTCAGTTGCAACAGCAGAGCCCCCATTTTGCAACCTTGGGTGCAATGCAAACACCCAGGCAGAGACTGCCTGGCTGGAAGACCTTAACCTGCAAGCACTCCTCCTTGTGCCTCTGCACAGCAGAGCTCCACACAATAAGATCAAGTTTCATTGCTCGCCACAACCAGTGCCATGATTTAGCACTTTTAAAAATTGGTTTACTTTGCAGGGGCAGTACAAAATGCCACGTTTCCAGTCCCTGTGCCTTGCAGTCTTCGAGTTGATGTCTTTTACTCATTCACTTCACATAGCTATATCCTTGCCATTTTTCCTTCCCTTGGACAGAGCTCTTGGCTTTCAGACAATTCCTGCAGACCCTGCAGCAGTTGTGTCACCATAAGATGTGTCATTCATACTGGAAGCAGTCAGGTTTGAAAACCGGAGAACTGCCTGACTTGCATCCTAGGTGGCACAGACAGTGAGTGAGCAGACTACGAGGGGGATGCAGACAGATGATGTCTTTTAGCCTCCAGCAAGGCTTAATGTGGTTAAAATCAAGACGCAGCTATGACTCTTGATGATGCCAGGAATACGATACACTACTTGTTTGCAGCTCCTCAGAAAGAAGTGGTCATCTTATTTTGTGATAAAAGGAGTTTGCAGAATGAATTCTCTCCTCTTCCTAGATGTTTCAGTGTGAAGTCTGATAGGGAAGGAGCTAGCATTTTCCTTGGGGGAAAAAAAGAAGGTGAATTAGATTGTGAATTTCTTGGTATAGGAGTGTAGGACCCATCTTTTTGTTCTGTGTTTGCATAGCACTTTGTGCAAGAGATTGTAAATGTACGATAAGTTTCTGGGCAGCTAACAAAACACGCAATAGTCACATAGTAAAGGGGAACATACTAGCCAGCATTTTTATTTTTTATTTTTGTCAAAACCCATTCTGTCACACCAATGTAATTTTCTTCTGTAACTAGAAATAGGCTTTGTGTGTGTAGCAAACCATTAGATACCATATCCCTTGGCTTTTAAAAAGCTTTTAACACTGTTACACGTAATGTTCTTACAAAGGAAGTGGGGAAGAGTTGTCAGCTGGAAATATTGTAGGATGGCTTCAAAACTCATCCGGGCAGAGAAGGTATCAGCTAGTCATCACCAAAACAGAAGGTGGGGCTCTCTAGGGCTCTGGTACTATTTATATTGCTAGTAATGACACCAGTGGTGGGATGGGGAACAGTTATTAAACTTACAAGCTGGTGGTGACAGCTGGCAGGCTGAGGGAGAGGCTGAGAAGTCCAAATAATAGTGGCAAATCAGAGATTGAATGGAAGGAAACCGGAGTGTCATCAGCATGGACAACTGCGAGGTGAAGCATTCAGGGGTGTTCAGATGCACAGACACAAGGCTGCTGACTGCTCTCTGGAGGATTTGTGGGTGACAGGGATCATAGCAGGGCAAGAGTTCACAGCAATGTGCTTTTATGAAACAGGCAACTAGAAAGGCCTTGGCCAAAGATTCCTGTGTCTAGTCTTAAGCACTGCTTATTAAGAGATATGGAACATGGGAGAAAGTCCAGGCAGAGTGCTGGGCATGACCTGAGCCCCAGAAAGCACCAGTGATGAAGAAAAGTGGAAAGGACCGGGGTTAATCAGCTTCGGAAGGACAGACAGACCACAGAAGCAAACTAGCAATTGTCAAGTATGTGAAAGTCTAACACCAAAACTACCCTTCCCTACCCCAGTAGGGGAATCACCTGCTCTCTCTGTCCACGACAGATAAAATAAAGGAATTAGAGGTTAAACTGCAGCAGGAAAATTAAGATTTGACATTCGGAATTTATTTATTTATTTTTATTTTTTTTCCGTGGACAGATGGCTTGGGGAGGTTGTGGAGTTTCCAGCCCTGCAGAGATTTCCATGTGTTAGACATTGATCATGCCCGCAGTCAGAGACAGAGGTGGGATATCCACCTTCTGAAAATGGCATCGACCTGCAGCTGTGAATTACAAGAGGGAAGCCTTGAAGTTAAGGCAGTTGTAAAAAAAATTAGATCCATGTTTAGATCCCAGATTTCTTTTGTGAACCTTCCTGTCACCACGGCCACCAGCACAGTGAGGACACATTCTCAGAAAAGGATCAAGGGTACCACTTGGGATCAGATCTATAGCATTAATCATTGCATTGACAAAAGCACACGGCCAGACGTTTGCAAGGTTACCTTTTCTGCCTAACATGAGCTGAACTTGATGGATTTGATATTTGTTTCACCCACAGCTTTGCCTACGGTGCGCATTCACAAGTGTCAGCAGGCCTCAGGCCTACCACACAGGGCGGACACTTCTGGCTTGGAGATGTACATTAACTCGCACCAGGCTTTTCTTCCGCACCACGTAAGGCATGGAGAAAGGCTTGCAACCCTGCTGTCTCCTTGGAGGAAGGTGA
Source organism: Anser brachyrhynchus (assembly GCF_964034855.1). Taxonomy (NCBI): domain Eukaryota; kingdom Metazoa; phylum Chordata; class Aves; order Anseriformes; family Anatidae; genus Anser; species Anser brachyrhynchus. Next base: position 32,280,268 of record NC_137701.1, read on the forward strand.
CCAGCCGCTCCTTCTGTCATCGCCTCTCCTTCTTCCTTGCCCCTGTGGTCTGCTGCAGTTGGCTCCGCTTGCTTAGCGAGAGATGGCTGGAGGTGAGCACCTCGGGAGGGCTCTCCTCCTCCTTCCACCTGTTTTTCATTCCTTGACTCACTGGCTTTGAGCTGTAAGCAGTGACGTGACAGCTGAGTCATGGACACACCACCTGGATGCTGTCAGCATCAATCTCTCTTATAAGGATCATAGAAGAGCGAAACAGAAAGGACTGTGAGGGCTTCGCATTCGTCTTCCTGCCAGCGGGGACCGAGCCCTGCAGTGCGGTCTCTGGCTTTGCCCAAACTCGCCCTCAAAATCCCAAGCACTGGAGCTTCCACTGTTCTCCCCCAGGAACTGCTCTGCAACTTGATAAAAATCATTGCCAAGGAGATCTCTTGCTTGTCCATGGTTATTATTTAGCTTAGGTTTGGCTTAAGTGAACAAAAAACTTCTTATTAATATCCACACTACAGGTTTTTATTTTTTTTCCTTGCAAAGGAAATTAACCAAGCTGCAAAACTGGAGCTTAAATGTTTTATTTGTGTTTTATTTAACAGTTTTAAGTGCCTCCTTGCTGCATGCATTGTTGTGCAAAGCAGATGAAAAAAAAGATGCAGTCCTTTGCCCTGGAGAGCTTACACTTTTGATTTAAGCAACATACAGTGACTGAGAATGACAAGTAACGAGACGGCAGGACACAAGTCATACGAGAAAGGTCAGAATGTTTCTAAATAAAGCCCATTGTCATGCTTTTAATTTGGGTTTATATCGGATCAGTCATCAGAGATGGCTATGTATGTTGGGACAATTTTATCACGTTTTAATCGAACTTTTTTTTTTTTTAACCTCACAAAGTCATCTTTCCTACTTCAGTTTCCCGAAGCTCCATTTTTCCAGAAATCTGTGTTTTTCTATTACAGCTAATCTTTCTATTGGGTTAACCAGGCTTTTTCAGAAATAATTGTCACCATTAGTCTCTTATTAATTCCCCGAGCATCCCCGAGGTACGTGTTCTTGTCAGCTGATCCACGTGGCTGCGCCAGGACTGACTTCCCCTGACCTTTGGCTCTGGTTCTCTGTCTCCTCTCCAGCAGCACCCCAAGGTACATGTATTGCAGGAGCAGCAGCCAAGTCTCTTCACCTGGGGCTGCTTGTCCTGAGGTACAAAGCGACTTGTCTCTGCTCAAACCTTGCAGCTGCCTCTGCTCAGTGGACCGACTCCTTTTCACAGGGCTTTTCACCAGAGCAAGCATCGCAGAGCTGGACTGTCAGCCTCACCTCTTCCATACATCTTCCTCAGACTTTTACACCCTGCTCTCTGTGTTTCCTACAACCGACAGAGGCATAAAGCAAATCCTGACATCCTTAGGTGGTTTGGTTCTGCAATCCTACATCTTTCTCTTCATGCTACACGATTAACAGCAGAACACATTTAATTGGAGGAATGTATGGTAAAAGTTTTTCACGGTAGCAGAATGTTATGCCACAGATGTCCATTCAGCACCATCTGTCACACCTGTGGATTTGGCCATTATTTCTTACTAATTTTATTCTTGTCTTTGTCTTGAGGGGGCAAATTCTCTCTGGTACCTGACCGCAGGTTTAGTGAAGTCCCAGAGGGAAGCCCAAATACACTTCAGAAGTGTTTATAATGGATGTCTTTCATCCTGGTTAAACCAGCTGCCCATGCACATCAACTCCCCGCAGCAATTTCTCCCTTCACAGAATAGAAATAATTAGCCTAATGGTTGGATGTGGGAATTTTGCTAAATTAAGACGAGGGATATGCATAACTGGACTGATTTTAGCTCTTCTGACCTTCCAGCCTCCCCCTTCCCTCTTCTGAAGTCACGAAGGCTTGAGAGCTGAGTCCTGCCAGGCATTTCAAAGGGCTCAGAAGAGAAATGGGTGACTTTCAACAGGAGAAACGGGTGATTTTCAACAGGAGACTCTGCCAAGGGTTTGGTTTTACAGGCACAGACATTGCTGAAGAGCTTGGACAAATGCACGTGTTATATTCAGAAGGCAGGGGGAGGATCTATTAGATCTCCAAGTTCCCTGACATGGTTGGATGTACTAGTTACCCTTATGTTTACCATAACCATGCTTTCATCATTTGTAGTTTGTATGGAAGGCCCCAGCTCAATGATAAAAACAGCTGCTTGGTTGTGTAGACAGTGCAGAGTTAATTCCAGCAGTCACACTGGAAAAGCATTAGTTATCCAAGGACACAAATTGAACAAGACAAATCTGGGGCCAACCTGTTTCTCCTCAAGCAGTCTGTAAACACACTGAGAATCAGAGGACTTGGGGAGGAGAGTTAAATTTGCTCTCATTGTGGCCCACGTTTCTAGCCTTCAGCTGGTTAAGAGCAAGCAAATTTGGCCTCTTGCTCCATTTTAATTTACTGTCTTTAAGTGAGACTTCATTCAAACCTGGCAGTTTGACAAGTGATGTTGCTCAGATCCTGCCTTTTGTTAAGGACATTTTTGTTCCTCTCCAAAACCGCCGTAGCTCAGCTGAGGACCTGCTCTGGGGATGGGGACCGCAGACAGCCCAGAGCTCCACTGACGTTTCCTCCACCAGCCCTGGCTGCCAGGGCTGGGGATCAGCTGCTGTTCCCTTCCTGATTCCTGGGGACATGAGCAGCCACACGTATCGGTGTAGGGACCAGGCATCTTCAGCATCAGCTTCAGTCCTGTGAGATCTCCATCGTCCCACACCGTTTAGATAAACTCTCATGAATTAACTTCAAGGTGTGATCCTGCTTTGGGAGAAGGCAACAGCAAAGCCCCACTGGCTCTAAAGTGGGGAGGAAGGTTCAGCCCCTCTGATTGCTCTTTTCCAGAAAATATCAGTTGAGTTCTCCTGAGTTTGATGTGCAGCTGCTGTTTTGGGGATGCGAAGACATTTGTCTTCCACTGATTGTCTCCACACCCGTTGGTATTTCTCCAAGCAGTGCCCTGAAGGCAGTTCTGTGTTTTGTACTGCTTCCTTGTAAGCAGCTAAGCATATTTACCTAAGCACCCCGTTGCAAAGAGACAACCAGCAGATTTTATCTTTCACGTACAGCAAGTGGACGCTGTAAAATGCAAGTAGCAGCCATTCACAGTGATCAATAAACACAGTAAAGCCTATCCGATGGCAGCGTCTGTTTTGTGTGTGTACAAAAACTTCTCCTGCATGGTCTGCAACAGATGCCATGTCACTATTGGGGGCCCTATTCTGGCTGCATGGCCCTGCTCTTATGTCAGCACAAGCCTCTGTGGGGTATCCCAACCCTGCCTTCCAGACAGCAAGATGAGAACCAGCTCCTGTCCTTCTTCAATGTAATGAAATGTTTCCTCTGCTCTCCAAGGTCCTACACATTTCTAAACTTTTCCCTCCATTAAGTAAAAGTAGCCAGTACCTTCATATTTTATATTTTGTGAATGGAAATCATGTTATACGCACTCTGAACATTAACAGATTCAAATCTGCTTTCAGCAAGAAACGTGAACTTTTTAGTATAAGGAGTATATATATTATGTTTTACTGGCTGTTGAATACATGAAGTTCCAGAGAGTTAATTCTGGCAATGAGAATTGTCTGCGAGTCTCGTGATGTGAGAAAGGCAATGAATGAAACACCTGAGGGGAGCAGAGGGCAATGTTATCCAAAACTTTCATCAATCATGGCAAAACAAAGCAAAGCAAAGCTGGTCACTGGGATGAGGGTATTGATCCAAGGTCTGTGTCTTTACTCACAGTGTTCTTTATTTCAGCTTGTTGAAAATATTTTACTATGGTTCAGGAAGTCCCTAAGCCATGAATTGCTGCAGGTTGAGAGAAAATACAAGGGCAGTATCACCATGGACTTGACATAGACGTATTAAATAGATATTGTCATTTTTGCTAAATAACAAACCTGACCTGTTACAGCTCTTCTTACATTTCCAAGCTAAGGGCCAAGTCTCAAAAGAAACCTAAAAAGGGGATTAAAGCAGAACTTAGGCACTGAAATCCAAACTGGAAATAAAAATGTTCCTCATTGGGTTCCCCCTCAGAAAGGGGGGACTGGGCACGCCAGAGCCAGTTGGAGCTCTGGTGCAAAGTGTCTGCGTTCTTGACAGTATAAATTTGGGAACCGTGCCCAAACATTTCAACAGTTCTGTTTGTGACCAGTCCTAAATACACCCCGGTGTGGGATCAGTGGGTTTGCCTGGCTACCGCACTGGTGACAGGGGGCACGGGATGCGTTACATCCCTCAGCCCATTGCTTCAGGTCTCCAGAAACCCAGATCCTCCTGGAGAGGATGCAGTGTACGTGGAAGTCACGCTGTGTTTGCCTTAGAGCAATCCGGTGGAGGGATTAAGTCGGGGATCAGCCCCTCTCACTGCATTACAGAGCAGTAATTAAATTATTCCCAAACAAAACCTCTGGAATCTGGCACCTAAACCTCACTGCTGATATCTCCGTCATCTCTGCCTGCTTGTTCAAGTGCTTAACTGTCCTTCCTAAGAAGTGTGCCAGTTTTGTCCTGCTGGAAGTTAGACCACGTTTCTCCTCCTGTCCCCGCAGCAGACCCCTGTCGCCCAAATTATTCTGGTTTTGCAGAAGGGGCCGGTGAGCCTCCGTCAGAATAACGTTCCCGGTACCGGTCACCTCATTATAAAAGGGAGTTAATGCAAATAGGGAAGTGGCACCAGAGCCCAAATGATGCAGGAACTTAATTATTCAGAAAAGGGTTAGGGAAGCTATGGTGTGGCTGCCGCCTTCGGAAAACAGGAGATTAAAAAGAGACGTTGGTGAGGTTTGCAGAGCTCTGGGGGAACAGGGAGGATTCACGCACACGGGGAGAGCCAAGCTAGTGGCAAATTCCAGAACAAAAGGGAAATTAACAGAAGCTAAAGTGGGGATGATCAACAAAGCGGTGTAATTTATTTGTGAATGTATTTGTGTTTAATGCAGTTAATATATGGAAACTTATACCAGGGCTGTAACAGAAATCATTTTACAAGGCTTTAGACAAGTGTGGGGGCTTATAATAACACTAGGATGCAACTGTTAATTCAGAGGAGAGAAAAGGACTTACGTCTTTGTCACAATCTTGCCTCTTAGAACACTTAGCTGCATTGTGCTAAGTAATAGGCATCGTTACTCTAAAATGACTATCGATACAATACTCAGGGATAGGTTTTCATTTACGAGATTAATTTCCCTTCCAGATTTACATACTTAGACGTGAAAAAAATCAGAAGGACCCGGAGGGCCAGGGCTGGACCCTGCCCTCAGCAGCAGCAGCAGCAGCAGCAGCGTGATGCCCGAGGAACACCAGGGTGGCACGCAGGATGCTCACATCGGAATAACCGGGATGAGGTCTGGTCCTCAAGTGCATGCATGCCAGACGGAACAGCCTCGCTGTCCCCTCCTTAAATTTCAAGGAGAGCTAACAAAGAGTCCTAGAGCCCTTTTAGGGCTTTTTTTTTCTTGCCGCTCTCGGAACAAACGCGTGTCACCATTTGCATACGATGCCTCCGGGCCATCATCCTCAACAAGCGTGGGATCAGGCTGGGCGGCTCGCTTCTCGACCTGCAGGTTTTGTCTGTTTTAAGACAAACCACACCGCCTGCAGCTGCGGGGAGCCCCCTCGAAGTGCCCCCCACCCCCGTGCTCCGAGGCAGGGGGACTCGCCTTGCCCACGGGACATCTCCGCAGGGGCTGCGCTCCCACGCCGGGACGGGTGCTCAGCCCACCCCTAGGAACTGGGGCAAGGTCCCCATTTATTCCCCGTTTATTCCCCGCAGGGCAGAGCCCTGGAGGCGCTTAGCGATGCGGAAAAGCTCCCGCCGCCTTAGCACCGTTTAGGCAGAAAAATCAAAGGCAACTAATTACGATTTCTGGGTTGGGATAAAACCAAACCGAAAAGCAAACACCGCTTGATTGGGACGCAAACGCGCGCAGGGAAACCTACAAAACACCGTGCCGTAACCCAGCCCAAACTCTGCGAAAAGGCATTTCTTCGCCGTGTCCTTCTTCCACCTCCCCCCCCCCCGGCAGCTGGGGGGCCGAGGCGGCCGGAACGGGCGTGCGGGGCCACCGGGGCGCTCTGCTCCGGGATGCTCGGCCCCTCGGCTCGGCACGGCTGAGGCTGGACGGGAGGAGGCAGAGGAAGCCGAGGGGAGGATGGCAACGAGGGTAAGAGGACGGCAAAGCCGCTGCCTGCGCTGCCCCGACGGGACGGGACGGGGGGGACAGGGGGGGACGGGATGGGACGGGACGAGACAGGACGGGACGGGATGGGACGGAACAGGAGGGGATGAGACGGGATGGGACGGAACAGGAGGGGATGTGGGGGGTCCCCCGCACCGGTGCCGGCCGTCGGGGGCCGGCGAAGCCCCGCCGCCGCTCCCCGCCCCTCCGCCCGCCCCGCCGCGGGGGGGGCCGCGCCGCCGCCGGTGCCCGGGGCATCTCTCCGCACACGGGCCGGCCCCGGCGAGCGAAGCGGCTCCCCGCAAGCGGCTCAGCCCCGGTGCCGAGCCCTCCCCCGAGCCCCCGGCCCCGCAGGTGGGTCCGGCCGCCCCGCCTCGCCCCGCTCCCCCCACGTCGGGGCGGTGCCGAGGGGCGGGCGAAGGGGGCAGCGCCGGGCGGCCGCTCCGTGCCGCTCCGTGCCGCCCCCCAGCTCCGTGCCAGCCCCGCCGGGAGCCCGGGGGGCTCGGCGGCATGGAGGGGCGAGCGGGCTGAGGGGGGCCCCGACGGGGAGGCGGCGGCGGCGGGGGGGGGGGGGGGGGGCTCACCGCCTTTCTTTTTTTTTTTTTTTTTTTGCCGTCCCCCCCGCAGGGAGCGGCCGGCCCCCGCGCCACCATTACCTCTCCCGGCAAGGAGGACCTGCTGTCTCTCGCCTCCCGGCTCTGGCAGCGGAGGAGGCGGCTGCTGGCCGCCGCCGGGCTCGCCCTGGCCATGGCAGTCGCCCTGCTGGTCGCCGTGCCCCTGCTCCTGCTGCAGGCTCCCGCCGAGAGCGGCGCCCACTACGAGATGATGGGCACCTGCCGCATGATCTGCGACCCCTACAGCGCCGCCCGGCCGCCCGGCCCCGGCAGCACGGCCGCCGTGGAGGCTCTGCAGGACCCGGGGGCCAACCCCCCGCCGCCGCCGCCCTTCGTTCACCAGGGTCCCAAAGGGGAGCCGGGTCGGCCGGGCAAGCCGGGCCCGCGGGGCCCCCCCGGGGAGCAGGGACCCCCGGGTCCCCGGGGGCCGCCGGGGGAGCGGGGCGAGGCGGGGAAGCCGGGGCCGCCCGGGCTGCCGCTGCCCGGGGCGGGGGGCGGCGGGGGCAGCGGCGGCGGGGCGGCGGCGGGGGGCGGCGAGGCGGCGGGGGGGCTGAGCGCCGCCTTCAGCGGGCCCCGCATCGCCTTCTACGTGGGGCTCAAGAGCCCCCACGAAGGCTACGAGGTGCTCAAGTTCGACGACGTGGTCACCAACCTGGGCAACCACTACGAGCCGGCCAGCGGCAAGTTCACCTGCCAGGTGCGCGGCATCTATTTCTTCACCTACCACATCCTCATGCGCGGCGGCGACGGCACCAGCATGTGGGCCGACCTCTGCAAGAACGGGCAGGTGGGTGCCGGGACCCCCCCCACCCCACCCCGAGACCCCCCGCCAGCCCCAAGGTGCCCCACCGCATCCCCGGCATCCATGCGGGGATGGAGCCCCCGACGGCGCACCGACGACGGCGGCTCAGCTCGGAGCCCCGGCAAAACCCTGTTCCCCTTGGGGCCTGGGGAAGGGGAGAGGGGTGCGTGGGGGCATGCGGGGGCCCGAGGGGGCTGATGCGGCCGTGGCTGTGTTGGCAGGTGCGGGCCAGTGCCATCGCCCAGGACGCCGACCAGAACTACGACTACGCCAGCAACAGCGTGGTGCTGCACCTGGACTCCGGCGACGAGGTGTACGTCAAGCTGGACGGAGGCAAAGCGCACGGAGGCAACAACAATAAGTACAGCACTTTCTCTGGCTTTCTTTTATACCCCGACTAAAACAGAGCGAGCGACACGACCCTGCTGACCCCACCAGTGATGCGTGTGGGGCTGGCTGGCGTCTCCGTACCCCGTCGTGCCGCGGTTCCCGCTGGTGTCCGCTGTCTCCGCAGGTCACTTTAGCTTCGTTACCACTTCGTATGTTTGTTTTTTTTTTTTTTCTTTTCCCGTGGAAACGAAATACGAGTGAAACAAAGCGATACCCTGCTCTGAGCCCCCGCTGTCCATTTGTCAGCCTTGGTGTTTTGTGTGTCACACCAGGAGCTCGGCGGCTTGAAACTCCCGAGTCGTCCCCGCGGTGCGCACGGGGGCTCAAAGTTCAGCCTGTGCCACACGTGGAATTTGAACCGGTCGTTTTCTTTTTGGTCGATGAGTATTAATTACGATGCCGAATTTTCGGATTGATTATTCATGAAGTGGTTCTGATTATTCATGGAGTGGCCATAACTGGTTTTTCCTCTGCTGCTTCGTTTGTATGGGGTCAAGTGTAAACTTTTCTTTTCTGTGCAACGCGATGCTCGTGCGAATGACGGTGTCACTAACGGCAAATCTGTTCCTGTCTGCAAAAGAATTCAGTCCTTGACCACGATCACCAAAACACCACATTAAATTATGTTTTTAGACAATGGCTTCTTGCTGTGTGTCTCTTCCAGTGCTGCAAGGGAGCGCTGTGCTGGGGGCACGGCGGGGTGGGAGGCATAGGGGGTGTCACTTCAGTTCTTTAGGTTTGCACCAAAGCTAAAAGTTAGGATGGGGCACCTTGTCTAGGTCTTGATTATGGTTCAAGGGGTCTGGGAGGAGACAGAGAAGGAAAAAACCTTCACCTTTATGCAGTTTTATAAAAAGAAGGCGTGTAGTCATCCAGGGGTGAAACTGGGTGTGCAGAGTGCCTCTCCAAAACATTCACTGGGTCAGAGCCTGACCCAGAGTTACTGAAGTTCAAGAAAAATCATTTAATCAGCAGTTACAGAGCACCAGGTCTCTGTACTGTGCCTGACAAATACAAGAAGGAGGTGGGGGAGAGCCTGAAGCCCCCCACAGCGCAGCGTGCATGGGGCTGAGACCCCAGCTGGCTCTGGAGGTGAGGGTGAGAGGAAGCTCACTGAGGACCAACAGACTCAAACCATTTGGACATGGTAAATCCTGGGCTCTGTGTGTCCTTTTAACAGTGCAGGGGTGCGTACTGATGCATGCGGCTCTGAGCCTGCTGGTGGAGGGGGGGCATCTTCCTCAGGCAACAGGTAAACCCCACAGCTTGGGTACAGCGGGTGTGCTCTGTTCCAGCTAAGGGAGCTAAACCGAATTACAGAAGCCGGTCCCCTTGTCTGCTCTTCCTTCCGTCGTGCTGTTTCCATGTGCCATTTTCCCCTCGTGGAGCTCTCGCCTCCCCAGAGGCTTGCTGCCCTTCGCAGCCCTCCTGCGGCTGCCCAGCCGAGGGGCGCAGGAGCTGGGCTGCTGCATCCCTGCCCCGGCTGGGTCTTGGCCCCCTCTCTGGCCTGGCAGAAGCACAGGGCATCGCAGCTGGGATGAACTTGTTCCAGCCCTGGGTCACGGCACCAGGTTCTTGCAGCCTCTTGCGCCTCCTGCCCGCTCCTCAGGGGGCATCGTCCTTGGTGGTGCACCAGGAGGGCCCCAGGCTGCCCTGCTGGAGGAGGGAGAAAGCAATTCCTCCCTAAATCCGGTCCTCAAACCTCCCAAAGCCGAGGGGAGCAGAGTTCATAACCAGGTACATGTGTTAGACACTTATCAATCTCTAATGTCTTGTCGATTTGTACCATTTAGAATATGATTAAAACCGGTGTCTGAGACCCAAATGAAGTATAATTGCTATGGATCCCCAATTCCCCGTGGATCTGTAATCCTTTTTGACTATTCCTCCCCCCCCCCTCTTCTGACGAAATGGAGCTTAGACACAAAGCCCTCGGTTTAAATTTCAAAAAATTAAAATTGACATGCAGCAGCATTAGCGGGCGCCAGGAGGAATTCTAAGGAGGTGCCTGGGCTCCGCTTTATCCTTTGCATTAAGAAGCAATTTGTACTTCTAACAAAGACCCAACTGTTCCCCCTTGGCAAAAGGGCAATGAAGATGCCTTGCAAGGGAATTGCTGTTCACAATACTTAAACAAATTTGAATCTTAGATTTTTAAATCTGTATTCCCTGGTGGAGCCTGCTCCTTGCAATTCAAATGCGGGGCTGGCGGTGTGTGCCTGCCAAGGTGTCAGTAGCTAAGCGGATGATGGATTGATGAGGCAATGGGAAGACACAGGCTGGCGGTGGCGGTTTGCCCCGACAGTGATCTATGTATCTGCACATTATCAATGTCACGAGGAGGCTTGAACCACCCTCGCTAGATGTCTCATTTTCCACTTATCTCTTATGTACTAATTATCAGGCTGGATTATTCCCTGGGATAGAAGCACAAAAATGCTCATTGCCACTCCACTGACAGTTTACACAATCGATAGGGCCAACGTCTGCCCAGCTGCCTCGTGGGCTTTTTTTCTTCCCTCTCCTCCTAGCAGGGACCCTTGAGATGGCCTCTGCGGGGTGTGATGGCTCTCACCCAGCACCTGTGGCGGTGGTGCTGGACGGGCTCCTCCAGCCCAGGCAGCGTGGTAGCATCTCAGAGCGCGGGTCGGTTTGTGGTTTTATTTATTTATTTATTTGTCTATTTCCCGAAGAAATGGGGAGAGCGACTGGGAGATGGGAAGCTTCTGCGCTGGGTAGTGTGCTTGTCCAGGGAACCACAGCATGGTGGTTCTCCAGGCGAGCTCCGGAGAGCTAGCCCCTTGGAAGTGCTCCTAGAGTGACTGTTTTACCCAATGAGTAAAGGAAATGCTTTTAAGACATGAGGGATGATAGGGGTGTGAATTGGGAAACCTCCCTGAAAGGAGTGGAAGGGCAGAGTTTCAGACAAAGGTTGCTTCTGTTTTGTGCCCGGCTGCATGCTCAAGTTAAACTAATGACAAAAACCAGTTAAGATTAAAAAAGAAAAGGCGTCCATGCTCTCATAGCAGCTTAGATATTGCAGCAACAAATCCTGGATCTTTGTGTCATCGATGGCAATCCTCTGCCCTGCTCTGGGCTCCTTGTACCGTGCCTGGGCTGCAGAAGGGGTCCCTGGGAAAAGGGAGCAGGAGGCATCTGAGGGCATGAAACACTGGGGAAGGGGATGGGGATGCTGCTGAGAGCTTGGGGCCGTTCTCTGGAGGAGGGTGCTCAGGTCTATCTGCTCTTCTGCAGGCTGGAGGGCACTTTTCTGCTGTGGCCTTCATCGGCCTGGGGGTCTCCTGGCAAGTCCCCAGGCAGAAGGGTGAGGAAATCCTGCTTTGGCTTGAGTGAAACCCTGCAGCTGGGTTTTCACCAGCTGGTGTGTGGAAAGAGTTGCCTGAGATAGGCAGAATCAGCTGGCGCTGAAAGAGTTTTCTGTGCTGCTCGTTTGCAGTTGGGGTGCAGCAAGAGCAATCGGGTGCCTCATTTCCTGTGCAAAGTCTGGTGCCTCTGCATTTTCCAGCATCTGGGCTTGCAGATTTTCTCCTCAATACTCATCATCTTGCAAAGCAGGGCAGCCCCTGGTCTGGCTCCTCTTTTCCCCCCTTTGCTGTAAAAAAAAAGCAAAGTGCAGCTTTTTGTGCCTCATGGCTTTACACACATGCATTGAGCCACGCCTTGGTCTAGGGCTTCCTGCTGTTGAAACTTACTCTGGATATTTCTTGGTGATTTAATGCTCGCTTGTATCCTTGCTTGTCTCCTTCAGGGGCCTGGATGGGTTTAATCTGTGAACGCACAAAGTAGGGAGGGTGTTTTGGTGAATGTTTGTGTGGTCTTTTTCTGCTTATCCCATAGACGGATTACATTAAGGGGTCTGTGGAGGACAGAGGCAAAATGGCATATAAGTCTATTTATTACGCTTATGTTAAGTACCCTTTTTTTTTTTTCTGGTAACACATGCCAATTTTTTCCCTTACTCCGGTTGGATTGAACTCTGGGGAAAAGCTCCAGCCAAGATTCTGTGTCTTAGCATCGTCTCTGGGATAAAGGAGGCTGTCAGAATAAAATAAAGACTAACAGCATCTTCACTGACTTTGAGGCTTCAAAGAGCTTGGTCCTTTTTACTGCGAATGGCCACATCGTGCAGAGATGGGGAAGATTAATGACAGACGAAGGAGGTGAGCTGCTACTGTGTGGAAACCCTGGCACTTAGGGGCGAGCGCCTCCTCGCTGGTGGTTTCATGGCTGAACTTCAGGAGGTTCAGATCGGTGATGAGCTTTGGCTAACATGCAAAGAGGGGTCCATTTCTCTAGACCAGATCCGTGCCAGTCCAGAGCTTTATTCCTGGGTCACCTCTCAGGTTTTCCCTGGGGGCCACCGCGCTCCCTGGCTCATTTCTGAGGGCCACGGTAGGGATCGAAGCAGGGGCCTGGGCTCCATCCTGTTCCCCTTGGACAGGTCGTTTGTTACTGGCCCTAATTCCTTACCTCTCACCAGCAGAGGGCAATGCTGGTTCCCTGGAAATACCCAGTGGCATGGGGCGTTACCTCCTGGTGGTGCAAGGCGATGAGGCTGCGGTACGATTTGATAACCTAGGCTGGAACATGCGTTGTAATGCCCCATGTTCCAGGCTGAAGCCCCGACAGTTGCTTGTTTTGGGTCATATCCCCAAAAGTGCTGAGCCCCTGGGGTGTCCTGCTCTGCAGGACCTCGCCCTGAGGATTTTGCAGAGTGCAGGTCTGGAGGAGCTGTGGGTTATGGCCGCGCTTGCTTGGAGGGAAAGCCATGCAAGCCTGTCTTCTTTGGGTTCTTCCAAATGTAAGATAGCCTGGATTAACCATCACCCTGTGTGCCGCAGCTCTGTATTCTAATAAATGGGAGTAGATTTTCTTCACTGGGGATTAATGGCATATCTCACTCTGTTGTTTTTGCTCCTGTTTTGTTTTTTATTTTTTTATTTTTTTATTTTTTTGGCATGAGCTAGGGTAGAAACAGAAAAGGCCTGTCTGATCCCTGTGATCTGCTGCCCTGTTAATGCAGGATTATTTCCTCCGGTGTGCCATGAGCATGGTGACACTGAGAGCACAGCTCGCCTGCGGCTTTGGCTGCGCTCCTCCCAGGGAGGGAATGGCCACATCATCCCAGCTCTTCGTTTTGCTTGCAGCTGCCAGATCATGTCTAGAAAAGCAAACAAAAAATATCCAACCCCGGTCTTGAATGCAGCTGAAATGTTTCCTCGGTGGCATTTCTCTTTGTCAACAAATTGCTTGTTGCTTAAGTGCTGCGATGTGATTGCCATCCCAAAGAGGAGAGACCCGCCTCTGAGAACGGGGGGAATATACCCAGGAGAATAACTTGTTTGAAGAGGTGAGATCCCCCCTGAACAGGCTTTATGAACAGCAAATCTTTGTCCAATCTTAGTTTGAAGATGCAATTTCGACGGTATGATAATGCAGAAAATGTTTTAAGTCCTTGGGGAGGAAGCTGCCTTTTGGGTGGTGTCTGGCTCTTCCCTCATTATCGTAATGCTGCTTCCGAAACCGCTGCAGCATGTCAATGCACGAGGTGGTAGGGATCACATCCAGGTGGGCTTCTCTCTGTTTTGTTTGGGGATACGGTTGAATTCCTGAAGTTTGCCTCTCCCTTTCCTGGCACCTCATTTTTCACGCAGCCATCCTTCCTGGGAGCTGGGAGCCCAAGGGACAAATTCTGCTTCCAGGTACACTGGTCTGATCCTTCTCAAACTGAGTTTTTCTCTGTGTTTATCGGTGTCTTTCCGTTAGTATATAACGTATGGCTACCCTTGGACTGCCAGTGTGACAGCAGGGTTCCTGTTATGTAGAATTTGGGGCCATATTCTAATGAAACTCAGATTTTTTACTTGAGGGATAGAAATAGTCTATGCCCATTTTGTGTCCTGCCCAGCATCACTCTGCAAACACCTTTCAGGGAAAAACACTGCTAGCATCTGCAGAGAGGGTAGAACAACTCCTTTTGCCAGCATCTAGCAACCTGCTTGGGAGGGATGTCAAATATCTCTGACGCTCAACCCAATCAAGCTCAAGCCAATAAATTCCTTTGTCTTTTTTTTTTTTTTTTGGTGTGTTTGCAATTAATATGCAAAATCCCATTGATTCCAGCAACTCCATATCTCACAATGCACAGTGTTATTACATATAGACAGCGTGCACTGTCCAAAAAACACTGCTGTGGTCCCAGTTAAACTGTTAGGTGAGTCCTTGTGCTGTGTCTGGTTCTATCACTGCCTCTACTGACAGCATAGGACAGGAAAACCATGCAGAAGTGTGTCTGTCGAGCACACGCAGTGTCTAAGTGGGTATTTGCACATTGTATTGCTTTAGGAATGATGGTGGCGGAGAGGAAAGGTATTCCAGCTGATCCTGAAAAAATCAGGTCCTTACATTCAGACCAGTTAGTGTCCCCTGGTCTGTAGCAGCTCTGCTCTCTTGGTGGCAGGGCTCAAGGAAAGGCTGGTAGGCTGGATATTCCCCATGGGGTTGATCTGGTTGCCATCAGAGCTAGAGGGCAAGCTCTCGGTGGCTTAATGGGGCACGACCAAGGTTAGGTTTAGTCTTTGGCTGAGATTTTGTGGTGGTAGCGTGGTGTTTTTTTGGTTACTCTCCTCAGTTCTCGTGAAGTTATTTGAATTGGTCTTGGCATAATCGATAGGCTTCTGTATTGATACCTGCACTCCTTGAAGGCGGTGGAGCAGAGCATGGGATGGATCTGCTTTTACTCCAGAACGGCACAAATCAAATACGTAGCTGTTGATTTAATTCGTGGCTGGCGTTTTCTTGGAACTGCAATTCAAATTTTCTCTTCCTTTTCCCACCACCATCCTTCCAAAAAAGAGACAGGGAGAGGGAGGTAAAGCTGAGGCACCTGGAGGCTGGTGTGATGCCCACGCACGCAGGGGTGGGGAAGTCTGTGTGATGGCTTTAGACACGAGTAGACTGAATGGAGTCTGAACAATATACAAGATGCTCTCTCTGAAATCAGGGATGCTCTCTCTGATTTCAGCCACAACGAAGCAGCAGAATTCTTGATGGCATGTCCACGTTGATTTTCCTTTGAGTTAGTGCACTGCCTACCCACCCACAACCAACCACAAGCTCTCTTTTTACTTCTTCATTTCTGTTAGCAGACTAATAGGGCAGCCAAGTTTTACTTTCTTAGAAGGTTCTCAAAAGGAGAGTAGTTGGTTCATGGAAGCAAGGTGCCTGAGCATGAATTTATGCTAGCCTGTAGCCACCAGAAACCTTTGTATCCCAGCTGACTTTAAATTGAAAAATGCAGCTTGCTTCTCATACCAGATTTCTCAGACTTTTTCCAAGCAATAGAAAAGCAAACTTGTCACATAGGCTGGGATTTGTTGCAGTAACTAAATTTTGGGTGATCTGTGTTTATCGCTTGATTAGCTCCTGGAAAATCGCTGAGTAAAACACTAAAGCCTGCATTGCTTAAGAAGGTCAAACAAGGTGGATATAACAGCCCCCCTCTGGCCTGTAAAAAAACCAAAACCCTGTGCTGTCAGATGGAAGTATTAACAACAGCAGAGCTGAGTTTTGAAAAAATTGCCTCAGCTGTCACAGACTGTTGTTGTCTTGCCTCAGCACGGAGTGGGGGCACTTCTGGCTCATGGTTCACAGGTGGCTGGGGCTCAGGCTGAGCTCTGTCTGGGCTCACCCTGCTGAGGACCTGGAGCAGGTTCTCGGTTTGTCCATCCTGGACATGTCCACTTAGCAGACATACCATGCCACCAGCAATGGAAGGTGCATTGCCAGGAGAATCGGTGTTGGTTGGGTCAGGGCAGGTGTCATTAACTTCTCCCCTCCTTCTGCATGGTGGGACACAGCCATCTCGGTGCTTTGCTAGCTTTCTCCTGCTTCGCCCTCCCAACCCATGAAAAGGGGGTCCGTGTGCCGGGAGACACCTTGCCATGTGTGCAGGGGTTCCCGCTGTGCCCTGTGTTGCAGTGCACATGGTTGAGCCTGCCTTTGTGGTGATAGAGCTCCTGGAGTTGGGCCTGGCTAAAACAGAGAAGTGAAAGCACCTCCAGCCCCAAATAACCACACTGGGGGTTGCATTTTTTGGTGCAGGCTCAGACATCCAGGAAGAGCCGTGGGGTGTGACCTTCATGGGACGGTGTTGTTGCAGCCTGAGGGCAGGGACGAGGGCATGGACAAAGTCCTGGCAGAGCCCCCATCGACAGCATGATCTTTTGGTTAAAATGACTTTGAGTCAGACTAACACGAGCCTGTTCCTCTTTGCAGCTAGGAGGGAGAGGAAAGACAAAGATCTGACGCTGTGTTTTTAGCCCCTGAATATCAATTTCTGGTGTAGGGTGGAGAAACATCTGCTAATAGCAGTCCTTGGGGTAAAGCTTTTTTAAAAAATATTCCCAACAGGTTTTTGGCCAGGTAAACTAAAACAGGAAAACACCCACCCCTATATTCGGTGCTTGTACTTCATGTTGGTTAGCTCAGGTGTAATTTCATCCTTGAGCTCACCCCAAAATTAGAGGGACGACAGATGCATCAAGAGTGAGGCAAAGCAGCAGGATCTGGAGGGATGAGAGCAGCGGGGTCTGTGACCTGCAAGAAATCGGAGCTGAAATCAGGTAATACTTTGTGTGGAAGGAGCGCTGAAGAGCAGGGCTGGGTGTGCACCAAGCAGTGCCTGAAATGTGCACGCACCCCAGCCTTGTGCAGGGCTTCGTGCCGGCAGCGACTGCATTTTATGATTTCACCCCAGCTGCTGCTTGAGAGGAAATCTGTGCACTGCCCCGGCCTCAGACAGCAGCCTGGGGTGGGATGCGTGGTCAGTGGGAGAACAAATGCTGTTATATCATCTCCTGCCTCTCACACTGCCTGCACCTGAACGTGAATTTTTGCTTGGCTGCTAAATTCAAAGTGGCTCCTCACCACCAGAGAAAGTCATAAAGATTATACATGTAAATGGTGCTAAGCAATGGGTTTTGTTGGAGGGTGTGGGGAGGCACAGGGCGCTGTAAATACCCTTGTGCGCATGGTCCTGGTGGTGCAGAGCAGAGCCCGCTCGGCGCTGGACATGTTTTAGAATAAGATGCAGGAACAGCAGCAGCGTGCGCCAGAGCTAAGCCCTAATTAAACACCTCCAGGTAGTCTAAATGAGACGTGCACATTTGGAAGCTGTTTTTTCGTGGTTCGTGTCATCATCTGACTGCCGGGGAAAACAAACAGATGTGGCAAGTACTAAAAAAAGATGCAGGGGGAGAAGGGAGTAGCTTCATCAGTTACTCCTGGTGGGGAGGGGGACAGCAAAGCCTCGCCTGGTTGGGTGCTGTGGGATTAACATGGGTTGTGCCTGGGGTAACGTGGCTCCTGCTGCAGTTCTGCGATGGGTCACGCTAATCACACCTCTCTTCATGGTAAATTTTGCTCTGGGATTCAACCTCAAGCCAAAAACATGGAGAGGAGAGTTCAGCTCTGGCACCCAAAGCTCCTAGCAAGCCTCAAAATGGCCAAACACCTCGTGGCAGCCTGCTCCAAGCCCCCGGGGCCAGCCCATCTCCCCCAGCGAGGAGGAACCTGACCCTACTGGTGACCACCCCTTGCACTACTGGGGTGCTGTTTTGGAGCTGACCTGCTGGCACCCCCCCAAACCTGGCGTTTCAGCGCTATTTGGGGCAACAGCCTCGGGCAGAGTCATGTTAATTATTTTTACACCCTTGAAGCCCCAGGCTGCAGGAAAGAGAATTTTTCCCCGTCCGATCCCCTTCAGAGCCACGTCACCAGCCGAGGGGCAGAGGGACAGAGAACGGCGCCCAGCTGGCAGCCAGCCGCCTGGCACGGCCGCGGTGCCCTTGGTGCCGGGGAGCATCGTCCTTGCCCCTGGAGACAAGCAGGAAAAAAGCCACCGCTGCTGGCCCTGGGTCGGAGATGCCGGCCGGAGTTAGGACTGGCTTGATGTCTCCTGACGGCAGCAGGAGGGAAGCCCGGGGGCGATTTAACTCTGCCCTGGCCATCGCCGTGGCGGCTTCAGTCTGTAGATGTGCTGCGAGTGAAGGGACATTTGTGGTGTTGGCTAAAAACGTGGAAAAAAACCCAAAACATAATGGATATTTCAGTGGTGGTGTAGATTCATTTTCCAGCTTTCTCTGAAAAATGTTGAGGGGTGTGTTGAACTTAATGTCTGTCCAGCGAGGGAAAAAAACAAGAGAATTGCTCTGCTGATCATTTCCAAAGGCATGATATGCAAACAATATCAATATTTATTAAGCAGCTTTGTTTATTCCAGGATTGTAACAAAGAAAGAGAGTTAGGCTGTGGTGTTTGTCCTCTTTGCGATGCCTTATTCCTCATTTGTGATTGTGGGTCTTTCTCAATGCATATTTTATTTCCCTTTTGTGAAGACAATGGTAACCAGAACGGATTAAAAAAGGAAAGTGGCACTTACTCGAAGGCTGGCCCGGCGGTTTTATTATTTCTGCTTTTAGGAGCTCCCCTCTGCGACGAAGACAGCAGCATCACCGCCCAGGCTGACAGCAGCAGCTTTCCTGCCAGGTTCTGCCCTTCCAGCCTCCCTTCCTTCCCCTTAGCTGTGAATAGAGGGGGAAGTTTGGTGTTACGGCGAGTCCAGCAGATCCACCACATCTCCACGTGTTTGCTCAGTTCGGCTTGGTTCTGATCTCAAGTGACATCAGGACGAAGAACAAAAACCAACCCAAGCCTCCCCTACGGCTCTGCTGTGCTGGTGCTGCTCACGGTGTCCCACCCTGACCGCCCCCAGGAAAGAGGGGCTCCTGGGCCTCTCCTGACCTCCAGAGGCAACAATTTAGGTGTTTTCACATTATTAATGATAAAAATGTGGCTAAGAACCCCACACAGGGGCTCACTGCCACCGCTTGTTGTGTCCTCAAGCGAGCGGGACTCTCGCTGCGCAGCACGGCTCTGCTGTTTGGCCACCTGAAGCAGTGGGCTGCCACCAGCTGCTGCCTTAATTCACGTCCCCAAAGCCGGTCACGACACGAGCAGGACCATCCCGGTGACACTTCCCGAACAATCAGCACCGGCAGCAAGCTGGAGGCCGTGGCACGGAGGACCTGCGCCGTGCGCATCTCTGGTATAAATAGGCTGGCTGCGGGGTCTTTTGCCCAAAATGCTGATGGGAGGGAGTTTTTTACATTAATTCAGCGTGTCAGCTTTTCTGCTAGCCATCTTTCCACGCAGGGACCCCAGTGCTCTCTGCTCTGCCTCCATCAGCAGCACCACGCTGATTAAACTGAGCAAGGGCTGCTCGTAGCTGTTAGCAGACACGAGGATTCGGAGCCATACTGAAGGGTGAGCTGCTCCCTTCTGCTGCCCAGGTTGTGGTCTGGGCTGATATTTTTGGACACTTGCTTGCCCGTGCTTTATGCTCAGGGGCAGCTTTCCCCCCCTGACTGAATGAGACCCCAATGAAAAGATTGCTTCACCTGTGAAAGCCAGAAGGGAAAAACAGTGAGGGAATGGAGGTGGCCTCCTGGTGAAGAGCACAGTGTGGCAAACTGCACTTGGTTTTCACATGTCCACAGCTTTCCATCAGCTACTTCTCCAAGCAATGGCAACCACCTCCTTTCTTATCTACGGGAGAGAGGGGGCACCTGGACATCTCCTGGCTTTGTGGGTCTGACCCAGTGACCTGCTGCTGGCCTTTTCTGCAGGCTGACACTTGGTCAGTGCAGATCCTGTTCCCACACCACCCCAGGCAGAAATCAGCGGAGGAAGTATAAAACCCTTGGGGTGGTTTGGGAATTTTAGGACACGGATGAGGACTGATCCTGCATTCTAGCAGGGCATTTACCCTTGGGGACGCAGCAGCAGAGCCAAACACAGAAAATGCTACTCACAGCTCCAGTGGTTTGCTGGGGCCTTGGCAGAGGCACGGTGCTTGCTGCGCGAGGATCAGCACCCAGCCAAAGTGAGCCTAACAGTCCTTCAGAAAGTCCCGCTAGTGGACAGCTTTCTTCTCCTTCCCTTTCCGTGTGTTGGCCAGCTGCAGGCAAGTGGAAGGAGAGATGAGAAAGTGAGCACGCCAAGGGGAACACCACTGTGCCCAAGGCTGGCCACTACTTCAAAGAGTGTGTCAAGAAATGTATTTGGAAAGTGTCCCTCCTGAAGACACGGGCTGTGACTCATGTTAATTAGCTAATGAGCAGAGTGTTGGAGGGAGGCAGGCTTACAGACCTCTCTGTCTTTACACAGAGAAAGCCCAGCTGCTGCACCAACATGAGTCAGGGTTCGTGCTGCACCAGGGAAGCACACGAAGTTCTTCCAGGAGATCCCACACACCAAAACCAACTGGCAGCAAACACTCACGGAAAGACAGCCCTCACTTGTTTGCAAGGCCCCTGGTGGTTTATCCTGAGTCGCTATGGTGGGGGAAAATGTGCACGAGTGTGGCACTGGGTTGGGGTGTGTCTGAGCTCAGCTCTTCCCATCAGCAGGGTCTCCTGGCTTGTGTCCAGGCATCTTCTCCAGCTCATCCTTTCAACTTTCATTAGAAATGTGCGTGTGCTTCCCCTTCCCTCCCCCCCCAATACGTTACATTTTCAGATCAATTTTAAAAGTAATCTCTTTAATATTGAATTATTCCTGATCTGTATTGTCACTTCTAGCTGATTAGTTTAAGGACTATGCTTGGTTTGTTTAATAACCTCTTGACACTAAACAAACAATCTCGAAAAGGGAACAATTTGGAAAACAGAAAGAAAACAAATAACCGACAAGGGCACCCTCTTCAAAATAGAAAGACTGATTACATTAAAATGGCAAAATAATTCCAGACATTAAAAGAAAGTATATAGATATTGGCTTATCTATATTCAAGGAAGATTTAAAAACACCGCAAAGTTAAAGTTTTCATTAGCAATACAGTGATATCTCTTGATTAGAATTCCTGGAGCATATTAAATGGTATTTAGTTTCTAACTCGATGCATCATTTTCTGTTAAATAATTGATCATGGTGCAGAGATTGTGTTTGTGTAGTTTAAGGAAGCGATTAGACCAAAGAACATTTGGTAGGAAAGTTGCATCAATAACGCCAGCCTTGTTCCAGCTGTGGAGGTGCTCTCGCAGCCAGGCTGGCCACCGACCTGAAGTGATGTAGCCTGTTGTGGGTCACAAGGAGATCATCTTGAGCCCAGCGAGTGGAGCCTGACGCCTTCAGAGACTCAAACTGGTTGGGAACGAGGTACACGTGGGAGGAGGGAGAGCTCCTCGCCCCAAAATCACACCTTTTAATGAACACAGCGGAGGGGAAAGGGCTGAAACTCTGGAGATGCTGAAGAAAGACCCAGTGAGGAGCCCACGGGAGTCCTGGTGAGGGCCGTGCAGGATGACGTTAGTTTTAAAGGGGACAAAACCATCAAGGGGTTCATCAGCCTCTTGTTCACCTGTGACCAGTGCCTGAACATCAGTGCTGTTATTTCTTTAAATGACATTTTTCACCCCCTACCCAGCTGGTGCCTGCAGTATGGGAATACAGTGATGTTACACCTCTCTGATACCGCAGTGCAAATGTCCCTGTCTTCAGATGAGTGCACCTAACCATGATTTCAAAAGGTAAATGCTTGTTTCAGTCTATCAGCTGTGTTTGGACGAGGAAGGTTTTAACCCTCCCTCGTGGCTCTGCCGTGGCTGGAGCAGCGCCATCGCAGCTGCGTGGAAGGCACTGGTGGAGTTTCCACCTGGCTGGGGTCAAAGCCAACATTTGTGCCTTTCGAGTGCACGGGTCTCTTTGGAAACACCAGTCCTAGGTGAGCAAAGCTTTCCTCTGGGTTGCACAAACGCCACCCAGATCCTCAGGGCTTCACTCCGTTTTACGAGGTGTCTGGCAGGTTGAATGGCACAACACAACGCCCATAACGTGTTACCGCCGAGACTTTGGGTAGCGCTTTCCTCCTCCCTGCTGCCCCCTCCTCCTCCCCCCCTCAAGTTTTTAATTTTGATTTGCTTATATTCTTTAATGAGATGCAATTACAGTTTCAATGTAATAGGTAGGAGGCTTTATATTTGTACTGCTTTGTAGTAAAGACATAATTACTGTGTTTATGAATTAAATCCCTTTATGTATCATAAATACTTATTAAAACAGCCACTGGCAATTTCACCTCAACGTGTTTCTTCATGAAGTAGGATTTATTGCCTGTATAAAAGTGCCAGTCTTTCCTGAATCTCCCTGCCCTGCAATTGCTGGGCTTGCAGGATTCCCGTGGCTGGTTCGGGGTGGTTCAGAAGGTGAGACGTTTTATAACACACTTAAACAACCGTGTGTGCACGAACAGCTCATGTACCCCGGAGACACCTTCGTGATTACAGTTTATGATACCTCTAATCTGCCTATTGATCAGTACAGTATGAGATGTCATCTTTATCCTCATCTGAGCCAAGTTTGGGACCGATTTTGCCCCCCAA
This sequence comes from Anser brachyrhynchus, assembly GCF_964034855.1. Classification (NCBI taxonomy): domain Eukaryota; kingdom Metazoa; phylum Chordata; class Aves; order Anseriformes; family Anatidae; genus Anser; species Anser brachyrhynchus. The sequence continues at coordinate 32,302,761 of NC_137701.1, forward strand.
AGTAGCCTCCACTGTACTGTTTCTGCTGTGCGCTGAGATGGGACGGGGACTGATGCTCTGCTGGGAAGGTCCCCAGGAGCCTTTAAACTCTCCAAGTCTCTGCATGAAGGTGGGTTTCATGCAACTGGAGAAGGTTTCCCTTCCAATACATTTTTTTTTTTAAAAGGCAAGTTCTCTTCCCCTGCCCCTTCTCCTAACCTCAGAGGGCTGAGTGTTCTCCCCGTCTTTAAGGGGTGGCACCACATGGGACAGAGCTCTGTGAAGGACATGAACTTGTCAAGTTGTTTGACACTTCAGAGGTTGCTGCCAGAAGCAAGATTTGATCCATGGACTATTGAAACAGCAGGAAAGTCTGCTTTACCTTCTGTAGACAAAGGATTATAGTCCTGAGGAGTTTAAAAGGAAGGCTGGCAAGGCAAAATCCTGCCAGGTGTTGCCAAAAAGCTTTGTGCCAGACTAATCTGACTTCTCTCTCACCTTGGCTAGGCTATCAGACACCTTCAACACGAGTGCAGTAAACCTCCTCCCTGGAAAAGTACTCTTAAGAAAGTACTTTACAAGAAGCCCTGGGTGAAACTAGAAAGGTGGGCTCTCAACAGGTGAACCACATAAGGCTGACAATTAGTTTATAGATGGACAACAGCAAAAGGTGTTGAAAGAGGTATAAGTCTGGATGGACCTTAATGAAGACTTTTGTCAAAGGTATGTTACAAGGCAGATTTTTTAAAATGTTATTTCCTTAATGTCCCATAAGGCAAGACTGCACGTATCACATTAGCCACTGAAGCACATTTAGGAGGTCTGGACAGTGAAAAGTAGAATCACATTTTATTTTATTATTTTAAATTATTATTATTTTTGGAAGAACCAGCAGAAACAGAACAAAATGTTGTGAGAAGCCTTGCATTTGGGCACTTGATACAGTCCTGGGAACTTGTGGTGCTCACAGGGGGCTGAGAGCTAGTGAGGGCACCCACCCCGTTTGCTCCAGGTATCAAACAGGCAACTGCAGCCTTCAGATGGGGCGGACTTACCCCAGATACAGGAAAGTGAAACAACCAGCACAGTAGGTCTGTTTAAGTCCTTGCCTGGAGTACTGCGTATTTGGGTCACACATCCTCGGGAAAGATGAATTAATCCTGGAGCAGCCACAGAGGAAGACTGATAGCAACAGGAGGCACGGAGAGCTTGTCCTATGGAGGAGGCTGGGAGCGCGTGGCGAGCAGAGGCAGGAGAGCTTGCCTTTGAATGCTCTGACAAAGACATGGGGTGGAGGAGAAACTGAGTTAGAGGGCAGTGCTGGGTAGGAAAAAAGATGGATGTGACTTCATATGGCTATAACTGTGAAGGATGGAGGGGGACAAAAATTTCTACCTACCCGCACAAGAGCTTCTGGAGAACAGCTCCCAGGAGGATGTGAGGAAGGGAACAAACCCCTCCTGGCTTACAGATGGGGTGTGTAACTCAGGGACGTTAATGGCAGGGGACAGCAGTCGAGGGGTGTCCCTTTCAGTCACCCATCTATTCTCAGTGAGCCCCTTCATGCCTGCCTGTCTCTGTCCTTCACAAGACAGCACACGCCATTTAGGAGAGCCGTGAAGGTCCTGGAGCGCCTGCCTGCCCTAATTTATCCCATGACTGTTATTCCTTTTTCATCGATAAAGAGTAATGCTACAATGGGGCCCGGTAGGTGGATCATTAATTAGGAGAGTTTTCACCTTTCAATTAAAAAAAGCAAACCAAATGCAGTCCCAGGAGAAGGGGAGGTGATCGCCCCGCGCGGGGAGGGCGGCCGGGGGCTGTCATCCAGCACCGCGAGGTGCTGTCTCCGGAGCTGATTGATCGGCCCAGGAAGCTCGTTTCGCCTGGTATCATCTATCTTCAGCGCTAATCAGGAGCGGTGAATAAAAAAGAAGAGAGGCAAGCACGTTAGCAGGGGTAGGCTGGTGGCTGATAAACAGATAATTACACAAAGCGAGGCGGTGACGGCGATAAATGCGATTTGGCAAGAAATGACCTCGCGGTGAGGGAAGCACAGCGGGGTTTCAACCTTACCGCCACCCTGGGGTGAGGGGACTGAAGGTGGGTTTTCCACGAGGTGCTGGGGGCCTCGCAGCACGTACCCAAAGGCTCTGGGCTCCTCTTCAGCGAGCTCAGGTGCTGCAGGTATGGGTGGGTGGCTGTTTCTCAAGCACGCGGCCTCCAAACCTGCTGGGAGCTTTGACCCCATCTCCTCCAGGACCTGTCTGAACCAGAGGATGCGGTGGGCACCAAGCAGGTGCCAGGCACGTTTTGGGTGTCCTGGGGACAGACCCCAAACCTGGGACCTGGCAGGAGTTGGGCCCGGTCCCTGCGAGCCTCGTCCGCGCTGGCGTTTTGGGGTGGCCATGGGCTCGGGCGGTGGGGCCAAGGGGCATGGCCATTCCCCAGCAGAGCTGGCTGCTCCCCTTCTCTCTCCACAGGGTGGCAATGCCTGCCTTCAGCTGCACAGCCCATTCCACTGCTGCTGCAGCCCACGGTGCTCTGTAGGGACGTGGGACAACCTGCCGGACCCCCCGGGACACCATCACACGCTCGGCCAGCGGCAAGTTGCTGGGAGGTGTTTAACCAGGCCTTGTGAATGCGTGCATGGCCCTAATTTCGGATTCCCTCCTGCAGAAGCTGCCAAGGGATGCATGAGCTACAAGAAAAGCAGCTGCTGAATAGCCCGGCCAGCCAAACACCGAACTTGCAATGCAAAAGAAAGCACTGCAAAAGCAGGTGCTACAGAGAGGAGCAGCTTCGGGGGAGAATTGAAATGAATTGCACGGAGCAGCTGGGACCGCTTGTTTATTAAAACTGCGTGTGCACACATGCCTGAGAGGGTGCTGTGCCCAAGCACGAGCTCACGCTACTTCCACGGCTGAAGGTGAAGCTGTAACGTGGCCAAAAGCTGAGCAGCACCCCTCTGCCGTGCCGAACCATCAGAGCAGGCGCAGGTGGAAGAAGGGCTGGGGTTCAAGCTGGGGAAGGGGTCCCCGAGGGTGTCCCTTTGTGCCTCTGAGCGCTTGGGATACACCGGGCCAGAGAGCAGAGATGGGCTGTAATTCAAAGGCAAGCAGGGAGCTGAGCAGGCTGTGTGATTGTTCCCAGGACTGAAGTCAAAAGCTGACCCCGTCTCCACCTCTGCAAGGGCAGGAGAGCCCAGATACATGTCCTCTAACCAAGTCATGTGTCAGAATTTCTTAATGACGCTTTTCTCTCTGATTTGTGTTTAATTTGCCCCCTTTCCTTCTGAAGATTACTCCCTTTTTACATCCCTCAGAATAAAGAGCATTTAGTTAGCGGGGAAGAAAAGATTGCCATTGAAGGACTAAGAAAAGCACTGGATTAATTCTCTGCCTGCAGCCAAACTGAGAGTTCATCTCCTAATAGGCCATTTCAAAGCAGTTAGATTTACTCTTTTAGACTAACCGTACTGTCTGAACAATATTTTATGCCTGTGCTAAAATATAATAGGCTAGAGAGACAACTCAGATGTCAAGAGTAGATAGTGCTGTCAAAGTAATTTGTCTTGGGTAATAGATAGACTGACATGACTTTGAAATATTCTGAGAAAGAAATCATTCCACATTTGAATGGTTTGTTTCCTTTTCTTTAAAAAGCCAAGACTGTATTATTTAAATCGTGTCTATCGCAAAGTCTTTATTTTCTGTGAAAAACCCATTGATATTGCCAGTGCTGAGGACACGGCACAATGGCGAGGTTTGACAGGGGAACCAGGTGTTGCCAGCACAGTGCTCCCAAAGCATCGTCTGACCTCTGGTGTTGTAACACCTCGGTGCTGCCAGCGCCAGCAACCTGGGGGCTCAGGACCAGGTTAAAAAAGTCCCGCTTAAACCCAGTGCTCCGGGAAGTGACAACAGCACGACCAGGTTCAGGAGAGATGCTTTCATCTGGGGTGCTTCAAAGCTTTGATGCTGGCAGAAGGAGCCAGCCTGCCCACAGGACACCACGTCCACAACAGCCCCCAAGTGGGGGGGCTCCGCCTGCATCTTTTTGCCCCTTTTGCTGTTGCCATCGCAAAAGTGTTATTATTATGGATTATAGCTTCTAGAGCCTTTATTGGCTGCCTCTTGTAGGTAGTCAGCAACTAGATGTACGCTTGGGGGATACGGAAATTCATTTTATGAATGATCTGTTATCCCATATTGTCATTTGGCTAATTGTTCTGGTAGAAGGGCTTAACTTACCTCTTTGTTAATCAACTATGTACAAGGACTTGGAAAAACTCAGAGAAGTCTTAAGAGAATTCACTGCCTTGTGTTAAAAAGAAACTTGGTAGGGTCTTATTCTGCAGGATACTGAGTAGGTGAGGTTTTTAGTGTTTTCTTAGTCCCTCCGCACCGCTGTGCTGGATAAAGGGGTGGTTGAAGAAGGAGCCAAGCACTCAGAGGAGGACCACCTCCACCATGCCCCCGCTGGGAAACCTCCTTAAAGGCAGACAAAGACCTATGGGTCAAAGGAAATTAAGCAAATAGCATGTTTAAATGCTTCCTTCATCAGGGAAAGGGCCATCTCCTTTGGAAATGAGCACGTGTGAACTCAGTGTAGAATTGTTTTTTTTATAGAAATATAAAATATTTTGCACCTGCAAAGCTTTCCAGCACTAACATCTGTTTCGCACCCCCCTTTACATGGGTATAAATGACCACCAGAAAAAAAGTAGGGTCCATAGCAATAAGTTGCTGCTTCTGGAGCTTCCCAGGAACTTTGCATAGCAAGGTAAATAATCAACCTTGGCATCCTTGTTTTATGGATGAGTGCACTGAAGGGTGGAGGGAGACTTGTCCTAGACAGCGCTAGGAATAGGGTGTAGATGCCACACTACGAGCTCTCACGTGTTAGTGGCAGAGATGACACTTGCAGGTAAAACGACCCTTTCCTATTGCTACTCTCCTGCCACTTGCAGCCATTCCTATTCAAGGCATGTTATTATCAAATCTTGCGGGGAGCCCCTAGAGAATTTCAGCTGATAACTAAAAGAAACTCCTTTATGTTCATAATGATAAAACAACGCATCGAGTCATTCGAGTTGATTTTACCCAAGACATTTCCCTGAGTTATTGCTCCCTTGCAGCTGTCATGGGCTTGAAGCTTTCAAAAGCCCATTTTGTTTCTGTGCGTAGCTCTTTCACTGTCAAAGACTGGGGCCATACCCCTGGGTTTGCCTTTGCGTTTCAAAGAGGATCGAGTGACGCAGCCCCTCAAAGTTAAGCAAAACATTCTCACGGTTAATGAACTTGTCTAATTTTATGCAGAAAATGCTGCCATCTTCCCTTTCAAGACTGACACCAAATTCCAGGTTGATAGCAATGGGGATATTTACAAAAGCATCTCAGACTTGGATGAAAATCCCTTTGACTTTCAGCCAGACCTGCGTGCTCCTATATACTTTGGGGGGAGATCTGCAGTTCTCAGAGCCTTTTAGGCAGCAACACAAACCCACCTGGCTTCTCCTAGGGGCTATGGCCAGCCAGTGAAAATCCATGCCTCTGCAATCCATGCAAATCCCATTTACTGTAATTGCAGGGTACCCATGTAAGAAAATGATATGGCTCTACTTCAAGGGTCTCCAGAGTTGCTTTATGATCATCCTATGGTATTTGATACATGTGGTTGTTTTTTTTTTTTTTTTTTTTTTATATATCTTCAGCAGTGAGTGTCAAAATAAGAAAAAAACCCAACCCATACATGAAAAGACAAATACCCTAAAAAGATTAAATTCTTATGCAGATGAGTGGGTAGAAATGCTCCTGTCTCTGAGATCAAGTTGGCCAAAATTATACAGTATAGATTAATGTATAATGCATAGATGTAGAATGTATGTACAGAACTGAATGTATAGTATAGATGTAGAATAATAATGGTGCACTGGATATAGCAGAGTGATTTTAAACCAAGGACATACAGCCTTTGCTGAGATCCAGTCAGGTTTCTTAATCTGATTTATGATGCAAAATTTAGGTCAGGTGGATTGATTCCTAATAGAGATATAATGAATCAAAATTCCTAGAACGGCTTTATTTTGCACAGAGGTGTCAACAAGCTGTACTTCTCTATTTGTGCACCTGGCATGTAATGATTCTCTTGCAAAAATCATAATCCATCAAGTCCTCCATTCAAGAATATCAATCAGTGCCAGGAACAAGACTATTTTAGCCAGGAGTTCTCAGTCATTTTGTTTTCCCCTTCATGAACACATAAGGCGCTGTGACATTTAAATTGTGCTTTGACATGTAATCATTAAATGTTTGAAAACGTCTCATTCAGTTTTTGTTGCCTCATCCATTTGCTTACACGGGCTCCTTGTTTTGCCATTGTTTCTGCAGTTTTTGTTTGTTTGTCTGTTTGCGTGTTTGTTTTTAAAGCATACGATACCCCTATTGTTGCTTTTAGTAGCTGGAGGCAAAATCATCTCAATTTCCTGACAACAAACTTGCTTTTAGTATTAGCAAGCCAGAAGTAAAACTAATGAGAAGTCTGTTCCTGCCTTCATGAGAATTAAAGAAGCCCAGACCTTTCTCTTAACATGCCTATTCTTGACATAAGAAGCCAATTTCAGGATGACCTTCCAAAAAATTATCATATAGGCATGAATACAGATCTATGGGAACTTCTGGCTAAAATTTATGTCTTTCCCATGTTATTCATGGGTTTTGCCAGGGTAAAACCATGGAAAAAAGTAAAAAATAGAAGAAAAAATATGATCAGGCCACTGTCTAATTCTTGGTCTTCTGACAGTGTCACTTGATGGTCAGATTTCTGGTTGAACTTGAGGAACCAGTACAAGGATATTTTCTGTAAATGAAATGGTGCTTTCCCTAGAGAGGGGGATTAAGTGAACATGATTTTTTTAAGTTGGTCATTAAGTTATATGGAAAAAACAAAAAACAAGCAAACAAAACATTAAAAAACAAAACAAAACAATAAATAAGCAAACATTTTAAAATGGACATAAGGTGAAGAACTCTACAGAGTATGTTGAACTAGTGCCAGGAAATGGCATTAATGCTCACAGTGCTCCTGACTGTGCTGTTGTTAAAGAAGCCAGGAATGGTATGGCAGAGGTTGTTAACTGTGCTTGTTTCAGCCCAAATTCAGCTCGGTGCTGTGGTCACTAACACCCTGCTTCAGCTACCACTGGCTGCTACCTCCAGCCCCTTCCCTGAAGCATCCTTCGGCATTGTGCACGTCTGAGAGGGCTGGAGGGATCTTTGTACCTCTTCCCCCTGTTGGAGGAAATACTGGAGACCTTGGGATCAGGGAGAGCCCCATCAATCCACCTCCCATTTCCCAGCATGGAAGCGGCCACAGCTGGGTGGCTTTTCCCCACGCACCTCTCCCATTTAGAGAGGTTGAAAATTAAGGTGGCTGCTGTATTAGTCGATGTGCCAGATGCAGGCAGCGCTCGGTGACTTGTGGAATGGTTGTGTCTTCATTGTCAGCCCCTGCAATGTGCGCAAACCAAACTGCTCAGCCTTGCAGTCCAGAGCCCTCCCCTTCCAGCCTGGGGAGAGGCAGCGTGCCCCCAGCCTTCTGCAGATCTCCTGCTTTCCCTCTCTTGTGATTCTGGTGCATAACTGAGGAAATTATACCTCGTTTCTTCCTGGTGCAGATTGCTGCAGCTGCTTGCCATCGGTGGGGCTGTGCCAGATTGCAACAGCAGCGAGCCTGGCTCAGAGCCAGCACTTGGCACGGACTTGCTGAAAGCTGTGTACAAGCAAGGCTTGTCACTATGTATGTTATTGCCCTTTTGTTTAGGATATAAATATGTCCCATACATGCTAGCAAGCCTCTCACTCGCTATTTCAATGGAGAATCCTGTTAAACAGCTGTCATGCTGTCTTCTGTCAAATCAGTTACAGATGCATGTGTCCTTCCAAATAATAAACAGGTATGAAATCGTCTTTATGCAGTGTGCCAGCCCTTGTCACCAGGAATGGAAACCAGGGAAGCTCAGGAAAAAAAAAAAAAATCACCCTGAAAGCTGCTGCTCTGACAGAGAGCAGTGAGACTTAAAAGCAGAAAGTTTCCAAGCACTAAGTAATGAACAAACTCTGAGGGGTGTAGAAAAGCTCCTGGTTTGTCCATAAGGTCGCCTTCCTACGGGAGCTGCAGGCCAATGCTGTCAAAGCAGCCACGATCCAGGCTGGACCCATTGCATACTCTGTTATGCCGAGGGTGGCTGCTCATTTTGACTGGTTTTTGTTGTTGTGTGACTTTGGGTGAGAGCAGGCCACCAGACCTCCTGCTGAGGAACCCGCAAAGCACATACGTTTACAAGGGATCCCAAATATATTGCAACCGTGAGCAGTGTTAACTAGAATCTAGAATATGGCTGTTTGTCTCCCACAACATGGAGGTGGTTTGATAAAAAGCCTGACATGACACATGCCAAAAGCCACTCAAGCGCTGAGCCCTAACGCAGACTTGCTCTTGTGCTAAGCCCTACCCGTAGAAGAGGCAGTCTTTGAGGTGGGTGAGAACGTAAGCCTAATATTCTGTCATTCCTGGCCCTTTATGTCCCTACACTCAAATCCTATCTCGAACAACAAGTGCTTGATGGCACACCTCCTCTTTTCCGTGAGGCACTTCTTAGCCGGCAGCTGAAACAGGAGCTGATCTGGGCCTTCATGTGAATTTAGTGTCAAATACTGAAAATCCCCCTTGCACCATGGAGCTAATGAAGCTGATTTGTGAAGAGGAGGATCTGGCCCATGCATTTTATTCACGTTTTCTTAGGCCATGTCTCTGATAATCACAAAGCTGACATTATCAAATAAATTGCCTATTAGTTATTAGTATCTTGTTTCATACAATAACAGTCAAATGTGCTCACATCTGACAGCAGCGTGTGGAGGTTTGGGAAGTTTTGGGGATCTGTCAGTGACAATTGTCAGTGACAGTGTGGCGAGGAGCCTTTCAGGACAAGGTTGTTTGGCCTTTTATACTGAGTGCTGATGCAGTTCTCCAGCCGAAGTGTGGAGAGAGCAACATCTCACAGCTCGGAGAGACTGTGACTGATGAATTGCCTGTCCCCTCCCCATTTCATAGACGTGCTGTCAAACTCGTTAAACTCTTACGAAAATCTGCTTGCACCTGAACCAGTGACGGTGAAACCATACGGTGTGCTCCCAGGCCCGTCGGTGACACATCGATCAGCGTGGTGCTCCTGGGCACCGCACACCATACGGTAATCGAAGCTCCGAGCAAGGCTTGTAGGCAGAGGTGCTGAAAACACAAGTGCAGCTGTAAATCAGAGAGCAACTTGTTCCAGAGAACATTTTTACAGGAAAATACCTGTTTAAAAAGGTTATATTCACATCATCGAGGACTGAAACATCGCAGGGAAGGACAAGAGGTGTTTTACTCTGGGCTCTAGTGAATAATGTTTTTAAGGACATAGTTACAACCCATTGCATATACACGTAGTTGGGTAGGCATGAGGAACTGGCCTTGCAAATCCAGTAGGCATTGATTTATCGGTGTGCTTGACCACACCAAAGGGTGCAGGGCCAAGACCACAAGCTCTGGGGCACGGGGAGAAGTTGCTGCCCTGGCTGCCATCCCTGCTGGAGGTGCGTGGATGTGTCTTGAGGCATGCACAGCCAGGGTGCTGGGATGTCTGTCCTCCACGCCGGCTGATGTGCTCACAAAAGCCAAGCCCTGGTGCCTGGGCACACTCTGTATTTTGCTGACTGCTTCAGACACACCTTTGGCAAAGGCAGGCGGTTGTTGCTGGCAACATCCCACCCCGCTGCAGCTCCCTGTTAATTTTGCTCCTATGAGATCACTTTATCAGGAGTTATTATAGCCAAGGCATCAAACTTGCTTTTACGGGGCAGGGCAAACCCGGTCTAATAGATGTGGGTTGGAGATGTTTGCATGATGTATTCCTTTTGACATGCCACGCTAATCCAGTGCAGGAGGCCGGGGAGCGCGTTGTCAAAATGGCGCCGTCCTCACTGAGGAAGGCGGCGAGCTCTGAAACCCCACAAAGGGACCTGCAAAGTACGAGGTGACACCCGCTGACAGGTTGCTCACCTGCAGACAAAAATAGCTGTCCTGGTGGGGGCGGACGTGGGAGTCAGCAGCTGGAGGAAGAAGGCAGCGAAAATAACCCCCAAATCCTTCAGGCCGAGTCGCCGCCACCCCTCCCTTGGGTGGTTTGCGTGACGGGCTTGGCCAACTGCCTCCCTGCAGGGTGTAAAGGGACGTGCTGGGTACGTACAGTCCCACGCTGTGCTGGCGTGTCTCTGAAGGCGACATGATTGCTGCAACCATCATAGTGTGCCCGAGCTCATTAGACTAGCTTTAAGATTTAATTAGTCCATACGCCTCAAGCCCAGACTCTTCTGTGACTTGCCCCAAAGGATTCTCCCCTTTCTCCAGCACATTGCAGTGAGTGGGCTGAGGTCCAAGCAGGTCGGGCGAGCTCCAAAAAGCGTTGTCAAGGGCTGAGCACCCAGTGACTGTCCCAGCCCTGGCCCCTGGCCCCCTTGGCCCCACAGCAGTGCAAACTGGCCTGCTCCTCCCTTCCCTCTGCTCCCCGAGGAACATCGACGCAGGACTGGTGGTGCACGGGCTGTGAACATCTCCTCCACTAAATCCTTGCTCTCTTTCCAGCTTTATGTTGGAGTTCCACATGGCTTTGTGGGCCCCTTCTCTTCTCCCTCTGCATATATTCAGGTTTTCTCATCTGCAAACTTCAACCCCGTCCGTGCTGGTGGCTCACAGGCTGACTTCCCTCTCCCACATCACAATCCCAGCTTGCCTTTTTGACAGATCTCAGTGGATGTCTGGTCACCACCCCAAGCCCTTTGCATCCAGGCTATGCCTCCATCCTACATGCTATTTATGTCCAGCAGCCCCAAGCTGCCACCTCTCCATCCCCCTCCAGAGCTACATCTTTCCTCCAGGCTCTCCTGCACCCACCCTCTCCTGACATGCATCTCGCTGGGCTCCTGCAGGGCTGCCATGCAGGTCCCTCTCCGGGCTGTTGTGGCCATCTCCACCTCCCAGAAAACCTCCCCTTACCTCAGCACTCCTCAGCAGCTCCTTAAAACCCCTAATAACCTGTTGCTGGTGCCCCGTGTCCGTGCAGGGGTGGGTGCTCATCCCTTTGCTCCTGACCTGGTTATCTGTAGCGGTCTCTTATGCTGAAAATGCCTTCTTAGTCTGTGCTGCTCAGGGCTGTGCTGTTACAGACAGTGATTTCATGTTTTGTACAGTCCCACAGAGGCACCTGGTCAGGCTTGCAGTCTCTGGTGCTGTGTCAAAGCCCCTGATATAGATACTTTTAGGGTAATTCTGCATGGGGAGCTGCTATGCAAAGTACTAATTACCCTGGGATGATAAGAAGTCAGTTGCTACTTGAGCTTTGATCTTTGTAAGACGTTTGCAGCTTGACATCCTTACCCATGTGGCTGGAAACCCCTCCTCACTGGTCCCAGGGGGTCAGCGACCGCCTGGGGACACCTGTGGCTCAGAAGTCACCACCAGATCCAGCCCATATCTTTTCAGTACGATCCACCACACGAACTGGGAACTAATTTCTTGTCTACCAGCAAGGCTGAGAAGCTGAGACTGGTTGTGTTGTACGTGGCCTGACCCACAGCCTGGGGAAGCCAGGAAGAGCTTTTGCTCCAGACTGGGATGATTTTGGGATCGCCTCCGTGCCCCTGCTCCTCAGCTCCTGGACACGGGGCAGGGACTGGGTCCCTCACCAGCTGGGCTGAGGAGAGAAGAGGAATTCGGGGAAGGAATCAGGGCCAAAATGGTTCCCAGTACATTTTTTTGGGAGTCTGCAGAAGCTTGATGCTTGCTTGAGATTTTTTTAGTTTTGTGCAGACAGAAGAACTGCTAGGATGGGATAATTAGCTAATTAGCTAAACATCATGCCTAAGTTTTTTGTTTTCATCTTCATGCCAACCTTATTTTTAAACTCTCTCCCCTCCAGCCCCAAATCCAGCTGTTTCTCAAAGTCTTGTGTTTAATCTTGGTCCTCATTGTAATCAAGAACAAAAATCCCCTTCATTACACTGCGGCCAGGATTTCTGCTAAGAGGATTTGGTCAATGCTTTTTGCGCTGCACATTTAAATAAAAATTAGCTTTTATTTTAAAGATGATTTTGGGAAAAATAATCTTATTTAAATTTTTTATTTTTTAGATGTACTGTTTACAAGAACGTTTGTGAAAATGCTGTCAAAATCATTCTAGATTAAAAAAAAAGACTGGAGAGAAAATTGAATTACGTTGCAAACATTTTGCATAAAAATAAAGAGTTGCTCTGAACAAATGCTTCACAATTTATCACAAAGGAAGCTTGAAATTCAGCACAAATCCAAGTTTTCGCTCCTGTTTATTTTGACTTTCCTCCCGGTGTTTTATTACCCTCGGCACCCTGCCACACTATCTGAACTGTCTTTCATCGCTCTGCTCTTTTCTTTCGGACCTGCTGAAACTTCCATCCCAGCAGGGATGCACCAGGAGCAAGCGCCCATCTCCTCCCAGCTGGTCGGTGCTCTCCTGCACTGCTGCGTGCCTGGGAGGTGGGAGAGGGCTGAGCCAACCAAGGGAAAAAAAAATAATGAAAGGCAATTAATTAAATAAATTAATAAGTTAAAAGCCAAACCCATGTCCCAAACCTCTCCTCCTGCTTGCATGGTTTTTTTTTTTTTTCTTCTTTTTAAAATAACTTTGGGGCTTCTGGCTGCTGCTGGGGTGGCAGGGGTGTGACTTCTCCCCTGGGAATAGGGGGGGGTCATGGCAGTGCCCCAGGGAGCCAGCCTGCTTTCATCATGTGCGTGTTCTGCATACACCCAAGTTTGTGCTTTCCACCTTTGCTCTGCGCCTCTCACCAAGGCGTTGCAAACTCAGAGCAACACGTCCAGGGTATTCACCAGTCAGTGGCGGTGTTTTGAAACACTCGGCGCTATGATTTTTGCTTGGGCCAGCTTCGTGATTGTTGTTTTGTCCCAGCTTGTCAGCTGGGAGCTGCTGGAACTGGCAGGGAGGCGATGCACGGGGAGCTTGTGCAGCCTGGTGCTGGGGGGTGAGCTGTCCCCGTAGGGATTGGTCACAACTGGGCTGGCACCAGCTCCTGTCACTCACCCCAGCCACAAAGAAGTAGAAACACACGCTCAGGTGTATTTGTGTACGCACAGACACAGCTTCTGGACTGATCTTCATGAGATCTGCAGGCACTCCCTGGCTCTGTAGCCTGGCAGCAGTACAGGTCATGAAATCCATTGCCTTTGCCAGGTTCTCGCTTGTGACAGCCTGGGTTTGCCCATGGCTCAGTTCCCCTGTTAATGAGGCTGTAATTAGGCAGCACTAGTTGGGGAACATTTTTTCCACTCCATCAAAGATAGTGAGGTCTTGAGCATCGCCCAGCTCTGCAGTGGCGTGAACAGGAAAGGTGAAAAAGGTGGCTTGGTTGGCATTTTTGGGGATGCTTTTAATTTTTTTTTGGTGAAGACCCCACATCAGACACCACAAAATGCCCACCACCGTGCTGCCCACCTGTGTCCCACAGCAGAGCCACAGCAGGGCAGAGATGGCTGCCGGGGAAGGGGTTGGAGGGAAGATGCTGCAGCAAAGCCCCCACTGTGGGTCAGCTCCTTGGCTGGTGCTGAGATGCTGGCCCGGAGGGAGGCTACAGCAAAGAGCCTGGAAACATGAACTCAGCCAACCACAAAGGTTCAGAAATCACAGATTAAAAAAATCCCCTTCCAGAAGAAAATTCCCCCATGTGTTTTCTGTAGGCAGGATGGTGTCCAATATGATTTTTTAATGTTTTATTTTGGCAATGTGAAGTTTCATTTCTATTCATTAGCCAGCACTCGAATATGTAAATTACAAGGTAGGAATTAAATGAATATTTTGAATTTCAAAGGCATCTATTGGCCATTGAACTGCCTGTCACTAAGATCTTGCTAGCCATGATCCAGGTAACTGAGCAGTGCATTTGTAGCCCGTAGTGATTCAACCAAAACTTCTTGTCCAGCTCAGTGTTACTGAATTTATGAGCGTGTGTGACTTTGAAGATATAAAAACCCAAACATGATATCAGCAGATTCCAAAGTACAATCTTGTACTAAGTGCGATGAAGTCAATAACATGGTTCATCTGTTGGGGAAGGCACAGAGGAGGGCAAGAGGGATGGCCTGAGCCTTGCAAGAGTTGCCGTGTGCTGAGCACTGAACAGACTGGGACTTTTTCTCTTGGGAAAGAGATGGTTGCGAGGGAGATGAGGCAAAGGTGAAACATCTTGAAGAGGATGGATGGAGTGACTGGAGAAGGATTTTTCACTGCGCTGTTGAACACAAAGACTGTGACTGTTTTGGGCAGCAGGTTCAAAGTGAACACAAGAAAATGCTTCCTCATCTGACACCCAATTATGTTGTGCCCCTGTCTGCCTCTCTGGAAACTTTTGAGTGTTGAGTGTTTAGTCAAGTTCTTTTTTGTTGTTGTCAGAGTGAATAGAAAAATGTGCTCCCTCTGTAATAGGAGGGATGTTGGGTTGGTGAGAACACACCACAAAATAGATACTCTAATGTATATAATCCAACCAAAACTTTATCTCCTCTTTGTCCCAGCGACTATTTTTCTAGCCCCAGAAGAAGGCGGGCAGCTCCAGCACACCGTGCAGCAGCAGCACCTGCTGCCTTCCACGGTGTCACTTGCCAGTCTGGAGCAATCAGTCAACTACTTAATAAGCAAAACACTTGAAACCTTTCGCGGTATTTTTCTTTGTTAATATGAAGAGGTGACACACACGTCTAGGCAGCGCTGACTTGCCTTGTGCTACTTTATATGAATGCGTATAAACACCTGCGACCTGCCATCCCCTTGTTTGTCGGTGGGGAGCAATCATTCAGCCACTTAACAATTGCCAGGAGAAAAGCTCCGAAGCTTTCGAACTGGAAATTAAAGCACAGCGCTTTGGTGAGTGATTGCAGTGCCCTGACAAAGCATCCTGGGGTCTTGGAAATAGCCATGCATTTTGTATGTATCTGTAAACAGCTGACAGCTGATTTCTTACTCCCATTTCTAAGGAGGCTGGGTAAATTCTGAAATTAATGCTCATTAGGGATTTAGAAGACAAATGAGTCATTCATTAGCTCAGTGTCCAAACTAATAAGCACTAAATGCTTATGAAAGACATGATTTATTTAGAACCCATGTCATTGTACAATACCTGATGAGGATGCCAAGAAACGAAGATGACCCATGCCCCGGAGCCGTGCGGGGCAGCTGCGTGCTTACCAGGAGCACACGGGTGGCAGGTCTGGGGGACTCCGGGGAAGTCAGCAGCCCTTGTGTGGCTAACCTTAGGGTCAGCTTAGACAGACAAGACCAAGCTTTTTCCCAGTGTTAGGTGCTGTCCTAAGCAATGGGTACAGGATGATCGTTCATGGGTATTTCAGGGTGCCTATCCAGGGCATTCAGTATGCGTACAGCACTGCCTTGGACTGCACATCCTTGTCCCAAAGGCATTTTTGGATTTCCCTTTGATACCACCCAGAAGAGCAGCCCAACTGCTGCAGAAGAGCCCAGCTATGCTGCTGTCCCCCATTACCATTCAATCTGGTCTGCAATACTTCAAGAGGGGTTTTAGTTCCTGTGCCACTTGGTGCACATCTGTGCTTACTAACACAGCCTCGCGGAGTCACTGTCATGTGTCTTGGGCTCTTCTGGCCCCATGAAGCCCCTCCAGCACTAGCACCTGACCTCTTTTCTCCTTTCCGATTTCACCACTGTTTATGTTCGGGGTAACCAGGATGAGCCACCTCAAGTGATTCTTGCAAGTCACGGATTTTGGGGAGTGCGGGGAGTGATTGGTGGCCCTTTGAAGGACAAACAGATCCTCCAGAAATGAGTTTTCCAGCCTAGTAGGCAACAAGCCCAGGTCCCTACAGGGATCCCCACACATGGCTCTATGTACAGTGGGTTGGGGTCGGTCCTGTGTGAGAACAGAGTCCCCTCTGCTCATTTTGGGAACCCCATTGAGCAAAGGACAAGTTTGCAGACCAGAGACACTAATTCATTTTTTTCCTTTCTTTTTCCTTGCAGGGTGGTCACTTCACCCAGAGAACTGCTCCTATCAGCTGGGTGTCAGTGGTACCCTGTTCCTTCCCTGCTGCAAGTAGAAAGCAGTAAGCATAATATTTGCTAGGCATAGAAGGCATAGAATCAGCATGTTTTATAATCATAGGAACTTCACATGCTTTTTATATTTTATTTATTTTATGTTATGTTATTTTATTTTATTTATTTTATTTTAATTTAATTTAATTTAATTTAATTATTTGCATTGGCCTAGAGCTACATTACTAAATATTTTAGATAGCAAGAATCTGAAAAGTTGGTACAAGCAGACATTTTACAGACCAGAAAATTCAACTCCTTTCCTTAAAATAAAAGACCGTCAAACTCTCTGGTGCCTGGTGTGGCAAGGGTATCTGCCCCACAACACCTCCATTGCCACCTTTTAAAGTTCTGAAAAGCTGGCGTTTTAATTAAGACATCTTTAAAAGATAGGCGCCACTGAAATGTGCTGAAGGAGACAATTAACAAACCTGAACATTAATTCAAAATAAAAGAATCTCTTCACATGTGAGACTTTTGGCACGGGGGGCGGGGGGGGGGGGGGGTCTCTGAGCCGCAATTAATTGCTGCAGAGACCAGAGACAAGGCCGAGGTGAGCTCGTTTTGCTCCTAAACCAGCCCCACGGTGCCCCTGCCCAGAGTGAGGCGAGCAGGAAAGGAGCCCGGGGAACACATGGCCTCAGCCTACAGCGCTCGCAGGCCCGCGGGTCTTCATGCGAGCCGCTGGGAGCTGTTGCCAGGTTTTTGATGTCTTCACCGCCTTCAAGAAGCTGCCCACCTTGCCTTGCTTGGGTTCAGGGTTCAGGGCACTTGGTTGCTTCTCCAAACCTGGGAGTCTTGAGAGGGATCTTGACCAGAGGTCCCTCTCACTTCACCGTGTCAAAGCTCAGAGCCCAGAGAGCTCCGGCCTGGCCCTTCCCACCTCAGAGCTGCTGAGTTAACCTTGTCCGCCTCGTCGGAGTGCTGTGGATCTCATCCAGGGGCAAACAACATGACACTTGAATAAGACGAGCAGTCGTGGCTTTATGAAACATCAGCACAGCCTGATTTATGCCATTTAAGAGAGGCATTTATTGTTTCCTTGCATAAGCAGCAGCAGAGGTAATGCATTTGGAGGAGGTTGTAGTCCCTTTTAATGTGTGACCTTCAAGCTCTACAGAAAACTTACAAATGAAAGGCTCCTGGGAGTAATCCCATTTGCAGTCACTATAGTTGCACTCTGCAGAGGTTTGGTGGGAGTCTCTTACCTTGGAATAGCAGGTAATAAAGTAAGGGTGTTTTCTTTATTTTTAATAAAGGGATTATTTGGCATTCAAAAATCTTCCCTTAAGCCCCAGGCTCTGAATTACACTATTGCAAAAAAATGTTTTTAATTTAATTGAAGAGTGGTTCTCAAAGCCTGCAGCTCTGGCCATGGTGGACCCCTTTTGTCACAAAGCCAGCCCTGGGTGATGCTGTGTACCCACGGGGTTATGTGGCTGTGTGAAACCTGCCGTGTGGAGTGGGTTGGATCGCCTGCGTCCTTAGAAAATGCTTCTGATTAATTCAGGGATGAATGAGAAACTGGGGTGTGGGGGGGCATTTTGTTGTCTTCCTGCTTTCTTAGTCAATTCTCCCTGTAACAAAGTCTCTCTCTTGGCAGCTAGTACAAGTTCATGGAAATATAACGGGTAGAAAAATATGCTTTTTGGCAGGGCCAGGAACTGCTCAGTCTTGGCAGGTGTCCTCCAAGGGCACCCGGACCAGAGCTCCAGCAGACATTTGCCCCCACCAGCCACTGGTGAGGCTGCTGAGGGGTCAGCCTGGGCAATTAAAGAGGTGTTTGGGTTTCCTGGGGTTTAGAAAGGAATTTTATATTTGCCTTCCAGAACATTGATTTCAACCTGGACAAGAGGCTGAGCTGGACTCTCGCTTTTTCATTTATTTTATCACGTGGGTGGGGGTGAGCTAGCTGGGGGAGAAAGTGTGAGGGATCGAGATCTAAGCCGGCCTGCTCATCCTGCAGCATCAGAGTGCAAAGATTACATTTTCCCTGTAGCAAACAGTCTTGATTTTTAACATCTGCACAAAGCTGCTGGGGGCAGACAAATGAATCCTGGCAGGGGAATGGGTCTCCTTGGTAAGTGCAGCTGAAAACTGGGGCTGGTTTGACTGAGTTATAAGCCCTGGAGAGCTGCAGTTTGTGCACGTGATGGGTATGGTGTGCACGGGCATGCATCCATCAGCAGGAGAGGCTGGCTGCCCCGTGCCCACGCTGGGGCTGATGGAGACCCCCCCAGGGACGTGACTCATTGCCCCCAGAGTTCCCTAAATCTCTGTGACAGTCAGAGAGTGGCTGCAGCCACAGAGCTGCTCTTAAGGGGATGCAGCAAATGCATCTCCCCTCCCTTCAGGGGAAACCAGGCTCCAATAGAAAGGAAATAGCTTATTCCCTCTCTGCCACAGATCTAAACAGTTTTCATCCTTCTCTTTACCTGTGTTTAGTGAGGATGCTCCTCACATCTCATCAGAGCCCTAGGAGACCAGCCCTGCCTGTTGTCTGCTCATAAAATTCATGATAAGGAGCAAATCCCAAGCCCTTTGCAGATAATGGGAGTGCTGGAAACATTCAAGCCATGAAGCAGCTCCAAAGTGCTGAGGCTGTCTCATCCATCGTCAGTATTTAAGGTACAGAGTACTTGTGGGGATGATTTTAAGATGCTCTTGGGAAGCTCTGGAGCAGAAAGAATGAAACACATTTCTACAAAGCAACCCAGAGTGAGATCCCTGGGTACTGCACAATTGCTTGGGCCAGGGCTGAATTTCAGACTCGAATATTTGGTCAAATCTGGTGGTTAGGAGAAAAGAGTGCAAGACACAGGCCAAGACTACATCAGGTTACTGTTCTGTGATGGGCAAGCCATGCATGACAGGTGTAATAGTTTTGATCTAAAAAAATCCAAAACAAACCATCAACCCAATGAATCACACAAAACCAAACTCCCACATTGGTGTCCATGAGCAGTGGCCAAGCCAACACGCTCACCAGCAGCTCTGTGCATCTTCTGGTTACAGTTTGGCCAAACAAGGGCAATTGTTTTTCCCTTCATGGCAATTGTGTTGAGCAATTGTGTGAGGGCAATTTGGCTTCATTCTATTTGAAATGGGCATTTTTTCTTTTGTAACGAGAAAAAAAAAAGTGATTTGAAGTATTTGAAATGTTTTCAGAGTATTTGTTTTGATTAAAATCACATTGCAACTGGTATGGTTTCACCTGCCCTATAAAAGCTTGGTCAGCTTGGAAATGAAATTACTGCTCTGAAGTGCAGAATCATCCCATTTTGAGATGGAAAGTGAGAACAGAAAATTCCCAAAGGAAAACATTTGAACCAGTTCAAGATGTTTTTTTCTTGTGAAGTGGCTGAAACCGCTTGTTGTATTTGACGCTGCTGCTTTTTTTAAACCTGTCTCTCCTCCTCCTCTTCCTAAAATTTCAGTGAATGCTACATTTTCTGGAAATTTACAGAGATGTTGTGATCATAATCAACAACAACACTATATTAGATAAAGCATAACATTTCTTTGCTTGTTTCCAGTATTTACCGTGAAAAGTGCACAATAAAAGGAAGCCCCATTAAAATACTTGATATGATTCCAGGATTGAGATGCTTTGGCAAGACTGATGCTTGATTGCATTGAAATCTTTTAATAGCTTACATTTAAATGCATCTTTTAATAATTCTATAATTTGAGATATAGACTCCTATGTACAAATATTTGGAATTTCGATTGAAAAAAAAAACACACAAAAAAACAGTTAATTACCCCAAATTTAATTTTTCTTGAAGCTGCCATTGCTGTCAGTGTTTTCTACCCTGCCAACAAACAAAGGCAAGGAAAATAGGATGCCTCAAACATTTTTTATTAAAACTTTGAATCAAAGTTAGACTTCAGAGATGCAGAGGGTCTTTTATTTATGGAAAATTCAATTCAAGAAAAAAGAATCAAATTTTTGGCAGCTGAGAAAAATTACAGTGATTTGGAAAGGAATCTTTTAAGTTTAAAAAGTGGTCACTTTTTCATAAACAGCAGTAACAGAACCATTGAAAAAAATCCAAGGAAAGGGCTGTGTTTCAAGGCCTGCCAAGGCAGATGCAGCTTCAAGGCTTTGCCTTAATTTCCTGATTTTTTTACCACCTGCTCTGTTTATTTTTTTTTATTTCTTATTTTTGGTAGAAATCATTTCCAATGGCTTTGGCCATCCTGAAGGAAGCTTCTGGAGGAAGGCCTAGCTTAGGTGCTAACGAAACCCTTTTCTAACCAGGAGGAGCTCTTTCAGAGGAGGACTGGATACCACGTTCCTGTTCCATGGGGGGCGCTTTAGCAGTGGGGACATTGTCACCTGTGTCACACCCAGACAGGGATGGTAGCAAAGCTTCACTCTCATTTGGGGTGAAACAGCCCAACTGGTGTCTGTGGGATTGGTGCGTAGCTTGGGGCACTCAGGACGTGTGAAGACCCCACATCACAGCTGCAGTGGGACCAGCAGGCAGCTACTGCAAAATAAACACGATGCCTTTGGAAGAAACCAAGGAATCAGTTATTTATGTTGGGTTTCTCTAACAAGCCTGCGGTGAAATTAGACACACGGCTCCCAGGGCAAGGCCATCTCATCAAGTCCAAGCCTTGTAGGCAGCAGGATTTGGCCAAGTGGATTTGGCCAGAGGCTCTCTGTGGGTGGTGGTTCAGGTCTTCCCCACATCAGGCAGTCAGACCAGAAGCAAGCTCAAATTTGCCAAAATGTTGGCAAAATATTCTTGGTCAGGGGAAAAATTAGAAAAAAGGAATGCCTACTTAAAACTAGCAGAAAGCAAAAGAACCGGTCAATATTAATCAATGGGTAGATGTCAATTAATGTCTTGTTTCTCCAACCAAACGCCAACAAGCTGGCAAACCACTTTTAACCTCGCTTCCAGGTAAATTATGTTTAGTTGCCCTTTCATCTGACGCGCGTTGTATACAAATGAGCAGAGACTCCCGGTGGGCTCCACCGAAAGGTTAGCAGCCGCGCACAGCATCCGGGATGAACGGTAGAAATCTGCTCGGTACAAACGAGTGTTTCAGCCACGAACACTTGGATTTGATTAATAGGGACAAATTTTCCTTGGATGGGAGTCTGGAAGGTACAGTGGCAGGAGGGGTTGTTAATCATGGTGCCAAGGTGTCTGCAGTTAAGTATTGTGTACTCTGGCGTCGTAACTATTGTTATGACATCAAAATGCGTCTCTGGGATGGATGGTGCGTAATCCGTGCTATGTTTAAAGATAAGCATGAGAAAGTCAGAGTGTAACGAGGGGCCAGTTCCTCATTTACAATCCTTTCAGACTGCAGATTGTCAAAATATCTCAGGAGGAGTTTGGCAGATTTGTCACTTCCCCTCCCCGATCCTCAGCTCTTATTTAATTATTAATGCGAGCGGCTCAGGGTTGTCTCAGCAGGTGGAAAGAAAAGTCTCTGCTGAAAGTGACGGGAGTAGGTTTGAAAATCTCAGTAGCATGGTTGTGGTGTAAGGCCTTTTGGGTTGTACCAGAGGATAAAATGTCATGAAAAGCCAGCTGCGGTCACACCTGATCCAAAGTCCATTCAAGCTGATGAAGTATTTCCATTCCTTCAGTTAGATTTGGGCCAGTCCCCAAAAGACCAGATGAAAGGAGGTGAGCGAAGAGGGGAGCCATGCCAGCCACCATCACTTATGTGAATCACACTCCTCACCTAGCATCACCCTACTAATTGCAGGTTTGGCTGGCTAAGGAGCCTTCATGCCTTTTCCATCTTGGCTCACGTGGGTTTTACCCCTTACCCAGCACTTGCCACGTAATCCCCTGGGCTTGTGGGGTGCAGGGCTAGGTGCCAGCAGGAAGGGCACAGCTTGCTTGGTGGGGTGCCAGCTGTGAGCTGCTGGGTGCTGCCTATGTGGCAGCACAACCTTCTTGTCCCCAGGCCCCTTCCCTGCACAATTGCACAGCCAAAGCCCAAATTTTCTGCTGCCGCAGCAGTGCTGCTCAGGCCATGATTTTTCATGACATTTTGATGCTAGCAGGAGCAGCAATATCTGGATTCACACTAGCTGAAGAGCATGTCTTACTGCAGGTAGGGAATGGGAAAGGCTTTTGCCAGCAGAAAATACATCTGCATTCAGATGTGCCAGCTAACTCTTATTAGTGCGGACAAGATCTTGGGAGAGGTTCCCTCCCTGGATGACATTTTTGGCAGTTTTCTGCATATTTTCCCCTTCTGCGATGAACACAGCTTTGGAGGTTTTTTTCGACCATCAGTGTTTTAAACAGAAATCTCTGTCACTGGGATTGAGACACTCTGAAAATCTTAACTTCTCATCTGTGAAACATTTTTTTCCCTTTAATTCACGAACCAAAATTACTGAAGTAATTAAGCTCCCCACTTAGCTCTTCTAAGCTATTTCTGCGTGCTTTCCTTTTTGTCTTAGTCCCAGCAGAAATGGTGCTGGATTCTAACAAATAAGACAGAATGAGCTCATTATATTTGTTTCTGAATTGGGCGATTGATTGTTACAAAAAGCAGTTTATGCTTCCAAGGATAATGGAGATGCATCTGTGGCATTTAGCAGCAGCAGATACATGCATCTCTTGTGCAGTAACGGTGGCAATCGAGCAGTAATGGAGGAATAGCAGACCCTGGGGGAGATTCCACAAAATGGTAGATTTATGCCCCGTAATTAGTCTTCTCACTTGCCAGTTGTTTTTTTTTCCCACTGCTGTGGCAAGGAGAAAAACCTCAGGAGACCACTGTGAAATTTCCTGCTCTTCCCTTAATTTCAAAACAATATCCTCATTGTGTTTACATCTGTCCTCGGTAAAATATATTGCGAGTTTTCCAGTATTCCCTGCCAGTCTGTAAATAATGCCCCTTCTTGTGTTTTCCCAATGACAGATGGCTGCCACCGACTAAGTTTATAGGAAGTAACCGGGAAGTCCTTACTGACAGTGTGGGTATAGGGACACCAGGATAAAATTGGAGTCAATTTTTGCATAGACAAACACTGGGGCAAGTGGGTTTAACTCCTCTTTTTGGACACTTTTGCCTGGAGTATGCTTTCCTCACTGTTGGGACAACCTCTGCGTTGCTGGGGATTGACTTGAATGATACGCAAACTTGGTGAAATTTGTAACACTCACTTTCCATAAAAAATGATTTTTTAAAATTTATTTTTTTAGTTTATTTTTGGCAAGAAAACAGAGAAAATCCTGTTTTGGCTCAATCTCAAGGATTGAGTTTGATTTTTTTGTAGCTTTCCATAGAACAAAAAGAGCCTTACTGCTCCAGTTCTCATACCTGCACTGCCAAGACTTCTTGGACTTGGTGTGAGCTTTTTTTTTCTCAAAATTGACTTGATTGTGGTAAGATTGCTTCTGAAACCCAGAGTCTAAATTCTGACCCCAGACTCCCTGAAAATGTTTTTTTTTTGTTTCATAATAATTGATGATTTTGATGGTCTGTTGGAGGTTTACCACATTTCTACTCATTCCGATGGAGTCAATTTGGATTCTCTTTTCCTCTGTCCATTTTAAAAGCTGAGTGTTCCCCTCGTCTTTGTACTTCTCCATTTTCCCTCCAGCTATTAGTCATATATTTTCATCTGCCAGGTATTTCTCCAAGCTACCCTCAGAGTGACAGATGTGATACTTAAGCCCAAGTATTTACTTACTTGACTTGCTCCAGTCTACCTGAAATGCTGCTGCCAGGATGATCCCTCTCCTGCCACATCAAACGTCCTGCACACACCTGATGTCTACAGCTATGGAACTGAATGCTCACTGTGCTCATGCCCCAGTCAGAGGTGTTGTCCATCCTTCCAGCCCCTTGTGGTACAGGGCCACCTCCCTCCATAGCATGGTGAGCTCCTGGTTCTCTCTGTTCCCCAAATACCTAGCCTGATCTTCATCTCTTTGCTTCATGGAGAGCTGGCAACCTCCAGGTTGCCCAGAGCCTCCTTACCAAGATACACTTGAGGCCCCAGTGAGTTGCTATCATCTACAAAACCAACCTAAGCAAGCTGCCAAGGTAGAGTTAATCTTGTTGGGGTGACCCACTGCTCTTCCCCTTTCTCTGCTGTGCATTTTTGCCCTCCTCACCTCCCCATCCAGCCTGCAGGCTCCAGCTCAGCCAAGCAGGGAGCACATGCAACTGACCTACTCCAGGATCATTGCAGAATGTGTGTGTGAAATGGTTTGAATGTGACTTAATTATGGAGCAAGGCAGTGTGGAGCCCTTCCCTCCCATCTCCATGGATGACATGAAGCACGTGGCACTGGCCACATCCAGAGCCCAGCCTGACAGCACGTAGCAGAGCAAAGCAGGGAGATGAACTTATATTTTGATGTTTTAGTGCTTTTTCTGAAAATTTTTTTTCTCTCTTAAAAGTTTAAACTTGGTGTTCTTTCAGCTTATGAAGAGGCTGTTTCACGTGAGAAAAAAAAAAAGGAAAAAAAGGGTTTTGAGTACATTTCAGCTCTATACGTTACTTGTGCTTTTATTGGGGAAGAATTTCCATTCTTCACTGATTTAAGGCCAGTTTTTTCCTCGAAAGCTACCAATGCCTGCAATAACCTGGGTGGTCTATCTCAGACTTCTAATTCCTCTTGATTTTAGTGAGAATTGCAGAAAATTACTCAGTAAGGGATTTTGCATGTTCACCCCATTAACAGAAAATACCCATAGGTGTAAACCATTTTGACCTCGGCAGAGCCAAGTTTACTTACATCGGCTGAGGACCTGCCCAGGTCTGTGTAAACCTGACATTGATCTATTCCTTTCTCAGCTGTGATTAAAATATTTTCTGTCTAAACCAACCTTACAGACCTGTTCTCTACTCCTCACCTTATTATGTCGGCTAGGGCTAACCTTGCGTTAATGTTGTGTTGTGCAAGGCAAACAAGGAGCTTTTTCCAAAATTCAACAAGACTTTTGCTGATTAGCAACATCAGTGTTTTCAAATACTGTCAGCTACCAAGATCTCATGTGAAAGAGATTGAATATTTGGAAACTAAAGGTCAGAAATATCAATAGAGCAGTGCATAATTCTGTGAAAACAAAGATTAAGAGTTAAAGCCTTTGAAAGAGTACATGAGTTTGCCTCCTTAAAAAGAAAATGATAGCTATCATCTGGTTTATAAATTCATATCATATGAACATCTTGGAACCATTTACAACTAAGGAGCAGAAATTGTACAAATGAATAGGAGGAAAAAAACCCTAAAGATAGGGAAAACCATCCACAAACACTTTGTTAGAAAGCCTTAGCTGTGGTACTTGAAGTTTGCTGGGCAATGAGCCTTTCCACACCGGATTAGGAGTTTCTCCTGTCCAAATGTGTCTTTTTTAAGAAATTTGGATGAAAACTCCACACAGTTCTCTTCTGTGCTTGTGCAATGACATTTTTCAAGCAGTTTTCTAACTTTTCAGTCTTCAGTGTTGTACACCACAGAGCTGGAGGATGGCTTGGGACTGCATCCATCATGTTGTGTGAGCAGATAAATGGCAATAATCAGGGTTAAACTGCAGAAATATTAAAGTGGGAGAAAGCTGGAATCCAGAGGCGTTGATGAAGTGTTGTTCATGGCAGTATTATAATGCCTTTGTGCCACAAGCCTGCAAATTACTGTGCTTGCTAATAATCAGTGCAGCTCATTTTACAATGCCTTGTTGAAATAACCATTTTGGGAGAGGCCTGACTGCTTTCTGCACCAAAAAGCCAGTTTATGGGTCTGCTGCTGGGCCATGTGCGCTGCCTGGCAGGCTCATAGGAAGGCAAGAGAAAGAGACCCGAGTCCAAGGGTAAGTCCCTCCTCAGGTGCTTGGGCAATTGGCAAAAATGTGTCTGGTGCTGTGAATCCTGGCTCCCAGAGCATCTCACTTGTCATCAGCCAATGCACCTGCCTCGAAGCTTTCTCAGTCTGGAGTTAACTCCTCTCTGCTCTTGGTAGTGACACATGTTTTCCAGATGATGACACTATTTCTTGCACCTTTCATTCGCTCCTGCATCTTCTCTTTCTGGATGCAAGGAGCAGCTTGTTGGGGAGTTCAAATCTGCTCTCAGATGGGGCTACGTGGGGAGCAGATGGGGACTGGGTTGTCTGTCCCACACCGGGAAACTGCCCACCAACAAGTTGCAACTGGCAGGGATAAGGAGGAAGAGAAGGATTTATAAATGTCACCCAGATTCCAGGAATCCCTTGTACAATGTCCAGCTCTGGCTGCTGCTTCAGGGCTATAAGTGGCTGAGAAAGCTGATGGGAGCTGTGCTGAGTGACGGACAAGAGGCTCATGGCCCTGAGCAGGCTCTGGGTTTTTAAGGGGAGGTGAAGATCTGGAATAGGATTTCTTTTACAAGTGCGATAACTGCTGAGAGGGACTCAAAGGAGCAGAAAAGTCTGGCTTCGGGAGGTGTTTAGCCTCTGACTCATTGCCAAGCTAAACCCCAGAAAGACCCTCTAAGGGAAGCTCCAAATTTTGCTATGTAAATGTCAGGGAATTCCTAGAAGACAAACCACCCCAGCACGTGCACTTGGCATTGGCCGAGAAAGAGCTATGTCTGTCTTTTCTTTACGGCCTCATGTCTCTGGCTTCAGAGCTTATCCCACACGTCCTGCAGAGAGAATGTATAAGAGGATGTTTCTTTGAAGGCTTTTTAAAATTTTTTTCCCTTCCCTCAGAGCTGCAGGAGGTGAGGGGCTGCACATGCCCTGGGAGAGGGTGATGAAGGTCTGCTCAGAGCTTCCTCCTCAGCCACACCTGGGGCCCAGGTTAGAGATTTAGCCCAGGAGGCTGGCATCCTGCATGGATGTGAGCGTGCTGCAAGCTGGCAGCCCGGGCTGATCCCCAGCTCTGCTTTAGGGTGGAAGGAAAATTGCTCCAGGCTTTAGGACCGTGCTGGAGCTCCTGCTTGGGAGCTTGGGAGGGGAAGCAGAGTTTGCAGAAGGTGCTCTGAAGCCTGTGGCTGTGAGAACAGCAGCCCTGGGTCTGGCAGAGATCCAGCCTGGATTAATAAAAGTGCAATCCTCCTTTTATTATCTAACTCACATGAAACACCTGCAGACCAGCACAGCTATGGTGTTCACAAGGCGTTCCTACAGCCATTTCTCTCCTCGTTTCACTTAGCTTTCTGAGACTGGATAAAATTCCACTTAGAAACTGCTTGTACCTTTTCATCACAGCCAGAAGGTTCCTTCTTCAGCAGAATGGCCACAAAAGTGTCTCCATGAGGAACATAGATATGAATTTTATGATCTTTTTCCCTAAAAGAACCTTTATGCTGTTTCCCTGTTGCATGCGTAAAGTTGTTTGGAAAAACCCATCCTGGTGGGATTTTCATCTGAAGTTTCTGGGATAAAGAAAGCATAGCCTAAAGATGTGCTCATAGTCCCATGAGCATATAAGGAGGTTAAAAGCCATCATACCCCTTACCCTTCTGTTGTTACCCCCCTCTAGATGAGATAAATTTGGGAATCTCTCAAGGGGTGCTCATTTTAAAACCTTTGCACAACAGCTTGTCTAATTTGTCACGGGGCCTCATATAGAGGAAGAGTTTTTATCTTCTAATGCCACATGTGAAGTCTGTCTTTCATTCTGTGTGCAAAGCTTTGCTGTGAAAGGAAAGGGCTCATCCTTCCCACTGCTCTCATTTATGGGCTGCTCTTCTTGCTGTTTGCCTGCCCGAAAGCAGGCACGTAAGGGGGATTGTATGTCCAAAATCCTTCAGAGACTGGACAGAGACACCCACAGTGGCTGGACATATTCCTGTCATTGCTGCCCTATGTGAGCCTCAACAGCTCATTGCGTGAACCTTTTGTCACTTTAAGTGTGCATGTGGCTGTTGGTAGTGTAAGCTTACACCAAAGGAATTGCCTCACCGTTGAAGAAGACTCCCTGCCCCAAATGAATATTTTTTGGAAGTGTGTTAGAGAAGATACTGGAGAAAGAAGAGTGGACTGGCACTTGTGAAATGAATTAACCACTGAAGTGGTAGCATATAATTATAACAGCTTTTGTGGGAGCTAAGCAGTGCTTGAGAGCTGGGAAGAAAACAAAAATGAACAAAAAAAGGGCCATATTCTTAGCATGAGCAAATCCATGCAGCTCCCCCGATATCAACAGAGCGATGTTGATTTCCACCAGCTGCAGATATGACCCAGGTCACCACTCCCTGCTCCGTCCCCCATGCTGGGTGATGCTCGGAGGCCTTTTGCTGAAGTCTCGTCACCCAGGACCCCCTCTCTGAGCTGGGTCCCACATGTTTGCACTGACCGCACATTTTTATCCTGGCAGCCTCAGCGCGCTGCGCCTGCCCCACGGGGTCACCGCGCGTCACGCAGGAGCGGGCCGCAGCTGACATGCTAGCCTGTAATTGGAAGTGGCGCTGCACAACCAGGAGCAACAAAGAGAAAATGTTGAAAAAGTGGCTTTTTTTCACATTTTCCGAGCCAAGAGTTGGAAAGTCAGAGAGCCCCAGAGCACTGTGGGCACAGCAGCCCATGGTGAAGAGAGATGCTTCTCTCCCTTATCCTGCCATCCCCATGCCAGCTTGCCTTATAAAGGGCCTCTAAAGCAAATGAACCAGGAGCAGGGGACTTCCCCACTCTTAATCTTACAGTTTTGGACTATATACACAGGAGAAGCGAAGGGCGTTCATCCTCCGCCCATCTATCCGCTAACCGCAGACAGATCCACTTACGGTGTTGTGTAGCTCTTGAAGGCTGACTGAAATAACTAGATTCATAGAGACAGGGTATTTCCCTTCCCTCCAGCATTGCTGTAGGAGTCTGTCCCTGCTTGTTACTGGAGAAATTTTATAGCCCTGCAAGTTGAGTCAACAGTCTTTACCCATGTCTGGAAAATACACCCTTGTTATTTAGCCCTGGGATCTT
Source organism: Anser brachyrhynchus (assembly GCF_964034855.1). Taxonomy (NCBI): domain Eukaryota; kingdom Metazoa; phylum Chordata; class Aves; order Anseriformes; family Anatidae; genus Anser; species Anser brachyrhynchus. Next base: position 32,331,858 of record NC_137701.1, read on the forward strand.
CATCTTAGGGCTCTGGGTAATTGGGATTAGCTGTTACTCATGCAAACAGTGCCACTTAAGTTTAGTTTGATCTCATTTCCACCCAGAAAAGGACTGGAGGGCCTCAGAAGTGTGTTGAGGGCCTTCCACCCCACACTGTTCTTCTCTCATCGCCACTCTGTAAAGTCAGAGCATCTCCTTTACAGTCAGAGTTACCACTCCATCAGAGCAGTGGCAGAGTCCCAGTGCTCACATGAACCTCAGCTGCCATGACAAAAAGCTTCCAGTAATTCCCTTTCCGATGCCAAACGTGAGTAAGACCAGCAAGGGCACTTCCAGCCTGGCATGTGCCGTGCATTCCTCTTTTCCTTAAGCTCCAGCAAGGAGGGTTGCTCCTTGTATAGGTGTGCCTATACCCCTGTACAGGTGTGACTCCTGCCTGGTACAATAGCTCTTCCAAAATCTGGTTGTGGGCTTGTCCCAGACAGGTGGGGTTAACCGTAGTAAGGAAAACTCCTGCTCTCTCTTGAACCCTGTCTGAATGAATTTGAGGACCAAAAAAACACAGTGAGGAGGAAAGAGCAGCTCTCTCCCTGGCCAGCAAAACCTCTCTGGGCACAGAGCTGACCACACCAGGCTGACAGACAAGTCACCAGCACTGCTCCATGCAGAACACATTTTAATGACAGCAGTCATCTCCCATTATTTCACCCAACTGCTCAATGCTAGGGCAGTCAGCAAGGTCTCCTGTCCATCTGTCCCAGCCTGGGCAGTGGGTGGGAAGTTTCTCAGGTTTCTCAGTTTTTTTATGCTGTTTTCTCTCTGCTTTTGGAAATCTTCAAACCAAGATGAGGCACCTTCCTAGAAAATAAGCCAGAGTTTCAGGATAATACAGAAACTCCCAGGTGAGTTTTTCTGCCCTGCACCATGCAGAAGGTCAGATGAGATTAATATAATGGTCCCGCTGGCCTTAACATCTGTGAAAGTTTGCTGCAATGCCTTTAAATAGCCAGTCAGCTTAGCAGGAGATGACTTTTTATTTTTTTTTCCTGTTGGCATGTTATCAGAAGAGATCAGGCTAATAGTGCATTTATCTGGAATTACAGTTATGAAGCTGCTCTAATAAGGCAGTAATTCGTCTCTTGAGTGATTTACGGCCCAAGCCTGAAAGCCCTCTGAATCCATTGACTCCAGCAGGATTTCCTAAGGTAGCAAAATACAAGGTCATTGTAGAGCAGTCATTGCATTGTTGATACCCCGATGGCATGGAACCAGCACCTTCATATTGCCCCTTCCTTGTTAGTATTTATACAAAACATCACAAAATAGCCCCAGAATAAATGCAATTTGTGTATTTTCTTATTCACATGGCATATTTATCTAACAGCTCCAAAAGGCATCTCCTGCCTACCCCCAGTGAGGCACCTGGATGTTTTGTGAGGAGTTTTAGGTAACATTTTTTCTTGCTCTGGAACTTACACTGCTAAAATTCATTTAGCGTCAACAAGGGAAAGCAAGGAGCTTTTATAGTCCCTGTGAAGTAGCTTTAACCTAGGATTCAAAAGACAAAGACTGCTGTTGAATAGCAATGTTTATTTAGCACTTTAACATTTAAATCTTCCTACATTTGTATATCTTTCCTTTTGAACTGGAGGCACAAGGTCCTCTATTTGCCTGCAAAACTCTTTTTTTCATCTTGCACTGAATCCCCAGAAAATCCTCAAATATACTTGCAAATCTCAAAGATATTAAGGCATCACCCCCCCCCCCCCCCCCTTACTCCTCATTTAGACCTTTGAAGGCTGGTGTGACTGGAATGATTTTGGAATTGCAGCTCCATCTGAATAAAAAATGAAGAGAAGGATTTTGTGATCCTGTAGCCACTATGATAACTAATTACTTATAGATTTTAGGTCACATTTGAAAAAGACAAATACTGAAATAAATGGATAATCGTTTGGAGCTACCACTAACAGTTTGCTTAAATACCTTGGGTTGCATTCAGCTCAGCGTCCCAGCAGAGCAGCTGCCTGCACTGACGCACGCTCCAGCTTTACACCAGTGCTGGTGGGAGCCAGGCTGCCCCTGTGCTAAGAGCAGAAACTTGCAGCTCAGGCTCACGCATTGCATGGGATGGGTGGTTGGGTCTGTGCTGGACCATGCCAGTGGGAAGAGAGGTAACTAGGTGAAGCCGACAGACCTGTAACCAGTTCTGGGCCAATGGAGGCAAAAGAAAATAACCCACAGTTCTGAGGCCAGATGCTGCCTTCCAACATTAGATTAAGAGGGATGAAAATACCATCAGTGACCTATATATTACAAGATGAATTTAATCTTTAGATATGTCCAGCATGCATTTTCAAATTTTTACTTCTCAAATACGAGCAGAGAAGTCATTCCTCTTTTACACTTGACATTTAATATGGTGGCTTAATGTACCTTAAAAAAGAACAACAGCAACCCTCAGACAGAACAACTTCTTAGCTGTGAACCAAATGAAATTGTCTTTTTACATTTTCAGCTGGAATTATCAAATGTTTTGCTAGTGTGAGATGTGTACTGGATGCATTCGACATAAACTCAAGGCTTTAAAACCAGAAGAGTTTTTTTAGAGTTAGAAACATTTTGTTTTTCAGCATCTCTGTGTGCCTGGGTGGTGCTTTGAATTGTCTGTGACTTCTGTTGAGCCTACAAAAATTGCATTCAGCCTCTTTCCACACTCCATTTTTAACCTGCAGCCTTCTCTGTTTTTTTTTTGTTGTTGTTGTTGTTTTTTTTTTTGTAGTTTGACAGTTATGCCAATATTGAGACATCGTTAAATAAATACCCTTGATTTATTAATACATCGGCAGGTTGATCTGCAATCTAAAGCTCTGGAGCCATGAGATCTGCACCTCACTGAAGAGCTGAGCTTTCCAGATCTAGCTTGCCTTAGAGGAGATGTTGCCTGGGGCCTTCCCAAGAGACAAAAGATCAGAAACTTCACTATAACTGCTTCCTTGTGGATTTTGGTAAATTCTTCAGCCATGGCTTACACACCTCTGCCTCTGGCTGCTCCCTGTTCCTTCACAGTTGAAAAAAAGATTATTTTTTTCCCCAAATGGACAGAAGTCCCAACTTGGTGCCAGAGACCCTCTATGAAATGTTCAGTTCCTTGAAAAAGTGGGGAAAATGATGTCAGATATGTTGGAAATAATGTTTTAGGGTTCCAGAGAAAATATATGTTAAAGAGTCGTACTAAGTTACCTCAGAAATGCATGTGGGTTACTGAGATGGGGAGACAAACTACCCAAACCACTCAATTCTCCCCACTCCAAATCTCTTCAGATCATGAGAATTGGTCAGGGACAGGCATCTGGAAATAACAGCAATCCTAAGGGAAAATATCGCTTTTTAATTAATTGTATCCCTTTTATCCATGATAGTGTAATTACATTTTGCTTAACTAAATCTTTTTAATTGGTGCTGGGAAGGAATGATGAGCAAAGCTGTACAGTTCCTTGCTAGCTGTTATAGCTAGCTGCCATAGGACAGTGAGACCCATTAGCTGGGTGTCCCAAAATATGGGACCGATGGCACCGAGCTGGGTGAAGGGCATGGTGTGGCTGTGCAAGGCAGCCTCTGCACCTCATGGCTACATGTTTTTGTAGACAGAAAGGCTCTCCACTCCTCCACAACTACCATGCAGTGACTTGCGGCGCTTTTCCTGCCCTGATAGACCTTCCCTTGGACTGGAGAGGCGGACGTAGGGGACATGAGCACCCTCCAGGCCTGCTGCCTGGGCGGCCCAGTGCTGGCTTTCAGGCTCCAAGAGCCACCGCTGGGCTCTGTGTCCTGTCCTCGCAGTGATGAGGCTGGGGGAGACCCACGTGGCCATGTGCCCTCTCTCCTGTGGCCCTCCAAGGAGGCAGCTCTGAAGTACAAGCAAAATTGAGGTTTTTTTTTTTTCCTTATAAAAAGATGCTTTTAGCTATTTAGCGGAGAGAAAAACTTGTAAAACTGTCCTGAATGCCCAGCAATCTCTCAGACCATGATACACAAGTGACTGAATCACACATTTTTTCACTCTTTATTTTTTCAAAATACAATTCTGGGAGGACCGGTGGACCACAGCTTGATTCACTGCAGACTGGGAAACCTCCACGGCCTGTCTCACCCCTTTAGACCGAGCCACTCAGGTTCTGAGCATCTGTGCCATCCGCCTGTCAGACAGAGCAAAACACCTCTGTGTCCCTTGCCATCACCCACGCACAGCAGGAGTGGAGTGGGTGGTAGCCCTTGAGCTCCCCTTAGTGTCGGGAAGGAGCATCTTTAATCAATAATAAACCTGTGTCAGCCGAGCCTGGGTCTGGGGTCTCTGTGAGGCCTGACTCAGGCCAGGCCCGGCCGTGCCGCGGTATCTGCATGGCCAGCCAGTGCCCTTGCAGCTCCGCAGAGCGTTACGTGGCACAGTGCTTGGTGTCGGGGTAACTCAGCCCTCCCCGTGCTGGTTTTGTCCAGAGGTTCTGAAAGAGAGCAGTGTTTGGTTGGTTGGTTTTGGTTTGCTTGTTTGTCTTTGCTTTTTCTGGAGTTAAATAGGGGCTTTTCTTGCCTCAAGCAAAACATGGCATATGACAATTCAGACCAGGTGAGGAGCTGCCTGGCTGAGATCTGAATTAAAAGCAAGGAATTTAATGTGAATTGTGAATCTCCTAAAGGTGGACTTCATTTTTTAATTTATTTTTTCTGGCACTTGGACTCCTGGCTTCTCAGGAAGCAAGGCTGCACCCTAGCAGACAGGCTCACAGCCTCCCTGACTCCTTCAACCTATCTACATCCAATGGAAACCACGAGAAATTTCTTAGTGCTTTAGTGGCCATGTTAGAGACTTCTTTCTGGTTTCACCCTGCTTTGGACATAAAAGGATCAGACATAAACCATGCTGCCATCACCTAGCAGCCTTTGCCATTTATTCTCAGCTGGCCAGTGCTTCTCCAAGCAGATCCATATGGACTGACACATTGTGTGACTTGGCCACGAGAACCCTACTTCTTACACGTGGCACATCCTGCACTAGGCTTGGTTCTTCTCTCGCAGCTCTGACATGTTCTCCTTCAGCAGGCAGGAGCCATTGTGTTTCTGATTCTTGCATGAGAGCTGAAAGCTTGCATGGTTTTGTGCCTGCAACTCTCTGCCCAGCTGGATGGGCTTCCCCCTCTGCACTGAACACACCACAGTGGTTTTATGAAACCAATGTTTGTTTTCCTGTCAAGATTTGGTTTCACCACCATTGCTATATTAACACAAGTTCCAGTCCTGAGCCTTGTGCTTGGATGTTTGTTTCCCTTCCCAGACCAGAATGAACTGTACTGGTGTGAGCACATGTGCACTGGGTTGGCCACTGTTGGACAGCAGCTTGCGCTCAAGCTCTCCTTGTTGTGCTTAGGAGCAGACAGGCTGGGCTACGGCATCCTTTGCCCTGGTCATACAGATCTAGCCCCTGGTGTCCTCACCTTAATCCTGGCACAACACTTATTTTCTGGGTGCCCGTTCTCCAGAAATGAGATTTATGGGGATTTAAGTCAGCCAAAGGGTCGCCAGTGGGGACGTGTTGACTTTGCCTTTGGTAGCAGTTTTGCCTGTTCAGATTGAATGCCTCAGCATTTAGCCTGAAAATGGTGAGGAACATAACCTAGTGTAGTAGTAGTAGCAGTAGTGAGGAAATAGAGGAAATGGGAGCGTAAGCAGCACCTGCTGATGTGACAAGATATTTGGTTTATAAATCCTTTATTTTCTAACAGTAGCAACGCTTCATTTACATACTGTAACCAAAAAAAAAAAAACCAAAGAAAAAAAAAAGAAAAAAGAAAAAAAAAGAAAAAAAAAAGAAAAAAAAGAAGCCCACACAGGTTCAGCAGTGCCGTGGGAGAGCCTGCAGAAGCTGCTAGCTTAAGTGTGGGTACTGAGCGTGCTGGTAGTGCTGACCAGGCTCCTCACCAGAACAGAAAGCTCTTGCCTCTTCTCATGCAGATGAGCCACTGTCTATTTCCACCAAATCTGCAATATTTGTCATTTGTCAGGTTTCATCCATTGTAGGTTGCAGATGCTCTTTGCCTCCTCTAAACTGGAGCCAGGACTGATAACTGTCTCTATTCATTTTTCTGCTGTCAAAGGCACCAGAGTGCATCGTGGAAAACTTCTGGGATTTTCCAGACTTTCCTGAGGCCTTAGACCCTGTACCAAACATTTCCTTTAGGTCAAAACAGCATTGTTGCAGACAGCACTGCATGGTGCTGGGTCTCCTCACTCACATCATCCCTGGATGTCCCATTGTCTGTTGCTCTTACCAGCACTGCTTGTTTTTTTCCAGTTATATCTGGATTTGTGAGCACCAAAAATGAGTTTTGAAACTGTGTAAACAAGTGCAGTTATGACTAACATTAAGGCAGAGGTATGGGGTTGCTTACATCCATTTCTGATATTTTAAAAAAAAGGTCCACAAGCAGGGTGCTGCAATGTGCACAGCTATTTATACACAGGCTGATTGTCACCTGCCAAATGCCCAGTGCTGATGAAAAAGCTTTAGGACAGAAGAAAGAGGAGCCTTTCAGCTGTTATCTCAGACCTGTGTAAGACTTCCATTTAAGGCAGAAGCTTTTGGTTTGGGACCATGTTTTCACTCAGAAAGTTTAATTAGCTGGTACTTTCACATTATTGCTCTTATTCATCATCCCTTTACTTTAGTGGATCGTCTAATTTCTAAAGATCTGAAAGCACTTACTTTTACACACCAGATAAGGTAAGGGTTTTGTTCTTGGGGGCAGGATGGGAAATGCTGACAGAGAAGGCAGGGGACTTGGCCAGGTCTGTGCTAAACCAGGATGGTGAGGCACCTGGATGGTGGCACTTTAACCTCTGATCATCATCTCCTCTGGAGAATCTTTGTGTTTGCACTCCAGATAGATCACCTGATGATTTCTGAGCACCTGCTGCCTTGGGTACTTGCATTTTACCGAGGTTTTTAGGTTCAGGTTCACAACTGCACTGTGATGAAGATGGACTGGGCCAGCTAAGCTGCAATAACTGCTGCTTTCCTCAGGCTTGTCCTGTTCTCTCTCCCTGCACTGAGCCCAAGCAGAGCAGCTCTCCTGTGCTGCGGGCTGAGAGGGCACACGCGTGTGAGCTCCTGCAGGTGGACTGATGTCAGGTAGCTGGCAAAGCTGTGAACTCACTCAAGTGTCTGAGCTCCAGCTGTTTTGTGACAGCTGGGATGTCTCAGGTTATCCGTAGGTCTTGTGAATGTTATTGATTCATCGAAAATTCAGCTTTCTCTGTCAACATGTTTAGTAAATACGTTATAAGCGCAGCCTGTACAAGTTGGTTTGACGGTATGGACAGGAGGAGCCCCACAGAGCACTTTGGCAGGCAGTGGCTCCTGGGGCAGCCCTGGCTCCCATCAGATACACTCCACCCCTGCGTCCTCACTGTGGGAGCAGTTGTGTGTGCCCCAGTTGGATTTTGCGCAGTCATAAATTGACTCTTCATTCCCTCTGCAATTCACGTCATCAAGCCAAATTTGCCCAGTGCCTTTGGAAGAGGAATTAAGACAAGTAAGTACAACAAACAACCAAAAGCAGTCACTGATGTACAGAGGAAATGGTAGCGTGCACTTTTCTAAAGGGAACCCCATGGGCTGCGGGCATGTGTTGGGTTGCACGGTTGGCATATTGGAACGCCAGCCTTTGGGCACAGTTCAGGCAGCACCTGACATGCAGCTATCTTGTCCCAAGGGGACAGAGCTGTCCCTTTTAAACCATCCTCTTTGCTGTCCCATTGCTTGCAGGGTGTGCGATACCTCCCGTGCCAGGCGGGTCGTGCAGCCCCTGCCTCGCAGCCCAGCCTGGGGGGCTGCTGTGGACTCACCTCCTGCCGCAGTGAAGGCAGCGATGGCAGAGTTGTATCCCAGCATCTTGCAGACCACAGAGGCGCTTTGCACGTCCCAGCCATCGTCACATATCGTTCCCCAGGACTGGTTGTGAAGGATTTCCACGCGACCCCTCCTGCCACCACCCACGATTCGTATGTAGTTGCTGAAGCGACCTGATGGATTGGAAGAGATAATAACTGTAAAAAAATAACTGTACTAAATGTATGGGTGGAGATGCTAAAAGCACTTTGAAAGATGGAAGCAGTGACTGCCCAAGCCAGATGAATGCTCCCATCTCCACAGCTGCAGCTGTGATGGGACCTGAAGTTTTTAGCTCATATCTGAACAATTCAAGGCCCTGTCCCAGCTCCAGAGGCTGCGGCTCAGTGTAATTTTTCAGCTGAGACCCCTCAGTTCTGGTAGCTGTGTGGCAGGTTAACCTGTGTGTGCAGGAGACCCACTGGTCTTGATCTCAAAAGTAGCTTTGATGCCAAAGTCAAGCGATAGAAGATAGATAAAAGTCCCATACCTGCTCCCTGTTCACCTTTGCTGCCTTTCGCTCCTGGGGAACCTGTTCCAAATTGAAAAATAAGAAAATATTTGACTGCTGCTTGGGGAAAAATACAGTTATTGCTTTTTTTTTTTTTGAGTAATTGGGTGGGTCACATATGGGCAGAGGTTTCTGTCTCCACATAGAAGGGACCTTCTGAAGTGACTGAGGGTATGTGAAAGGAATGTGAAAACAGTGTAGCAAGAAAAGTAGGATAACACATGGCACAGTTTTCTTAATGCATGGCCCACGAAAAGATCAGTTTACAAAACCCCATCCACTTACTCTTGGGAAATATGCCTTATTCCCACTAACTGTAAAATGACTTCTCTGAGAGCCTCTGGGCTCTCCAGAAGCAGGCACAGTGTCTCCCAAAGTATTTGCAGGAAGATCTGCATCGTGGGGTTTGCTCTCTAGGTGCTGCCATGGGACAGCAGAAAGCCACTCACAAGTTCTCCACATTTCCATACAGCACCCTGGTTCCTGAGAGTGTAGGTGCTTGAAAAGTCATGGTAAGCTCTTCACCCCCAAAGCTACTTTGGCAAAGCACATATTGCCATCTCCTTCTGCAGCAGGGTGGGAGCTGAGACCCACCCAGAGTGCGCTACCTAGCTTGGGGTCAGCCCAGTTAGGCTATTCCTCCCCTTCCACCCCTCTTCCAGAGGCAAAGCTCCAGAAGAGGAGTGCACGGAGGAGCCCCACATAGCCCCCATTTTACTTTATGTCTGAGGACTCTTGTACTGTTCAATGTGAACACCAAAAAAAAAAAAGCTGATTTCTTCCTGTGGCCTGTTCAAATAATATTTTGTTTATTATTTTACTACAGGCCTTAGGGTTTTGGGAAGCATTCAGTGACTGGAAAAGAAGAGGGTAAGGATGGGGAGTTGTTGTAGTGTTGGCCCTTTTGAACTGTCTGGTTTTTGTCCTGCGACAAGAGAGGCTTTCTTAAATAGCCCTTGTGTTGCTGATTCTGTTCCTTACCACCACATCAATCCCAGAAGCACAGTACATTGCAAGATGTCTCTGGGCATGGATTTGAAAAAATCCAATGCAGCTGTTTACTTGTGTATCTTTTAGCAAGACTCCCAAGGTATGAATGTGATACTCCTCACATTCACCTCCTGGGAAGACTGATCTATCTGTCCAGTTGCTCCTGAGAAAGTGCCCCAGGGCAGCTTGTGCCAGGCTGTGCTGTACAATCCCAAACCCAGATGTTCCCTCAGCTCCACAGAGCCCTTGGCAAACAGCCTTACCTGTAAGTCCGCGGTCTCCTTTTTCTCCTTTTACTCCTCGTTCACCTTTTAGACCAGAACTGCCATGATCTCCCTTACTTCCTTTTGGACCAATTGGGCCTATGCTGCCTGTGAGGAAACCAAAAAAAGTTATTATTTTTGTTCCTTGCCAAAGAAACAGTGTGAAAAGCATTTCACATTGATGCAGAGAACTGGGAAGTGACATCTAAAGTACTGTGCTTAATCATCATCAGAATAAGTAGTGCTTTCAAAAAAATATTTACCTTGTGGGCCCTGGTCTCCCTTTGTTCCTTTTTGCCCTGGAATACCTAAGATCATGAAAAGAAGAAGAAGAAAAAAAAAGATATTTATACGATTAAAAAAGTTTATGCAAACTATTATTTAGGGTTGGTTTCACTCAGTCCAGGTTAGCTGTAGTGTAAACAGTCATCTATTTCTGAAGCTGATGTCTGACTTCCCACTATACTCAGGGCAGACCCCTTCAGTAGAGAAAATAAAGACAGTGGAGAGTTGTGTTCGTGTGTTTGGTAGTAGATGGATTTCAGGTCATTTGTATCACATCCTAAACTCCACTGTTGGCAGAGAGACCCCACCTCCAGGTAGGTCCTCGCTGGCCACAGAGAGCCTGGGCACAAAACCTCAGGTTCAGCAGACAAACACGTAACGTTGGGCCAGGTGGCTCCCTATCATCCGGGTGTCCAGGAGTGCAGGAGGGTGCAGCACTTCAACCTGATGGAGATGAGAGGCTGTGTGCACTACGTACATTCAGAGTTAAAAGGGAAATACACCGGAATAGGTTTGTGCAGCAGAACGTTACTCTGTTGTTTTGGGTGCCCATGGTACAGAGGTGGACTTCCTCAGGTGGAAGGTCAAAGCAAAGGCCTGGGCTATGTGCTCCAAGCTGGTCTCTGAAGAGACCTCTTCCTGCGATGCTCTTTTACCTGGTAATCCGCTGTCTCCCTTTTCACCTTTGAGTCCCGCATTGCCTGCCATTCCTGAAAGTAAAAACAAGTCAGGGAAAGTAAATCTATCACTCAAAGAGAGGCCAGTGTAGAAGGGCAGTGGGTAACGGATTTTGGTAGCTTTGTACCTGGACTACCCCTGGGCCCGAGGTCCCCCTTCTCCCCCTTCTGGCCAGGTTTGCCACTGGGGCCAGCAGCTCCCGGAGGGCCTTGTTCTCCAGCTGAGCCTTCAGGGTGAACAACAGAACGTGTGAAATGCAGGCAATACACGAGGGAGGAAAACAAAAGATAGCTCTGTCACTGACCCCCATGCCGTGCAGACTGAGTTATCCCTATGAAAGCAAACACCGGTTCTCCCCAAGGAACCATGCATGCACACGTCAGGAAGGATGTGGTCTTCCGTGGTACAAAACCTTCCTCTCCCTCTTGTTTTCTTGCACACTGAGTAGGGTTTGGCTGCAGGACGGGTTTGCACAACGTTGGCATGGTTTCTCCATCTAATCATCATCTCTTATCCATGCTGGGAGCTATCCTGGCTGAAGCTTTCCTTGTCATGACACATCATCTTAAAGAGATTAGTCTCCTGTTCCTAGAAGAAACTGTACCTTCTGTGCTGCTTACCTGTCTCTCCTTTCTGCCCAGGACGTCCAGGCTCCCCCACGCTGCCTGTAACAAAATCTTGGCATCAGTGCTAGCGGGACGTAGCTGAATGCTTCAGCTGGAGGAGCCCTCCAGCACAGCACGTGTGTCAGCTGTGCTGCGTCCTCTGCACTTACCATTGAAACCTGGCAGTCCCTGGTCTCCCTGTTTTCCCTGAGGACCCACGGGTCCAGGGGGCCCCGAATCTCCCTTCTTGCCCGTTTCACCTTTTTGTCCTTGGACACCTACCAAACAGCACAGCACGTGCGTGTAAATTAAAAACAAACAAACAAAACGAAACTAATACAACACAAAGATTTCTCTCTGAAGGCAGTGGGGCACCTCCTTCCAGCTGTCCCAGCACCAAAGGTTGGCCCAGAGTGGTGGGTTCTGGTGATTTACTTCTGAGGAGTCTCTAGCCAACCTGTGCAAGTGTCCTTTCTCATCTGCACCACGTACATCTCCTGCTTTCTTTTGCTATGCTGCCTTCAGCCTTTCCTTTCCAGGTGCAGCCTACTTGAGACTGTTGAATTTTGGTTATCTGGGAGATGCCCACTAATGTGTGCTGCACAGGAGAGAAAATGGTGCATAACTCTCCTACTTATGGTGTAAAAAAGGCTTAAATAGGGTATAAAGTTCTCAGAAGTAGGTTTTACTATAGTCAAAACTAACATCCATGTGCTTCTGTAGATAAATTATATTGTATTATGTTATACCATGAAAATCCTACTGTAAACATTGCTGCTTAAATCTGGGACATGCTGATAATTGAATACTTGTGCCTTTCACTAGACAAAGGTCACTCTGTGAGGAGACTTCCACGGTGCAGAGTCAACATTTTGCAGGTCTCCTTTCCCCCCTTTGGGAGCTTTGCTGGAACACAACACAAAACGAGATCCCTCCAGATCAAACCCAAAGTCCTGTTTTTGTGAAATATGGGACCTATGAAGACTTCACCTGGTGTTTTAAGTGGAACCAATTTAAATAGGAATACATGGGAAAATCTTAAAAGTGTTGCAACAGTGAAGAAGCCTTACCTGCAAGCCCCATCTCTCCTTTTTCTCCTCTTACTCCAGGTTCACCACTTGGGCCGGCAGGGCCAGGATCTCCTTTACTCCCCTTCGTGCCCTGCAGTCCCTGTAAGCCTGCATGGACAAAACCACACTTCTGATGCTGCCGTGGATATCGTGCCTAGTGAACAGCAGCAGCAGCAGGCCACACAACAGGAGCCAAACGCTGCTCTCCGTGTACCTGAGAGCGGTGCAAGAGGCAGAGGGCAAGACAATTCTTTCAGACAATATTTTTTCCAGCTAAGTTTTGCTCTTGTTCGCACTAGTTTTACATAGGCTTATTTCTTCAACTCCAATGACATTCCTACTAACTTACATCTTAACTGAGGACAAGATTGCCCATAAAATCATCCATAAAGTCACGTTATGCTCATCCACAGAAGTGATTCAGGTGTCAGAAAAGCCTTACCTTGGATTCCTCGGTCTCCCTTAGTCCCCGGTGGTCCCTGTAGCCCTGAGATGTAAAACACATCTATCAGCTGATACACATCATCTATTCACAATAATGAGCAAGAAGAAGAGGTGAATTTTTTAACCATCCTTTGTGCATGTGCCTTCGGTCACCGCTGAGGCCAGTCTTCAGCTGGCAGAGGTGAAGGCAGGCACTCGAGCGAAGTCCTTGGAGCTGGGCTGAGTGCGTGCTGGGCAGGGGCCAGCTGTCCCCCAGCCAAACCCTGCTGACTGCCTGCTCACGGGGACCTCTGGGGAGATCTTCCCTCAAAAAGCCCTGAGCTATTGGGCTCTGAAGAATAGTAACAGTGTTTGGCTGGAGGTTGTTTTTCATCGTTGTGAACGCAGCCAGGAAGATATGAAAAAGATGATTTTTTAAAAATCTATTTTTTTTTCTTCAGCAAAGCTCATGAGCATAGCCAAGAACTAGGGATGGATGAGATACAGACCTGACATAACAAGGGGTGCATCTTAGATCATCATTACAGGATCACAGAAACCTCAGTTTCTTTGGAAAGTGCCTGGTCCAACCTCTGCTAAAAGCAGAGCCAACATGAGATCAGATCTTGCTGCATCCTCACAGTCTGCAGATATTTATCTCCTGCAGCTGGTGCAATTCCACCTGACACCCCCATGGACCCAGCGCAGCAGATTGTGCTTGTGCAGAGGAGAGCTCTCGCTCCCAGCTCATTCCCAAGCCCATGTAGCTGTTCCCCCAAGGACAGGGTGGACAAGGTCCCAGGTCTGTCACTGCTCGCTACATGCACTGTTTGTCTGAGGCCCCACAGAGCAGGGATCGGGAAAGTCTCCTTGAATTGTCTTGGGCAAGCTGAAGCTCCTGGGGATCGGTCAAAAGTATGACAGGTCTCCTCATGGCCAGGGCACTGCGCATGTGGTAGGACAGGGGTCTAGTGACCGAAATCCCAAATCTTCACCTCAGATCTCTTACCAGAAAAAAAGAAAGGAAAAGAGAAAAGTTTCTTATGGCTCATCTACCCACATACCTGGTGGACCAGGATCTCCTTTGCGTCCAGGAGGACCTGAAATAAATATTTAACGGATAATTTTCAGTAGTCGTTACTCAGGGAAGGACATACCAATAAGTCAGGGCTGAAGACAGCAGCCTTTTGGAGGGCACTGAGTTACAGGAGGGGAGAGCAGCCCCCAGCCCCACACGCAGCTGCAGAGGGAGCCAGGTGAAGCACAGGGCAGTGCTCTGGCTTCTCCAGCTGCACCAGCTCCGTGGGCAACGTCCGACCCTGGGCACTGGAGCATCACTAACTACTGGACAGGAAGACCAAATCTCGCCCAGGTTATTCCTTCAGAACTAGATTTTCCTTGATTTGGCCCAGCCTTGCCGGTGGTGCAGAAGAACCAGCTCTCCCCACTGAATAGCCAGCATGGAGAAATGAAGCCATACCTGCAACCAGGCTGATGTTGCTCATCATCGTCACCAAGTTTGCATTGCTGTTTTTAATGATGATGATTTCCTCTTCTATGCTTCTCCTCCAGTTTTCTTCATGTCTCACGTCCCCCTCCAAAAAAAGGCTGTTGGCATAGGATCTTCCCAGCACCCCTTCTGCATATGACACATTATTTTCTTGACGTTTCAACATCTCCTCCTCCATTTTAAACACTGAGGAAACAAAACATCTGTGCAGTGAATGTTTCCTGGGAAATTCTTGGTCAGCAGAGCAGCTCCCTGGTACCTGTGCAGTTAAGTACCACCAGTGGGGCCTGTTTTCACATGCTGGGCTTTGCTGCAGCCACGGGTGCAGACATTTGGACCCAGGGCAGATGCAAAGCACAGGTGTGGGTTGGGGATTGCCTTCCTGCAGCAGACACATTGACTGTCTGTGTGCCCATGAGCTCCCAGAGCACCCAGCAAAGCTCCTTTGGGTGGAAGCATTACCTTTGTATGCCAGCAGCCCCTGGCCGACCGTCAGCAGCAGCAGGTAGATGCAAAAGGCAGTCCGAGCACAGCATGTGGATGGCTTTCTTTGGCTTTGAGGCTCTAAAAACCAACAAAAGTAGGACAAACATCCTCTCACATCTCTCCCATTACAAACTCTGCTTGTTTCCAGCCATTTCAGGCTTGGCCACACTAAAACCTCAGTGCTTTCCAGTGGCAGGGAGTCCTGCGAGGCTGCTGGGTCCCATGAACCGACCCGGGCTGTGCACTGCGATTCACCCTTGGCATCTTTTCCTTAGCTGGTTTAACCAGCTCACTTCCATCGGGACCTAATCCAGCCTGTGACAGTATGAGCAGGGCTGTTGTCCCCTTTCTACATCAACGAGCTCCCCATTTCCATCACGTTTATTTGTCCCAGGCTGCCACGCAAGGAGGGCTGGTCAGAGCACACTCTCTCCCTCCCCAGGGACCTGCATACCTGCGGCTCTAACAGCGATGCAAGTGCACATCGACACAAATGAGAAATCAATAACAAACTGAACTGCAGAACACATGAAAACAAGTTGTAACATTTAAAACAAATTGTCACCAGCAAGTGTAAAAGAAACGAACTGCTTTGTCAAATTTGGCCTTTAAGGAGAAAAAAAAAAGGATTTTTGAAGCATTAATAATTACTTTAGACATGCAATAAGTTACCCTTAATTGAGTTTTGTTTTTTTTTTTTCAAAGTAATGTAATGAGGAGTTTAAAGTCTTAGCTTGAATAGAGTACAAAGATTTAATTAGTTTTACAATAGAATGGTTTAGTCAGCAATAAAGTATTTATATTCAGCTAAAAATTCATAAACTTCTTTTATTTTTTTTATTGGATCTGGTGATTTCAGTATCTTAACTATTAAGACATGACAGTTTGACTCAGCGAAATTAGGCATTTTCTGAAACAGGGAGAGAACTATTTTATGATGCTCAGCATCAGCTTTGGCTGGAAACGACGGTTTCACATACTGCTCTTTTTAAATGGTCAGTTAATTTAGTAGCATAATTATTGTGAAAAGCATTTAATAGTCAGTATAAATACATAATTTCCTTTTTATGTTTCTCATAATAAAATCCACATCAATCCATTTAATAAAAAGAAACCTTACCACTTATCTGAAAGGTTGTAGTAGCAGCTGGAGCAAACCCAATCTTGTCTGAAATACTGAAAGTGCTCATATCACTTGAATTTCCCTCTCCTCCGTATCTGTCTTTAATTTTCATGACAAACGTATTGTGGCTGACCTAGATCCTTGTCAGATTGGGGACAACAGAGAACTGAAGGGACTTCCTATCTGCCTCCTGATTTGATATGCTTTCTGATATGCTTTTCCTATCCGCTCAGTTTTTATAGACTTGTGAGAACTCTGATGTGGTAATTTGAACAGTTCCTCAAAACTTCCCGCAGCTGAGATGCTCAGCTGCTCTTCCCTGCTCGCTCACCACATCCACAGAGCCTCAAGCGTGGTCCTGCAAGAAGTTCAACAGAAGTTTCAGTTATGAAATGTCTCCGCACTTCAGGAGGGTTGCGTGCCAGGTGGCCCTTTGGCTCCTACCACAAGTAAACCACCTCCAGAAGGAAAGGAGACCCCTGATTCAATGCTAGCTTCAAGATCCATCCTCTGGGAGGACAGGTGAAGTCCTGCACGGTGATAAGCCCCATGCTAATGGGCACTAATATGATGATTTATGACTGAAATGCAAGGAGGAAAAGAATCAGGGGGAGCTGTAAGGACAAGCGAGCGATGGTGGGGTGGGGGCGGCTGAAGACGAAGTGGGCTTGAGGTGTAATGGAGGAGAGACACTTTCAGCCTCCTACTGAGGCCCTCTCCAGCCCCCAACCTCCTTCACCCAATTCCACGGACACCATTTCCACCACCTCACCGTCTCACCCACGCCCTGTACATCTCACCCCCACGGCATTTCGCCATCTCCGAAATTTGTGCCGGGGCTGGCACAGAGGGAAGTGACTCACCCAGGCCATCAGGCGAGAGCCGTCGGTAGGTGCTGGGCAGAGCCCTGCGCGCCCACGTTGCCACTGCCACCCGCTGTCCCCTCCGAGGCACAGAGGAGCCACCATCACAGGGTCCCCTCCCCGATGGCAGGTGCCTGCCCGGTTGTGGCCCTGCCGAGACCTCGCCACTTTCTGTGGCCATGGGAGAGAGCACGGAGCCAACCTGGGGCACAGGCAGCTGGAAGTCCTCAGCTGGACAGCCCGGTGCAGCGAGACCCTCGCTTCTGCACCTGCCGCCTTGCTCTCTAAAAGGCTTAAACCAAAAATAAGTGGGGATTTTGAAATCGACTTCTGCGTTCGCCTTTCAAACACGCAGCTGTGACCTGGGTTGGCACCAACAGAGAGGAAGAGGATCTCTCTGCTATTAGGGTGGCTGGAGAGGTTACCACCGATCTGCCGAGCTGCAGTAACCACCCGTGCGTGCTCTCCCTTCACGGCATCCAGCCCATCTCTAACAGTGTGAAGCCACCTCCAGCTGGGCCAGGTGATGGGCTGGGCACGGTTGCAGGTGGGTGTTTATAGCGATGGATGTCATTCAGGTGCAGCACACAGCAGAGCTGCAGCACCAAGTCTTTTAGCCACACAGTCCTGATCCTCACTGCTTCAGGGTTCAAACTCCAGTTCTTCACTTGGCTACTGCAGGAAAGTCAATAGCAAAGCCATGATCCTGCCCAACTCCAGCTGCCAGCTTTGGTTGCCCACCCAGGTGGTCAAGCCTGATTCTCAGGCACCTGGCTGCCTGGGAGCATCGCAGCGTATATCCATCTGGGTGTCAGCCTCTGCAAACCGGTGGCAGATTTCCCTATTTTTTCCCTATTTTCACATGGCAGCAGGTGTCTCAGTCATGCTGCTGGCATCAGAGATCATGCACCACCGTGTTCACTTGGCCTCTGCCACCTCCCACTTTCTGCTGTCGTTCATTTCTTGCTGCCCCATCACTGGCTGCAGCAGCAGACTGACTTTGGTTGTGCAATCAGGGTTACTAACTCAGGGAAGAAAAAAGAAAAGAAACTGCTGATTCAGTGTGGTCTCCTGGGATCGAGGGTTTGCTGAAACAATATGATTATTAATAGAACAGCAGTTTCCAGCACATTATGGGACACGTCTGCCGGGCCATCAGCCTCGCCCTCCAGGCTCTCAGCCTCCTCTCCCTCCTGATGCTCCTCCTGCCCCTTTTGAAGCACTCTGCCAAAGTCTTGGGGAAGAGCCTGAAGTCCTCCTGCTCACCCTAGCCCTTCCCATGCTGTGATGCTGGTGGCTCATGCTGGGCAGAAGGTGCTCCTCATGCTCTCGTTGCAAAGGTGCACCACAGCTGAGCTGAGTTGTAAGGATGGACCACAGCCACATCAACGTCATGGGCCCTCAGGTAACTGCTGGTGGAAGGCAAGGGAAGTGTCTGCCCCCTGGCCATGCCCACTGCCTCTCTCATGTCATTTCACCACTTGTGTCAGCTGCAGGCGTTTGTCACCACCAGAAGTTGCCTACTCATGGCTGAAAGAAGAGATGTTACGCCAAGCTCTGGGCTGGCGTTAGGTAATCACAGTGCTTCTCAGCAGTGATACAGCCGGGGAGCCTGGACAGATGTCAGCTTCCTCAAGATAAGCATTTATCCTGAAGGAACAGAATCTGTGATTTTTTTGTTTAAGGTGTTTTTTTTGTTGTTTTGTTTTGCCAAATGAGAAGATGTCCTAGCTCAGAAGTGTTTTTCCATCAGCATGGCAGTGTTTCCAAACTCACCTAATGGATTCCAAACTGTCCGAGGTATAAATGGGCAGACTTCAGGGGGCTTTGGTGCCCCTCAAAAGACGAGGAAGAGGTGAGGGCACAAAGAGGCCACATGTCAGGAGAGCCAGGGCAGCAGCCTCTGATGTTTTGGCAGTTGCCTCTAGACTGAAGTGAGAGTGGCAGCCAAAAAGGTAAGAGTCTACCCCATATCCCAACACCTGTACTCAGTTTCTGCAGATGGACATAAAATAAAGTGTTCCTGCCCACAGACCGCAGTGCTCTCCTGCAGGCCCTGGTAGCTGTGGATGACCTGGGACATGTGTGGTAGAGACCGGAGCCTCTGCCTCTGCAGTGGTAGGTTTGTTCTTAAACTAGCTGATTTTGTTTTGTTTTGCTTTTGCTATTTCACATGATTTTTCTCTCTCTTCCTCTTTTTAGAATGAACTGGGCTGGTAAGCTTTGACATCCCAGTGGGCTCTTGTGATGAGTGGCCACCAACCAAACACCTGCTCAGCCGCTTGCTCAGCCTCCTCCTCCCTTGGGACAGGGAGAAAACAGAAGGAAGGCGAGAAGACTCCTGCAGTGACATGATGGCACTTTGGTGGGGAAAGCAAAAGCTGTGTGTGCAAGCAAAGCAGAAAGAGGAAAGAATCAGTTCTCTACTTCCCATTAGCACGCAGATACACGGCCACTTCCTGGGAAGCAGGCCCTTGGCACGTGTGATAGCTGTTTGGGAAGAAAAATGCCATAACCACAACCATTCCCCCTTCCTTCTTCTTTGCCTGAGATTTTACTGCTGAGCACAACATCACATGGGGGGGAATATCCTCGTGGTCAGTTTGGGTCAGTTTGGGGTGTGCCTTGTTCTCCTGGATGAAGACCAAGATGTTCAGTGCCTGTGCCTATCTGGGGACACTGCTGAACTCAGAGGGTGCCAGAGCATGCTGTGAGTGATCTGCCCACGGGCAGCTCACCGAGGGGTCAGGTCTGGGGTGTCCCTTGTGAGGGTCCCACTGGCTGCCCGGCTCAGCCCTGGTCAGCACACCCTCAAAGAACAAGCAGATCTGACTTGAAGGACAAGAAATGTTGCGGTGCCTGGAGGGTTTCCACGCAGAAGGGAGGCTGAGGTGAACACGCAAGATCTGAACATCGGTGATTTCTGCTGGGGCATTAAAGGTGGAGCCTGGACCCATATGGGAGCGAGGACTTATAAATATTTTCAGATCCCTGGTGTTTAAATCCACAGACCACCTGTGGATGAGATTCTTGAGTGGGTATTGCCACAGGTGAGGTCCTTGTCCAGCGCAGACACCACCACAGGGCGTCTCGATGCTACATGCCTGAGGTCACCACACTGCAAAACCCACTTTTGCCCAGGGATCTGCCTCCCCAGGGGCCTCAGAATGAAAGAAGACAGAAGGTTTGCCCCCGTTTTGTGTCCCTCCTCACCAGCCCGGGGCCCTTGGAGAGCCCGCATCCCCATGTACCACCGCTCCAGCTGCCGCGGCAGCACCTGGGCACTCGTGGGGCCGCGGAGCAGCGCTTGTGCTAAAGCAATAAAACCCCTGGCGCAGCCTGCCTGATGTCTCTCCTCTTCAGCTTGATGTGTTGCTTGGCTTTGTTGTAGTGATTGAAACCAGATTTTCTTTCCCTTCCATGAGTTATGTTAATTTGTGTTTCATCAGAACTTGCCTCTTCTCCTCCCTTTCTTTTTTATTTTATTTTTTTTCCCTTTTTTTTTCCCTTTAGGCTGGATCCAGCTGCACCATGAATTCAAGGAACCACCTGCAAAATATTTTAATGACTTCAACCTGCTCTTTGAGGTGAATTAATACCAGGTTGGCCTCTGCAGCCTGGTGGAATAGTCAGGGTTGGCTGAGCAGGCCACCCTTGGAGCTGAAAAAATATGTTCTGCAAGGCAGCCCCCCCTGACAGGCAGCTCTGCCTTCAAGGAGCCCACACGCCTCGTCCATGGCTGTCCACTGCTTGGGTACAGCCGATGCCAGAGATCTGATGTGGCTTTGGAGGCATAATGAGGTGTGCAAAGGGCAGCCACATGCGGATGGTTGGAGCTGTTGCTGATGTGCTGCAGGGAGAGGTCAGCTGCCCCCTGATGGTCCTCTGATGGGATCCTTTGGCTTGTCCCACGCTTTCAGCAAGGCCAAAAGATTTCTCTATGCACAGCAGACCATGCGACAACAGCCCTGCTTTCCTCCACCCCTTGGGATTTTAAAATCCCTGGGTTGTTTTAGGTTTGCTGAGCAGCTCTGTGCCCTGTGCAATGATGCTGCGTGTGCTGTTGTGGTCGTCTCTGCCCAGCTGGGTGCCCACAACCCACCCAGCAAGGAGGTCCTTAACCTGTCCTCATCTCCTCTTTGTGCAGGAAAACCTCTGGAATTAGGCAAGGCTCAGGGCAGCCGTAGTTTTAAATCTTAAGCCAGGCAGGTAGCCAGCAGATCGTTCAGAAGGACATTCCTACAAAGGTTTATTATCCCGTATTGACCTTGCACTGGGGCACATCCCAATTAATTGCAAGCACATTAACGTGTTACTCTGGATTTATCGCTGGGTAAACAAATTAAAAAGCTAATACATGGGCTTCCACGGAAGGACAGCACGGCGTGGATTGTCTCCGATAAGGTTTCTGGCCCAAATGTCCACGTCCTGAATGCTACTGGCAAACACTTCAGCTTGAAAATCCATTAACCTCTAACCACCCTGAGCCCACGAATGCGGAGAGCAGACATGTGCGAGCAGCTACGCACACAGACTGAAGCCGTCAGTGACAGCAGTCCATACAGAATTAACTCAAAGCAACTGTCCTGCAAAACACGTGTGCAGTGCCAGGCATTAAAGTTCAGCCCCTGAAAATGCTTTTCATGCTCCTGTTTCTCTTCTCCAGGTGCTGACACAGCCCAGCAGCCCCTGTCTGGCGGGCAGCAGACCTCAGCTCCCCGGCAGTGACGTCCCTTTCTCCAGTGACAGCCACGCAGGGCTCAGCTTGCTCAATCCACTGCTAGGAAATAAGCTTGGGCGTGAAACTGCCAGCATCAGTACATGGGGAAAAGAAAGTGACAGAAAAGGAAAGAGACACCCTTACGGGAAGCTTCATTTATGCTTTCCTTTAGTTAGGGCCAATAATTGATTGCTGCTTGTCCAGTGTTGTCTTTAGCGAGGATAACTGGTTCTTAAACAATTCTTTCGATTCTCCAGTGTTTTTCAACACGAAGGTGTTGGCCTCGCTCTCATGGGTCAGGAAATAGCCCAGAGGAAGGGAATCAGGAGTGGCAAGAGGTGGAAAGAGTAGGGTATAGCATCTTCACGGGCAGAGCAGGGACCCCATCAGAGTGGTCAGGGGCTGCTGGCTTATGTGTGTCAGCCCTGCGATGGCCAGGAATTGTTTGGTGGCTCGGGGGCCGTCAGCAAGGCTTGCCCTGCACCGGGGCGTGTGTTAGGACTGGCTGTTTGTGAAACATTTGGACTTCCCTTCTCACATGCCAGCAACGGGCTCGCAGTTCACATGCACAAGAAAGGCAAGTGTCCTCTCTGCTCCTTTCCCTTGCTTTTCCTTCCCAAACAGAGAAAAGATCCCGATTCGATGTTCTCATCTGAGCATCTCACAAAATGAGCTAATGTTAGTAGCAGGGCGGACTTAAACTGGGATCAAAAGAGCAAAGCAAGTGGCTTTTTCTCTACTTGTTTTCAGATGCTTTTCTTCTTTCTAGCAAACCCAGCTGGAAGTGTCCAAATGCCTGGGGAATTATGTCATGCTTAGATCTTGCCAGAGGCTCACTTGCCCTAGGCGTGGGCCAGTCTTTCTAGGGAAAAACAATTCTTTTGTACCAGCCTTCAGCCCTTGGTGCCCATTTCCATATCCAACACAGAGATCCTTTTGGGAACTAGCTGGGAATTCCCTTTTACTCCCTCTATTCTGGCGATGACAGATCAAGTGGAGCTGAAGTGTTTGATGAATAAAAATAGAATTTGCCCCACATCCCTGACCCTTGTCGAATTCCAAACCTTAACATTATACCACATTTCTTTTCCAGTCTCTAGGTCTTCTCCAGTATTTATGTAAGAGTTGAAAACCCAGAATGGCTCGAGCAGAGGGGCTGGAGCCTCCAAAGCTGTTAATTCAGGAGTACAGCTGTTATCACAGGTCTGCGGATGCTTGAGCAGAGTTTTGACAGAAAGCTGTTAAAAAGGTCTTCAGATGACAGCACACATGCTGCTAACACATTTTTCAGTCTTTTCCTGACCAAGGTGCAAGAGGGCTTTCTCTTTTCTCCTCCTGGTGCAAGGCAGCTTTTCTTGAGGGCCTGCTGCCTTGCCAACAACTCCATTCACCCAAGACAATTTCTGGTGGTGTCTCCTAATACCACTGCCAGTTTGAGCTAACGCCAGGTAGTTTTGTGCAGAGAAATAATAACGGATGAGGGGAGGGAGCTCGCACACTGGACCCAGGTGTCTGCCCCTCCAACCCCACCATGCCCCTCTGCATCCCCTGTGTGTCCCCACAGCACTGGTGGTGGGCACTGGTGGGAGAGCAAAGCGTACCCAAATTCAATCACAGGCTGGTCCAATATTGTTGTGGAAATCACTGAAAAAAAAAAAAAGTATGATTCTTAATAAATTCCTTCTGTTCTAACCACCAGGAAACCTGGCAGAAGGCACAGTTTAAGCAAAAACAAACATCAAAACCGCACATGCATATATACTTTAAGAGAAACTTATTGAGGAGGACAGGGAGAAATCCGTTAGAAATAGGTTTTCATTATTGGTCAAATATTTAACTATAGCCCAATAAAATAATAAGATCTGCTTGTCATTATTTGCCTTCGTTAATAAGTCAGATATTTTTAATTCAATACAGCGCTCTTGATGGCATCAAGAAATTCTACATGGAAGGCCCCGATTTATCTTCACGGTTGTGCTTAAATTAACTGAGCTGGTGTAAATGCCTTCACCGCACGTTGTTTAACCTCCCGAGGTGTGTGCAGTAGCCAGGATCTAGGGCCACTTTTAAAGTGTGTTGAAGCCAAGCGACAGCTTCTGCTGGATATCAGCTGACTTTGGGTCTGGCAAGATCGGGGAAAGGACAAGAGGGACAAGAGGCTTTGGGGTCACATTTCCCAAGCAGGCCGTTTCTGTGCCTGCTGGTGTGGATAATGGGACAGGAGAACTGGAGGACATTGGCTAGAAGACCCATGGACTGTGATGGACCCCGAGGCCCTCCTTGGTGCTCCTCAAAGCCACCTCCTCACTGGGGCCGTTGGAGGACACGCAGGTGCCTCAGGTGGCCCTTCTTTTTTGGCAAGGCTCCTGCAGGAGCCAGCACTCACTTCTCAGGGCTGAAAGAAAGAGGGTGGGTGCATGCATTGGGTTGGGTGAGGGTCAGTGAGGGAGGTCAGCCCAGCTGGTGGGAGGCCAAGCCAGGCGGCCTGGACCCTGCTCCCCTGGCTTCCACATCTGAAAGGGATTTGCAGAGAGCTAAGGACAAGGCTTCCACACCTCCCCTTGCCAAAATATTAAGAAGAAGTTGTGAAAAATCAGAGACCCCGATGTCAATAAAGCATGTGACAATTGCAGTGAGTTTCTGACTATCCTAATTTCCCTAAATTGCAGCAAGCAAGCTGCTAAGCAGTTTTCACTGTGATATAAGCGCATAACCAAGTGAACCGGACCAAGGTGCCACATGTTAATCATTATGGGATTTTGTCTGCACAACATCAGACTTGCATGGATCTGCTTATGAAATCATACCTTTCCCATTAAACACGGTTTGAGTTTTGAAAGGGAGTTCAGATTGGCTTGGGACCAACCTTTGTATAGGGCTAAGGAAGCCTGGGATAGATGGCCCCACTGTAGGTAAAGAAAAAAGTATTAACCTGACTTCTCTTTTGTGGTGCATTGAAAAGTCTCTGCTTAAGGACTGTGGATTGATGGAGTGTCCTGAGGTGGGAAGAATATCAAAAAAGACATCAACATGCCAATAAATGTGTGTGCCAAAAACAAATGCATTATATGTTAGTACATCAGAGAAAGCTAAAGAAAGGCATTCTTTTATGGAGGGAGACAGTCCAGTAGCTCTCACCATTAAGGAAAAGAATGATCAAAGCAGAAATGAGCTCAAGTTTCTGAATGCCACCTCACCTTCAGAGTTCATTCCTTCAACCAGTCAAGGGCTGGGTATTTGCAGAATAAGATCTGGAAGGGAACTCATCTCTACATAGAGACTTGGGAGAACACTTTTCTTTCCCAAACCAACAAGAAGTGTATCAAAACCCTATGCAAAATGAAAAGAAAGTGCTTCAAGGTCATAGATTTCATTCTCCAGCTTGAGAGAGTGGAGATCCAGACTAACGACAAGCAGATGGAAAGTTAGGCACTGGTCTAAGTTGGCTGCCTTTGCAACTGCAGTAGGGCTCGGTCTATAGTGCAACATGTTTCTGGTGAAGATGTGCTGGCTGGGGAGCAAAAGACCATCACACATCCTCACAGAAAGCTGAGCCAAGGAAAATTTTGTTTCAGATAGTGTTTTGTCAGCCTAGTAACGTTGCTAGTAGAGATGATACAGCTGTGCTGGCATGGAAAGTCCTACGCTGGTACATGCAAGGGTCTGATGTGATGTCTGCAGTGGCATGGCCTTACCCAGAGAGGACGCATCGTGCTGACAAGCTCACCATGTTCAGCTCCTCCTTGGTGGTCTTCATGCAGCTGCTGGCTGGGGGTGAGCCCGAGTGGTGGGAGGAGGAAGGACCCACACTGTGTCTGGCACGCAGCTCTGCCCCTCGTACTCACACGAGCAAAGGGACAAGAGACAGGGTTTTTAGTTTGCTCTTGACATAGATAAAGCCCTCCACGAGGATAAGTCCTGGTGCTTGGTGGTGTGTGAACAATATGTGTGAACAGTGACCCTGCGTGGGCCAGCGGTACATGGTGGGTGTCACATTGTGCAGTCTCAGCCCCGTCCACCAGTAAGTGCCTCTGAACTTTGTTTTTCACAAAAAGAAAAGGTTTCAAAAAAAAAAAAAGTTAAAGAAACATTAGGAAAAAAAAAAAAAGACTGGTAGAAATACTGCCAGTCCTAGGACATAAACACATCCCAGCCCTGTGGCGGTGTCCTAGGCTGGCGGCAAGCTCATGTTACTTAATTATGATATATTGCATATAGCAAATAGCAGGGGACAAATGACCTGTTTTCTTTTCACAGTCTAGAGTGGCTGTGTCTGCCTCGCAGCTGTTCAGAGCACATATATCAATGCTTCTCAGTGTCCCAGCACAAATGGAGATGCTGGGGATATAACCCTGCAGAGAGAAGCTGCGATGGGGAAGTTCTGAGTTTACCCTTGGGCAGTACAGAACTGCCCTCTTCATCTTGCAAGCTGATTTCCTCATTTAAAGCGAATTAAAGTTCTTTGTGGGGTTTTTCCTCTTATAGCACCAGCTGCCCTTTCACCTTGGCACCTTCTTCTTTGTTCCCACCGTGGTGTGGTGCAGGGGGAGCAGCCACTGTGATGCCACCGGGTAGGGTAATGCGGGGAATAAATGCATTTAAAATACAGAATATTTTGAGAGTAGTGTTCCCTGCACTGACTGCTAAATCTCATGGTCCCATTGGCAGAGCATTGAGGCCCTTGGTACCCAGATACGTGGCCTCTGTGCTGGGCAGACATGAAGATGTTGCAGCTCCAGGGCACCAGGAAAAAAACAACCTGGGAGCATGGAAATGAGTTTCCTGGACTTCCTCCTGACTTTAATTAAGCTCATTGTCATTTTTGTCCACTCCCGCTCTCTTTCCCTCCCTCTCTCTGTCTTTTTGCTCTGGAAGTCTCTTCAGCAGACTCTACCCAGCTCTCAAAGCTCCATTTTTAATTAAAGTCCTTCAGTGGCTTTGAATGCCTAATAACCTCTTATCAGGTATTGTGCTACAAATAACAGGCGGGTGACCTTCCCTCCCACTCCTCGTTCATACACTATTATTTTTTCACACCGCCTGCCCCGCAAAACCCTTCTTGCTTTAAAATAACATTAGAATAGAAAACTTCCTTGAAATACATTTTAACTAGGTGCAAAAGGCATGATTAACGTAAAGAGGCTGATGGATGAAGATGCACCATTGCAGGCACACCCTGAGAAACCTGGCCATGAAAGGGTATAGTTTATCAGGCGACTTTCAGCCAAGAAAAAGCAAGTCCTATAGGATTTCTGAAGCCAAGGCCTCTCTGACAGGGATTTCGGTCTTCTGGGGCGGTGAATGGAGTTAGCAGGAGGCAGTACCTCCTTGCCCTGTGCCTGCAGCCATGCAGGGCCATCATGGGCAGCAAAGGGGCCAGCGCTGATTTAGGGTGCAAAGGAGTAAGTGCAGTTTCCATTTTGACTATATTGTTGGATCTTTCCCTTGTTTAGCTGCTGAGAGTTTTGATGGAGGAGAAAGTCCTCTATGATCCCTGTCCTGAGCCACCCCAGCCCTACTTGAGGAAGAAAAAGAGCTGAGATGAGCAAAACTCATTGGTGGAGCCTTTGCTAAAGATACAGAGAGAAGTAAAAAGGACAACACCAGAAAACAGTTTCTTTTCCTAGGGGCAGTTCTCTTTTCGGGGTGTGGGGTGGGGGTGGCACCTGGCTGGGCTACCTCCGGGTAAGGGCTCCTCTGGGCCACTCTGTTAGCGCTGTCCTTGTCACCAGCAGCTCGCTTTGTCTTCTGTCTGAGCTCCTCCACACCCTCTGCTGCTGAAGATCAATGTTCATAAGTCTCAGGAACCTTCTGAGGCGTGAGCTGGGTTCCAGGGGCTGACCCGCACGGCATCTGCCCGGCGTGTTGCTCCTTCAGGAAATTTCATCATGCAGGTTTCCAAACCTTCAGGAGTGTGGTGAGGCCTTCACCACAAATTCAGCGCTCTGATGACAAGAACCTAAACTAGCAGGATCATTGAACACTCTTCTGGCTTCTTGAGCGTATCCTATGAATCAAAAGAATAGAAAAAAATGACTTCATAGGATAAATCCTCACATACAGGTGACACACCGAGAAACAGCTTTCAGACATAGGTGACAAATTGGGCTCATTTGCAAATGGCCACCTTGAAGCAAAATCTTCAGACTTAACATTTTATATCCTTTATACGTCTTTGAAATCCCTTATAAAGGATGTTTTAACGAACTCAAGCCATGAGCACATCATATTAAACTGACACTTTCCAGACACCTGGCCACAGCGCTGTCCCACAGCAGCAGACCTGGCTGGAGCTGAGGAGAAACGAACTTGCTGGTATTTCTCAGCAACTGCTTATCTCTTTCTCTGTCAGATGCTCAGCCTGCTCCCATCTGCACAGCTGCTATGCTGCAAGTTGCTCTGGGTTTGTGTCTTGGAGCAATGAGGTGAGATGTGGTGATGTGTGGTGTTTCTGCAGCCCCAAGGTGGGAGATGGCAGCAGAGCTGGGCAGAGTGGGGACAGCCCATCAGCTTTCCATGGGCTTGCATTTCCCTTGTGTGAAGCCATGGTGGACCTGCCCATGTGGATATACTAGATCTTTCGGTGAAAAGACTTCCTGAGCTCTACTTCTGCCACGGTGGGTGCTGGGTTCCCATACCGACCTACTCATGCTGTTTGGCCTTGGCAGCTGCTGCATGGAGGCTGAGCAACCCCACCTCCTCGTGCCTCTGTGGCTTGGAGAAACTTTTGGTTCCTACCCACTGCCGCAGGCTTCTTGGGCAGATGTACGGAAATCATATCAAGCCAAGTTCTGCTCCATCTGAGCGGGCAGTGCTTATGTGCCCTGCAGCACTTGCTGGGCAGATGCTTGGGCAGGGGTACAGGACTTGCTAGGGGCAGCTCGGGTTTGCAAGTGCTCCCTGACCCCAGCAGGTGTGCAGGGTGCCTTTCCTTCCTACCAGCACGCGGGGCCTGGTATCTCTAATTGTATGTAAAAAGTATCTCTAATTGTCTGATCTGTATAAATTGCCTGCGACAGTTTTACAGCAGTATGGCAAAGAAATTCCAGCTCCTGCCAATGGCAAGAAACCCAGCCATGACGTTAGCAATTCATACCGCAACAGTGAGAGAAAGAATAAAACTGTGAGGAATAAACTGCTGGACACTGTGTTTTGTGTGGCTAGACCCAGCAACAAAGCAGTTGCTGAAGAACACCTTCATCTCCTCAGGTGTTTATAAATAAAATAGCAGGTAGAGCTAACTTCTTTGCTGTTAGAATGCACCTGTTCTATCACGTCCATTAACCCATTAATCCTGGGTTGAAACAAACTTGTGGGATCATGCATGGGACAATGTACCAAATAAAAAAATTGGGTGGAAAAGCTGAGACATGCTGTCAAAAAGGCTTGCAGGACCATGCCTGCATGGGTGATGCTCCAGAAAATGCTCCCCAGACACAGACATCCCCTCCACCAAGCCTTGTCTCTGGGGTCATGATATATGAAGGTGAGACCTGGTGCAGGGCAGCCTTAAAAATCACAAAAGCAAAAGGCATTGATCTACAAGAGTCTTAGGATGATTTCTGACAGACGTTTGTGCAATCTGCTCTTAAAACTCAAAGACCATAGGCTCCAAGCCCTCCCTAGATAACCTGTCGTAATGCTTAATGACCTTCACAGTTAGAAAGGATAGTTTTTTTTTCCCCAAATGCCTACTAGTAAGCTCTGTTGCTAAACATTAAGCTCTTTCCTTTTTGTCCTACCCTCAGCAGCTATGGAGAGCAATTGACTGCTGCCCTCATTATAATAACCTCTTACATATTTAAAGACTATAATCAAGTTCCCACTTCTCTTTTCTAGGCTGTCAGGTACTTTATTAATCCCCTGAAGCACCCAGCTGCTGTTTGCCCCTACCCGTTGTGTGGGACACCCCATTCCTGGCAGGGGCTGGTGGGCAGCATCCTGCTCTGAAGCACAGGGGCAGAGCGGGCAGCAGCGGGCCGTGTATTGGGAGAAATGCCTCCTGTCACCCACAACTCCACGCTGTCCTGAAAAGCAGGGCTCCTCAACCCATCCTGTGCTATTTAAGAAGCCATGACTTGCAGCCCCCACACAGGAACTGCTCTCGCTATGGCATCTGCTTCTTTGGAAACCAAGTCAAAGTGAGCAGGAGCACGAAGCGCTGAGCTTTCCAGCCCAGCTGAGCCGCTAGAGGAAGAGAATCCCTTAATTGCTCGAAATCCATCACCTTGCCGTGACGGCGGTGTCACTTTGCTCTAGGAAAGAAGGAAAGAGGCAACCTGACTTCTCTTGCTGTATCTTTGCTCACCCCAGCCCCAGCGGCAGCCAAGGGGACAGGAGAAGCTCAGCTGCCTCCGGGACCACTCGGTTGCAGTTTCTCTGATATTTTCCACCCCTCATCACGCAGCGATGCTACAGGAAGATGCTCTGGGGGATAACCTCCCTGGGAGCCGGGCGAGGAGCACAGGGCTGGGGGACGAAGCCCGACCTGGCTTTCTGCTGCCAGAAAATCCGCAGCTCGCAGGGGGAAGAGCTGGGGCCGGCGGCTCTTCGGCATTGCAGCATCCCCACCTGGCGGCGCGGCGCCAGCGGCACAGCCTGCGGGGGGCTCGGCCCGTCCCGGGCTGCAGGTGCTGTGCCTCTGCTGGCAGGTGCGGAGAGAAGTCCAGGGTGGATAAGGAAAGGTTTGGACTTTTTTTTTTTTTTTTTTTTTTTTTTTGGTGTGTGCGTGTTGCTTCTGAAAAGACGAAATCTCCCCGGTGCTTAAATATGTCCCATGCAAAGTCCAAATACCAAAATATCACTCCAAATTTCCCAGAGATGCTGCACAACTGGCCAGCACGCTGCTTTTGCAAGTAAGGGTCTCAGAGATATTCTGTAATAATATATATATATATATATATATATATATGACGGGTATTACTGAAAGGACATCTTCCGGGTGAAAAAGATACAGGCATTTGTGAATTTGTGATTCCTCACTTAGTGCTGTGAATAGTCACTGGTCTTCAGAAAAAAAAAAAAAGGAAAAAGAAACAAAAAAAAGGAAAAATATAGGAGAAAAAAAAAGGTATCTCTAAACCTCACTGATCAGCTCAGTGAAATAATCCATCACCTGTAGCGGGTTATAGTGTAGGGATCATTTTAGAGGCAGCAGTTCTGAGAAAAGCAGATATTTTTCTCAAAGACCCTGATATTGGTCAGCCACTGAGAGCATTTGCTGGTGAATAACTCAGAACCCTCCTGGGTCTGCTGCTGCAAGCTCCCTGTGGCTGTGGGAATAGAAAAGGCTCAGCACTGCCGGGCACCAGAGGTGGAAATGGGGCAATGTGGGAATGCAGGTGGGGACCCAGCATCTTCCTGCCCTCCCTGCTGCCTTGGGTCCTTGCTCTTTGAGTGGCATAATGCTGCATCTTGTCAAAAATAAATAAATAAACAAATCAATACATATAAATCATGAGGTTAACTGGAGTGAAGACTCAGAGGAGCAGAGCACGGCCAGGAGGAGCAGGAGGTGGCAGGAGATGTCAACCTGCAGGGTCCCTATTAAAATCTTTCTCCAGGGGAGCGGCAGCTTTGCAACCTGCCGGTGAGTTAATGTGGAACAGAGCCCTGGCAGACTCAGGGAGTGTGAGGAGCCGAGTGGGGGATAAATATAAATCACGGGAGGCCCCATGCACGCAGATCCCGGGCAGGGCAGCGCTGGGGCCGCCGAGTCGTAAAGGCTGAGCTCGGCCCGTCCGCCACGGCCGCTTGCCGGGCTGCTCCGGAGCGAGCCGCCAGAGCTCAGCCTTACAAGCCCGGTCTTCAAAGCATTCCTCTCTTTACTGTCGGAGGCACCAAATGTCTTGCCCAGCTGTGTGGTTGGTTTGTGAGCCTTGTTAAGTGCCGGGTTTATCGTGCTTTCCCGAGGAATGCATGCTCCCGACGAGTAGCTGAAAGATGTTAGCTGGGCCGGCAGCTGAGGGCTTCAGGTTCTTTGCCTCAGAAGAGGCGATTTGGAGACGGACTAGGAGAACATAACTTGTGTCCTCACCAGGGACGATGATACTGGACGATGACACTAGGGTGATGATGCTGGGCAGCTGGACATTTTTGATTGAACTTGATTGTTCTACTGCTGAGAAAGATGGAGGAGAAAGCCCAACATCGTCACCCACGTAGTGGTGGAAATGCACCAGATATCACTTGGGAAGCCAGATAGTCACAGCATTTCAAAACCAAAGCCTTTAATCACTATATATGTACTCACATCACCATAAGGAAATATCCTTCACCTAAGGCTTGTCCACCAGAGCTCTTTGTGTAGGCTCACCACTGCAGACCTAACATTGTTATCTGGCAGGGAATTGATCTCATTGCATCTTCCCCATAAAGTGAGCCAGAAAAGTTTCTTGTCAGCAGCCAGGGAAGCATCTACACCAGGATCTGTTGTCCTGGTGGAGTGAGATCAAACCATTCCCACCCTCCTGGTGTGAGGTGAGAGGCCTGCAGCCCAGACTGCGAGTCGTACCCACGCACAGAGTCCTACAAAGATTAAGCTTTGCCCAAGATCCTGCCTATTAAAGTGTCCTTGGCAGCATCAGGCAACTCTGATCTTTCTTTGAAGTTCACTTTAAACATCTCTCAAAGCCATAATGGGTAATGTGAAGGTGAGATATGTAATGGCCACAATAACCCCATAAAGAATAGAGTGAGACGGCCGAAGTACCCGAGTGCTGCCGAGCACTGAGCTGCTGAGTAAATGGGCTGGAGAGCTGGCCTCTCTCGTTTGCTCCTTCATCTGACTGATGCAACCATACGCTCCCCACCTGCAAGCTCCTCGGCCTCTTTCTCTGCAGGATTTGTCCATGCCACACATTTCATAACGTTCTCCTCTCCATGTGTGACGGGTAGGTGGGTGCAGGGTGAGGGCAGTGACCTGATGCGCGGTGCTCTGGAGGCTGGAGTGTCACATCACAGCCAGGGATGAGGGTGTCACAATTCGGGGGTGCAGTGTCACAGGTCTGGGTGGGCATGGGGCAGGCAGCGGGGTGGGGGGCCAGGGGTCGAAGGGGAATATCAGGGAGCAGGCAGACACCCACACCGCCCGGCTCATTGTCCACCAAGACGCACCCTGGTCTGCGTTGCTGCCCCGTCAGACACAGTAGGGAAAGTAAGCAGTGGTTTAAAATCCTTCACTGGAGGGTGATGAAATGACAGCATGATATGAGGGCATGGAAAAGTAAAAACTATAAACCAGGAAAATCTGAAAAAAAAAATAATACAGGAGCCAATAAACAGACCAACTTTGCTTTGAAAGCGGCGTGAAGTTATCACTTGGGAAAGTGATAATGGAAGCACAGGTTGTACAGCACACTGCTAATTTCAGTGCTGTCTTCATGTTTCACTTTTGAAATTCATAATCGGAGATAAAGGTTTGCATAAACTGAAGCCTTTTAAAGGCAACCAAAAGAACTGAATGGAAATCCAAATGGAGACCATACTGAACCTGTGCAGAAAGGAAGCATGGGCAGGGCAACATTCATCTGGAAGGAAAAAGTGTGTGGGTACAATGGAACGGGGGGTCCAGCAAAGCGGAAAAAAAAAAACAAGGGGTTAAAAATATGTAAGCATTGTATATTAAGGTGGAGGTATTTTGGCTTGCCCTGGGATGGCATCACAGGCAGCAAAATTTTCTTGTGGGTTCAAAATTCATTTTTTGTCCTTGGGGTCAGTTGGTTTTAAGTCACAGCTTGGGCTGCCTTAAGTGGAAGAGGGTTGTTGTTGGGATTTTTTAAATGTATGGAGCAAAATAAGAGAGCCTTTCCTTTGATGGTCCTCAGCTAGCCACGTTCTTGCCATAGAGGAGAAACAATGTTCACCATTAGCTCCACTGGTCCTGTCTCACCTAGCTCCTGTCTCTGATGTCCACGGACCAAATTTCACTTTGGTATGAGTTACAGGAGGAATCAGTTTGATTTGATAAGTTAAAAGTTTGCCCAGCATCATCCTGGATGACAGTTTCACTTCAGTAAAACCAGATTATTTCGCTTATCCCTATTAAACTGGACTGACTGGTATTCCCATTCCCATGTACATACACACATACCAGACAATAATCTCCTTAACAACCCACAGATGAATTCCTCAGCTTATGAATCTGCCAGAAAACACATAATTTTCCCCATCAAGGAATGTTGCTTGGCACATCTTTAATATATCACTTACACAGCCCTCAATCAACCTAAATGATTCATCTAGCAACATCTCTTAGGCAAGGCTTTACGTGATTGAATGGCTCATCCTCACTGAAAAAGCACACGCCATTCAGTCCCACATATCGGCTATAAAAGTTATTAATAACTAGGAATTATTTAGATAAGAGCCATGAGGCCGGCTTCAGCCTGGGTGACGGCAGCTGGCCTGCTTTGAGCTCCATCAGCAAAATCAGCCAGAATTTGCCCCCGTGGGAACAGATCAGAGGCTCGCAAGCTCCGCGCTAACCCATGCATCATATTTTATGCTGTGTTTTACACTTTACCAGCCCTCGCATTAAGATTTATTGGTGTTGCCTTGCTGTTTAGTGGTTGTAGCTCACGACGTGTTCGGTGTGTTGCAGTGCTGTGCTTGCACCCGCGCCTTGATGGAGGGGCTGGCGTTTCCCTTGCACCCAGCTGCATCCCCATGCAGAGCACCAAAGAAAACCACTCTGGGCAGGTCATCCACGTCCCTGCCAGGCTGCTCGTCCTCTCTACACAGTGCCTTGTGTCTGTCCTGCCTGACAATGTGGTCAGGTCCATAGATGCTGCTCCTGAGAGCACGTTACAGGCTTAGCCACCTCTTGGATGGAGACGCCGATGATTAGCTTGAGGACAGAGCACAGCAAGCTGTCTGAGCCTGCACAGCCAGCACATTGTCCAGGGCACCTGGGAAGTCATTTTTCATCCGAGATATCTTCTCCCCTCCAGGGCCGGCTGAATTACGTAAGGTTCTTTGGACCCCAGACAGGCGAAGTGGGGTTATAGCACCATGTGATCTCAGCTACATTTCCCATCTCAGCGTCCTGGTTTTGTGCACAGACATGGTAACTTGGCTCCTTTCCTGCTTGGAAACATTTGTTTGGATGTTCTGAGGCTTTCTCGAGGTTGTGGACCCCCGCCATAGGGTGTTACATGGCTTTAGATAAGAAATCTCCATAAAACTGCAAGCAATGTGTCTTCTGCAGTAAATCTTTCTTCTTAGTCGAGAGTGAAGCAGTCACATTATGTTGCTTTACATTGCAGCCCACCTGTTGCAAGGAAAGTGCCAAGAAAATTGTACACCAGTGGGAAAGTGTAGATTGCATGTATGGCTTGGACCCAGCGAGAGTCTGTGGGACTGTGGGATACACATTTTAAAAATCACCCCACATCTCTGAGGCTTTCTTTGTGCAGTAGGAAGGGAATCCCTGGCTAAGCGGAGACAAGCAATGTGCTGGCTCAGATGCTGCAGCCATAGCTGCTATTATGGGATCTTTAGGGTTGGAAAACCTTAGGTTAGACCTCCGAGACCTTTGCATTGCAAGGAAAGAGGATCAGCTGGGCGCTGGGTGGACAGATCCTGCACCTCGGGGCGCAGGACGGAGGTGTGGGCTTCATTTCCCTGCTTGAGCTCAGGGCACTGGGCTGCCCCTGCCTGCAGGTACAAGCCTCCCACCCCACAAAGCCAGGGGCTTGCTGCCTAAACAGGAGGTGTGTGAGTCCAGAAAAGCCCCATACCGAGTGGTTTAAATGCTACCTCTTTATCTACTGGGTAATTGCTGCTAATTTATTACTGCCATAAAGATTTTAAAAACCCGGCAGTCTTGTTCCCAGCAGTCAGCGATCGCTTTTGTGCTGTACAGCCAACGTGGGGACGGACGGGACCTTCACAGTCAGAGGGTCCAATCCCTGATATTCGCTTCATACCACCCGTTTCCATAAAGGATCGTCTTTCTCACACCGATGGGGACCGTCCCTCCCCCTGAAACTGGGAAATTGACCCTGGAAGCCTCTCCTGGAAATGGCCCCGCCACCTGCAGCGTGCGCAGATGTGCAACCAGCCTGCAACTTCTGTATGTGCACCAGCACCGTCCTGCTGCTGCTGGTCACAAAAGCACTTTTCCTTGATATTTCTCGTTCTGCGTAGCAGCAGCAGCAAAGGAGCAGAGGAAAAAAGCCCCGTGCAGCACTGCTGCGGATGCACGGGGTGCAGGCGGGCTGCTGAGCTGCGAGCACACCACCAGCGACGCTGCTGGAGAAACATCCCCTCCTGCACCCCTGCGGCTTGTCCTCCTGCCCCAGCCGAGGTTGCAAACCCACTCGGAGGGGCACGAAACCCAAAAAAAGGGCAGCGAGCCAGCGGGTCGCGAAGCAGCTGTACAGCACCCGGGGAGGAGCGGCGTGCTCGGGAGCGGGGCGGCCCGGCTGTGATAGCCGTCGAGAACCACAAGATGTCTCTGGAAACCAGCATTTGGAGCGAGGAGCCTCGCTAGCAGCGGGGAAGGGGCCGCGATGTTGCTGCCCGCAGCGGGCTCCGAGCCCCGGCAGCCGCGGGGAAGGGGCGGGGGGCTCGGGGAGGGGGGCTCGGGGAGGGGGGCTCGGGGAGGGGGGCTCTGGGGGTCCCCCCTCGTCGGAGCCACCTCCTCCAGGGGACAGCTTGGCCCTTCAGGTGGCACCCGTGGGCAGGTTCGCCGCGAGCCCTGGCGGAGAGCACCTGGTGGGTTAGCACCGAGGGTGATTTTTGGGGGGGCAGCAGGGCTGGGGGCTGACCCCCAGGGAAGGGGGACAGCAGGGCACCCCTTCTTCGGGACCCTCCTGCACCAGATGTTGGAGCTTCAGCATCACGGAGTGGGGTCGCTAACTGGAGGAGAAGGGAGCCGTCAGCCCATGGGATGCTGCCTGCAGGCAGGAGGAGGCTGAAATCGGGGTTTTCAGCCTTAAAACCTGCCGCCTCCTGGGGTGTCACTACCAGGACGGAGGCTGTGTAAGGAGCCGGTCCCTGGTGCGGGGAAAATCCCTCCTGAACGTGAGTCAGAGCTCGGCAAAACGCCCGCAGGACCTGATCCTGCGTCCCTGTCAGTCACTCGGGGAATTCCTCTCCCTTTCACCAGCTCCTCTTGG
Organism: Anser brachyrhynchus; assembly: GCF_964034855.1. Lineage (NCBI taxonomy): Eukaryota > Metazoa > Chordata > Aves > Anseriformes > Anatidae > Anser > Anser brachyrhynchus. Next base: position 32,368,431 of record NC_137701.1, read on the forward strand.
CTTCCTGGTAAACAGCTGGAGGCTTGCAGGGTGGAAAAGGCCCAGAGAAGTGTAAAGTTGTTATTAAGAAATAGGCAAAGCACAGCAACTGGTGACTCAGAGTTTAATGCGAGAAAACAAATAGAAAGGGAAAAAACCCTTCAGTGGACCACATACGGTGACAGGGCTTGCTGGAAACTGGGAAACCTCTTCAACATCCAGCGAAAAATGTGTGGCAAACACAATCCATTGCCCACCAGGCTGTGTTTCCAAGTATCATTTGTTTTAGGACCAGTTTTCCCACTTACAAATCATAAGAGAGGCATTTAAATTAATAATCAGCAAGTTATGGGGATAATGGGATTTTGAGTGAGCTGGTGTTGGTTGAGGAGTCCTTTTACAGAAACTCATACACTGTATTACAAATGTCACTGCTTTGCTCTGAGGCAGTGTGGTGAAAAGCCCATTAGTCTGAATCTGCTGGAACAGAAGGGCCAAACTTTGCTCTTGCAGAAAACTGAGCAGAAAACTGGGCTGTCCTTACATCCCCGTGCTCCGGGCACATGCATCCGAAAGGAGCAGGACAAGAAAAGAAGGCACAGTCAGTAGCTATGGCACGGTTTGAGGGAGGCTGGCTATTGCTGGGCTGCCAGAGCTGCAAAGCCTGCCCTGTCTCAGCTGGAGGTCCTCCTCGCAGGCTCTAAAAAACTTTTTCAAGATTATTTTATTTTATTTTATTTTATTTTATTTTATTTTATTTTATTTTATTTTATTTTATTTTATTTTATTTTATTTTATTTTATTTTATTTTATTTTATTTTATTTATTTTATTTTATTTTATTATTATTTATTTTATTATTTTATTTTATCCTATTTTATTATTTTACTTTTTATTTTATTTTATTTTTCCTAGAGAGGCCAGCAAATTTCTGCCTAGCAAAACAGTTTGCAGACAAATGTAGGATGCCAGGGTGACCCGTGGTAACAGGATCAGCACCTCTGCAACACCAGTGCAGCTCTAGCAGAGGAATGGCAGAGGAAAGAATGGCTTCGGGGCAGACCTGACCACTTCATCCCTCAGCACCTCGAGCCTGCGGGCAGTGCAGGTCTGGCAGGGGAAGGGGGATGAGGCTGCCGGATGTTTTTCTCCCTGCTGGCTGGGAACATGGTAACTTTTACAGCACTGCTTTGTGGGGAGACAGATGAAACAAACCCCAAAATGATTTAGGGGTGGTTTTGCCCTTCGTTGCACAGTTGGGGACATACAGCTGTTCTTACTGATATTGCTGAGTAGCAGTCAGATGATTTGGAATCGTTATTGTGGAAGATCCCAAAAGAACCCAAGATTTGGTGGGACACTGATGACATTTGGCTCAACTCCACTTTGGGGTTTGTCTGAGATGGCTGCTCAGAAAGCACCAATCTCCCTCCAAAATGTGCTGCAACTCCGAAGCAAAGACCTGCTCCTGACACAACAACGTTACATATCCCAAGAAATGCCTGCCCCAAAGGACTGAAACCCCACAGAAGGTTTAATTTTCTACACACACACACACACACACAAATAAAGGGTGGTCCTTCACTTGGGGTCTGCGTCTGTCTGTGCCGAGGCCTCAGGGATGTTGTGTACCCAGAGAGAAGAGCCCACCCCAAACCCTAACCCTAAACACCCTGCCCACAGCCACGGCTTCCTGCAAAATGACAGAGAGGGCAAAACTGCGAAGGCAAAATCTCCTGAGTGAAAAGGAATTAGTAAAACCCCATATTCATGAAATATTGAGAGCTAATTATATGTGCATCGGAAACCTCTGGGGGAAGGGAGATGGAGGCCTTTCATTAGACGGTAACTGGAACTTTTTCATCATTTGTCTAGCTCAGGAATGTAAGGCTGCTGTCTGGAGAGGGATGTGGGATTTGGCTGCAGGGCTGGGTGTGCAGGTGAAGTGCCATGCCGGCGAGGGTTTCTATTGTATTCTGGCATGTCTTGGAATAGGCTTTCAGCTCTAGCAGGTCGGCTGGGTCTGGGTGCCCGCACAGCTCATCGCTCCTGCGAGACTTTTTGGGAGGAATCCTTGCTCCCAAACGGTTTTTCAGCCTCCTCCCACCCAGCCCCCAAACGGCCCCGAAGTCCCGTGTCCCGGTGGCACTGCTCGGGGGCTCTCCCCCGGGCTGTCCCCGGTTCTGTGCCTTTGACCCGCTCTCTGCTCTCGCAACCAGGACGAATCGCGAGCTGCTGCCACCGCGCCACCGGCCACATTCAAGGCCAAGAGCACAACCGGTGGCGGAGGGGGAAGTTCGTAACGTGGAGCCGGGGAGGAAGGAGCAAGGGAAATCCTGCTGCTGCCCGGCCAGCGGTGCCCGGCACCCACAGGGCACGGGATGCAATGTAAAAGGGGAAAAATGGGTAGCCCGCACCGGGTGACCGTGGGGTTTCTCTCTTAAAGCCTTACGGCAACTTCAGACACCAGGGTGGCCGGGGGATACCCGTCCCAGCTCCCTGCCTTCTGCCGGGGGGAGAAGCCACATCCCGGGAAAAGCTTTCCCAGGGGCTGGGGGCTCCCCTTCTCTCTGCTCCCCTCTGCTCCCCTCTGCCCTGCTCGGCCACAGCCACCGGCCCCCTGCGGACCCCCCGCACCCGCGGAGCCGCCGGCCCTCGGCCCTTATTCAGCGTCAAACCCGTTCCCCCCTCCGCTCCCCGGTGCCACCACCCTTTACTCCCCCGGTGCTTTTTTTTCTATCACCTTTTGTTAGCATTCCAGATCCGGAAACTTCATTTACCCGGGGCTTTAAAGAGAAATAAATCCAGGCAGGCCGCGGTGCCCGCGCTATGCCTATTTAGCGCCGCGATCCGCCGCCGATTATGAATTGTTGTGATTTTCAGGCTGCTGCCGTCCTCAATACCTTCTGAGCCACTCTCCCTGCCTGGAAAAAACCTGCTCACCCTTCCCGAGCAAGGGGCACGGAGGAAGAGAGCACAGCACTTGCGCTTGGCTTTATTTACTTTTGCTATTATTGTTGTTATTATTTTCGGAATTTGGAGAGAGCGAGGTTTTAAATCGCTGAAATAATTGCCTGGGAGAAAGGTTTCTTAATCTGTTCATACATTATTGACTCGGGCTCCAATATTTGGCTCGCTGCTTTTTATCGCAAGAAGATCACGTACGAGAGTCTTTTGCATAACAATTTTTAAGGAGGACACATCCTTATATCAAAAGTGGACGTGACTTGAATTTTGCCGGCGTTTGTCCCTAAAATGACCCAATTCCGGTTACTGCCACTGGGCAGCAGTAACATTGCATCATTTCTCCAGGCGATAGACTTATTTTGCTTTGCTCTCCGTCCCTTCCCCTGCCCACCCCCCCAAGTCAAGGCATACTTTTAAAGCTGATTATTTTGTCTTGCCGCGCTCTAGCCCTACGCACGCGGTTTTCTCTCCCTGGGAAGGGATGAGCGGAGAGGAGCAGGAGCGGCTCGGAGGAGCAACATGGCTAATTAACGCCCAAAGTTCCCGTGCAAGGCAGAAAAGGTGCCTTCAACGAAATTTCGCCGCGCAGGGCCGGCAGCTCCGGTGCCCGCTCCTCCGGCCCCCTCCCCGAGCAGCATTTCCCCCGACGAGGATCAAAAGAGCCCCCCTCTCCCCCGCTTTCTCAAATCGAAATCGTGCTGCCTCCCAGCCCCACCGGTCAAGTTAATTCCAGAACAAAGGAGGACAAAAACACAAAGGATTTCTCTTCCCCCCCCCCCCCCCCCCTCCCCGTCTCAAACTTCCCCGGTGCCTGCACCCTGGCCCGGCCCAAGCCAGGGCCGCCCCCCCGGGGCCGCCCCCTCGGGGCAGCGCCTCCCGGGCCCGGCAATGCGGGGGGGTGACAGAGGGGACGGCAGCACTGGGGACACGGGGCTGAGCGCTCCTCCCAAGCTTTGGTGGGGAGAAAGCCCCGGGCTGCCTGCAGGCTGCGAGGGGAGAAATTATTACGCCCGTGGCCCACGGTACCGGTGCTGCTGTATGGACAGGGGGGGTAAAAAAAAAATAAAAAATTAAAATTAAAGACCGGGTCATCTCCCTCCCCCGGGGCTGGGTGGGCAAGGGCCGCTGCTGGAGCCCGAGCCAGCCTTGGGGGGCTGCACCTGAGGGTCGGGGAGAGGACCCCGGGGAGCATCCTTCCACGCCGCGCTGGGCAAACTTCCCACGGGAGGCGTCTCCCTGCCCCCGGGGGGGGGGTCCTGCGGGAGGACCCCCACGGGTGGGGAGCGGCGGCTCCAGCCCGAGTGGGAACCCGGGGGTCGTGCGCCCCCCGAGCTGGCGGCTACACCTATTTGCACACGCGTGTGCACACGCGAGGAAAACCTCCCCCTGCGCTCTCGCTGCACCCACGCTGGGACACGCGACTTGCACACGCGTGGAGAGCGCAGAAACACCGCACGCGTGGGGCTGCGCGGAGCAGGGCGCGCCCCACGGACCCCCCCCCCAGCCCTGCAGGGCGCGCCGCGGGGATCGGTCCCGCGTGTGCCCCTTTGTGGGAAAAGCTCTGGGGGCTATTCCCCCCCCCGGCACCGGAGCCCCGAGGAGCGGCCCCGACCCCGGTCCCGGCCCCGGGTGCGCGGTGGGGCGAGGGCGGGGGCCGGCACCCCCCGGGGCCGGGCGGCGCAAGGCGTGAGCCCTCGCCAAAGTGTCCCCGGCTCGCCCCTCGGCTGCCGGCTCGCCGAGCAGACCCAGAAGCAGAGCGAGGCGTAGGTAGCAGGGAGAGCCGGAGGAAATTGAAACCAGATTTCGCAATGTAAATGGGTGCGAGCCAGTCCCGCACCGCGGGCAGGGTGCAGCGGGGCGCACGCCGGGAGCAGCCTGCCGGAGCCGGGCTGGGCGCAGCGGGAAGCCCCGAGCAAACTTTCAGCCCCCGTTCGTAGCCTATTTAGCGAGGGGACGGGAAGATCTGACCCGAAGTGGGGTAAGGCAGCCCTCGGAAACATCCCCCGTAACTTAAACCAGATTGTCAGGGAGGCAGCCGGGGCTGCAGGGAGCCGCTCGGACCGCTCGCCCGTCGGGAGGATGCCGCTGCCCTTCTCCGGTGCGTTCCTGCCCCGGGCAGCTCCAGAGGAACGGCCCCGGGAGCCGGCACTTTTTAAGGCAGCCGATCCAGGTGACTTGTGCTGCTCGCAGCGAGGTAGGGGGGGCTGCAGAGGTGGGTGGGAGGCGGGGGGGGGCTTGGGAAGCAGATGGGAAGGGGCTTTGCAGCCAGGCCACTGGGAAGCAGCGAGCTCTTCTCCCTCCTTTCTTCCTCCCTTTCTTTCCTTCTCTCTGTTTTTCTTTTTTCTTTTCTTTTCTTTTTTTTCTTTTCTTTTCTTTTCTTTTCTTTTCTTTTCTTTTCTTTTCTTTTCTTTTCTTTTCTTTTCTTTTCTTTTCTTTTCTTTTCTTTTCTTTTCTTTTCTTTTCTTTTCTTTTCTTTTCTTTTCTTTTCTTTTCTTTTCTTTTCTTTTCTTTTCTTTTCTTTTCTTTTCTTTTCTTTTCTTTTCTTTTCTTTTCTTTTCTTTTCTTTTCTTTTCTTTTCTTTTCTTTTCTTTTCTTTTCTTTTCTTTTTTTCTTTTTTCTCTTTTCTCTTTTTTTCTTTTCTTTTCCTTTTCTTTTCCTTTTCTTTTCCTCTCCTCTCTCTCTCTCTTTCTTTTTTCCTCTTTTCTCTTATTTTCCTTTCTCTTCTTTTCCTTTCTTCTCTTTTTTTTTCCTCTCTATTCTCGTCTACTCTTTTCTTTTTTTTCTTCTCTATTCTTCTCTTTTTTTCTCTTCTCTTTTCTTTTCCTTTCTTTTCTTCTCTTTCTCTTTTATTTTTTTTCCTTTGGTTATCCTTTATTCCTGCCTTTTCTGGTTCTCTTTTTCTTCTTTCTCTTCTTCCTTTTTCTTCCTTTTTCTCCTTTCCCCTTTCCGTTTTTCCTTTTCCATTTTTCTTTTTCCTCTTCTTTCCTTTTCTTTTTCTTTTCTTTTTCTTTTCTTTTTCTTTTCTTTTTCCTTTGTTTTTGTTTTCTTTTTCTTTTCTTTTTCTTTTTCTTTTCTTTTTCTTTTTCTTTTTCTTTTTCTTTTTCTTTTTCTTTTTCTTTTTCTTTTTCTTTTTCTTTTTCTTTTTCTTTTTCTTTTTCTTTTTCTTTTTCTTTTTCTTTTTCTTTTTCTTTTTCTTTTTCTTTTTCTTTTTCTTTTTCTTTTTCTTTTTCTTTTTCTTTTTCCTTTTCTTTTTCCTTTTCTTTTTCCTTTTCTCTTTTTCTCTCTTTTTCTCTCTTTTTTCTTTTTTTTTTTCTTTTTTCTTTTTTTTCTTTTTCCTTTTCTTTTTCTTTTCCCTTTTCTTTCTTGTTTATTTTCTTTTTCTTTTCTATTTTTCGTAAAGAAACAAACCAATAACACTGCTAACAAGAAAGACAGTTTTCCCTCCCCTCCACAGAAACTTGGCCGGACTATTTTAATCTCCGACCCCCTTGAGGAAGGAGGGGAGAGACAATGCAAAAAAAGAAAAGAAAAGAGACCCAAATTTTTCCCTGAAGTTTCCTAGCCCCGAAAACCGGGCGGCATTGGTGGGATGGGGTGGTCCCGGCGGTGTCTGCCTCGCAGCCGCCCGCGGGGACGCGGGGACCCAGCCCCGGCTGCTCCCCGGAGCTGCTCGGGCCGGGCTGCGGGGCTCCGGCCGGCACCGCCGGGCTCTCCCCTGCCCTCCTCCGAAATCAAAAGCTCCCCTTTCTCCTTCCCCGCTCCGGTGCAGAGAGAGATTTTGAAGCCCGGAGATATAAACCTGTGCCCCGCAAAAAAAGTTGCGAGCGGGGCTGCTTCCACTACCTATTTACCAACGAATTACACTGCTATTATTGCTTTCAATGAAGACTGAATCCCCAAGCGATAATTGAATTAGTCTATTGAAGAGACTGTCAGGTACAATGACGTGGTATATCCCGCGCATTTCCCAGGGTCTATAGGCTTTGGGGACCCGGAATGTATAGTCTGACCTTACAGCTCATAATAATAATGCTGCACTTGTAGCAGAAATCTATTCGCATTCACTTTTAACAAAACCTCTGGTCAGCCAGTCCCTGTAGGAAGGATGAAATCTATTGTATTAGAACAACTCATTTATGTCCTTCAGCAAAGGCCCCAATGAGATCTGATCTAGACCTAGAAATAGGATTACCACAGCGTATATTAACCACGTTTCTATACTTCCTCCTTTCTATAAGGGCGCCGAGGAAGAAAAAAAAAATGCAAAGGATTTTTGATCCGATTTTAATTTTCATTTAAATCCCTGTTTCCTCCGCCGGCCTTCCTCAGAAAGAAGAAAAAAAAAGAAAAGAAGGAAAGAAAGGGAAAAAAAACACAAAACCTAAAACTAAAAAAAAAACGAAATCGGAGTGCTGATTTCGTCCCGTTCCCGAGGAGGCTGCGGGCGCCGCGGGCTGGTTTGGGGCTGCGGGAGCGATGCGGGCGCCCTCCCCGCGCCCCGACGGCGGGCACCCCGCACCCTACACCCCGTATCCCGCATCCCCGCATCCCCACGGCCGCAGGCAGGGCTTAGTCCCTCGCCCAGGTTTGATTTTCTCCTTGCCAGGGTCGCGGAGCGGTGGGGAAGGAAAGGCTCAAACGGCAGCAGGGCACTTCCGAGGGGGGACCGGGCACCCACGAGTTGCGGGAGGAACTTTTTCTTAATCAGTTTTTTATTTTATTTATTTTTTTGAAGCTGCCGTCCTTAAGACACGATGTAGACATATTACCCCGATTACTGTAACTATCTGCTAGCCGGAGTGTAATATTTATCTATCTATTTAGATAGGAAGGGTCGTGGTGGAAAAAATACCCAGCCTGGAAATATACTTCGTCTTTTCCTTTAACCCCTCCTCATTCATCCAGGCGATCCCCCACCCCCTCCATACACAAACCTACTCAATTTATAGAGAAGCCTTTAAAATCCAGAACAGTTTCTAGACGAAGGGAGGACTCCAGACGAAATACCCCCCCCTCCACGCACACACGCACACGTACACACTCACACACTCGCTTCGCCCCCCCCCTGCGCTCAGAAAGGCAAATTAAATAGTTAAAGGCTTCGATTTCTCTCTCTCTCCCTTTTGTTACCCAATTTTGGAACATTTAAGGATGGGTGTGTGTATTGTATTCAATAATAAAAGCTATAGGGCCGCCAGGACATTTATCATCCTATTACTGTAACAAATCCGGGCTCCCAATACATGAAAGGTAAAATGAATTACCGACGTTAAGCCGTCAATAAAGTCATTTCTGTAAATGGTGTCTCCGAAGGACTGCAGCATTATTCAACTAGCTTTATCAGCAGCTGGGAAATTACGTGAAGAAGCTCGCAGCGTGTAATATGGCCCTGCTTACTTTGATTAAGCGTCTTGCCAGGGAATAGTGACAGTGCTTTTGACCAGGTTTTATTCGCCGTCCTGTGATGAACGCCAAGCTGATCAGGCGGAATGAAGAGTAATTAAAACCTATAAATTATCTTTTGCAGCCCTTCTCAAGGCGTCTCTTGCAGGAGAGATAAGGCAGCGAGCCCCCATTTACAGCTCTGAAAGGGACCGCGGCTCACAAAGGCTACGTGGCTAAATGGGATATTGATAGTGTCCTAATTAGAATTTAATTAAGTACCCACGCTCGCTTTTGGGATAAAGATTTCAATTTTGCTAACTTAAATATAAATAAACCCAATTTCGGTGCGAGTAAATGATATGATATTGTGAATGCGGGCTGTGTGTGTGTGTGTGTGTGTGTGTGTTAACATTCATTTAATTGCGGATGAAGCCCTTGATTCCAGGGCTGATTGCGTTATGCCAGCTATTATTTTAGGAGATTATTGTGTGGCTGGAGGTAACAATTTGGTAATGTTTCCCCGGTCCGGCAAAGAGCCGAGCGTGCCTCGGAGGTGTGCGCGCACAGCCGCGGCCCCCGGACCGAGGGAGGTGCCGGCTCCTTCGGCTCCCGGTGACAGCCGGCTCCCGGTGACCCCCGGCTCCCGGTGACCCCCATCTCCCGGTGACAGCCAGCTCCCGGTGCTCTGCACCCCCCAAAAAACGGAGCCCCGCGCTCGGCCGCTGCCGCCGGGATGCTCCCGAAACCAGCGATGCTCCCGGCCGCCGCCGGCCGCAGCGGCCACTCGGCGGACAAAATCCACGCGTGGCTCTCCCGGTGCCCACCCGTGGGTGTCTGAGCACGCAGCCCTATAGCATCGCGCACGTATAGGATCTATAGGCGGCGGCACGTGCCGCCGGGCCGTCCCCGCGGAGCAGCGCGGAGCCCCGCGGCCTCCCCGCCACCCGTGGCCGTGGGGGGGGAACGTGGGGACCCCCGGGGAGCTCCGGGGGTCCGGGTCTCGGGCTCTGCCCTGCCCCAGCCCCGGGGAGCGGCCCCGGGCTCCGGCGCGGCTCCAGCCCCGAGCAGGTGCCTGCGGCCGGCGGGGAGCGGAGCCGGGAGCCCTGAGAGGCGAGAAAGCAAAACCTGAGCTTCGGACTTGTGCTTTTTAACATTATTTTATTCCTCTTTCTCCCCCCCTATATTACTTTTTGGAAACCTGCAACAGTCGTGAAAAAAGTGCCCGGCCCTCCCCACCCTGCAAAACCCTTACGTTTCCCTTCTGCCCCAGCACACTCCCCCAGGTGCTGGGGAGAACAAAATACCGGGTGGAAAAAAAAAAAAAAAAAAAAAAGCAAAAAACCCACCAAACCGAACCCAAACAAACAAGCAAACATTAGAAAGCAGGCGAGGCAACGCGATCCGGAGTCAGCTGCAAGCTGGCGGCTGCTCTGCTTCTTCTTCCGAAATAATAAGAATAAAGAAACAGCCCAGCCCGGCGGCTGCCAGCCCGGCTCAGCGCCGCGGCGATTACCAGTATTTAGTGTTATTTTCATTTTAATTCCTCCAGAAAAAAAAAAAAAAAAAGAAAGAAAAAAAAAAAGTTTCCACTCCGGGCTGCCCCCACCTCCCCTAAGCGAGAAATAAAAATAAAAATGAACAGGAGGAGGATGAGCGCCGCGGATTATTTTTGGGGTGGTGGTGGTGGGGGGGTGTTGTTATTATGGGGTGTGCGAGCGAAGGGGCAGAAGAGGCGCTCATCCCAGAGGGGTTGAAGTTGTGGGGGGGGGGGTTAACGGGGTGGGGGGGGTGTCCCTAAATACGCGTGGAGCCCGGGCGCCCCCGCCCCGTCGCGGCGCGGCTCCGGGGCGGGGGGGGGGGGGGGGCGGCGTTGGCGGCGGAGCGCCATTGGCCGCCCCCACGTGCGGGGCCGCCTCACGTGCTTCCGGTGCGAGCCCAAAAAGTGGGGCCGAGGGATTTTTTAGGGAGAGTTTCTTGCAAAGACCGGAGCTGTCAGAGATTTGCCTTTTTATTTTGGGGCCAAAAAAAAAAAAAAAAATTAAGGGGGGAAAAAAAAAAAAAGAAAAACCGGCCCCCCCCCCCCCCCCCCCCTCCTCCCGGAGCCCGAGCACGCTGGCGGGGAAGGGCTCGGGCAGAGCGCGGCGGACACCGGGGCAGCGCGGAGCCGCCGCGGGGAGATGGGCAGATTTTGAGTCCTTTTTTATTTTATTTATTAATTTTTTTTTTTTTCGGGGGGCGGGTTTTTGGGGGGCCGCTGTGTGGCTGCACGCGGTTTTGGTGCTTTTTTTTTTTTTTTTTTTTTTTTTTTGGTGATGGAAATATAAGCTGATCGGGAGAAACGGGGGAAGAAGCCCTCGAGTGGCTCTCCCGGTTTTGGATCCATCCGTGCGAGGGGGAGAAAAAAAAAAAAATCTCAGCTCCAGCCCAACAAGTGGATTTTATTCTTTTTTTTTTTCTCTCTTTTATTTTTTTTTTATTTTTGCCTTCTTTTTTTTTTTTTTTTGAAATTTAAAAAATTTTTTTCCCCACCCCACCACCCACCCGCGAAGTGGGGTGGGCGTAAAGCGGGTGGGTGGGGGGGAGGGTGGGGGGGGCAAAAAGGCGGCGAGCTCCGTGGCGGGGGCTGAGGATGGAAGAGCCGCCGGAGGGGCACGGCCACCGAGAATCGGCGCCGCCCGGCCCGGCGAGCAGCGGCAGCGGCAGCGATGGCGAGAGCTTGCCCGTGTCCCCCAGCCCCGCGCCCGCCTCCCCCGCCGCCCCCTGCCCCTTGCCCCTTCCCCGCCGCCGCCCCCCGCCGCCTCCCCCGCCGCCCCCTCAGCGCACCACCAACTTTTTCATCGACAACATCCTGAGGCCGGACTTCGGCTGCAAGAAGGAGCCTCCCGCTCCGACCGGCGGCTGCGGCGGCGGCGGCGGCGGCGGAGGAGGAGGAGGAGGAGGAGGAAGCAGCAGCAGCAGCAGCCGGGAGCGGGATGGAGACCGAGGGCAGAGCTCAGGTAGAGAAAACATCAACCCGCTGCTGGCCCGGCCGCCCAACCCGCCGGCCCTCCTGTGCCCGGACTCGAACTGCGGGCCCGACGGCTCCCCGGCCGCGCCGCCCGCCGCCGCCGCCGCCTCCAAAGCCAGCCCCGGCGCGGCGGGGGTGGCGGCGTCGGGGGCGGCCAAGCCCCCCGGCGAAGGGGGCGACACTCACCCGGCCAAGTACGGGGAGCACGGCAGCCCCGCCATCCTCCTCATGGGCTCTAATAATGGAGGACCTGTTATAAAGCCCGACTCGCAACAGCCGCTGGTGTGGCCTGCCTGGGTCTACTGCACTAGGTATTCAGACAGACCGTCCTCGGGTAAGGAAGCGCGGAGCATCTGGGAGCTGTTAAAATCGTGACAAGGTCGCTCCCCCCCCTTCTCCTTCCCCTGTCCCCCCCCCCCCCCCCCTCCTCCCCTTTGCTTTGGCTTCCAGCCTGCTGAGGACCTCGCGTGGGGCGGCGCGGGGGGGGGGGGGGGGGGGGGGTCCTGGGTCACCCGGGGCGAGAGGAAACGCGTCCCCGTCCCCCCCCCCCCCCCCTTCTCCCCCCTCCCCAAAACCCCCTCCGCCTTCCTATTCCGAGTCGCCGAATTTGAATGCGACGCCGGGCCCCGATTCGGCCGCATTCAGATGCGGAGAGGGGCTGCGAGCCCCCGCCCGTGCCCCCGGCCGCCCCCCCCCCGCCCCCCCCCTCCCGCTGCAGCCCGGGGGGGGGCCGCACCGCGGCGGCGCTGGGCCGGGAGCGCTGCGGGGAAAAGGGGAAAAAAAAAAAAAAAAAAGGCAGCGGATTTGGCTTCTCGCTTGTTTTGTTCTCCCCCCCCCCCCACCCAAACACACCCCGGTTTTATTTCCCCGGTGCCGGTGGCCGCGGAGGGGCGGCTGGGTGGCGGGGGGGGGGGGGGGCTGGCAGAGCCACATGTTGAGCGGCTGCTGGAGGTGCAGGGGGGGGGGTTATGGGGGGGGGGGGGGAGAGGAAAAGGGGCTTCGGGCAGGTCGCCGAGGGGCTGCTTCTCGGGGCCTTCGGCCTCCATAGGCCGCGGGGGCCGCTGCTCCCTGCCCGCTGCCGGGAGGGGCCGAGGCTCGGCCCGGGGAGGGGGCTCCCGGCCGGGCACCCCCTGCGAGCCCCGTCCCCTTGGCGCGACCCCGCAGCCCCTCGTTTTGTCCCCGCTGGTCACTGTTTTCCACTGTCAGGTTTTTTTAGTTTTATTTTTTAAAGCGAGGGGAGAGGAGAGGGGGTGCCCCCCAGTCACACCCCAGGCCAGCAGCCCGGGACCCTCCAGCGCGGGTCGGGACCGGGACCGGGACCGGGATTGGGACCGACCAGGACAGGGATTGGGACCGGGACCGGGACCGGGTCCGGGACCGGGACCGGGTCCAGGACCGGGACCGGGGCCGGTTCCTCTTCCCAGGCCCGGGCAATGCGGGGCCGGGGGACCCGGGAAAAGCGGCGGTGCCCGGCGCGGTGCTCCCGGGGCCGGCGGGCAGCGCTCCGCTCCCGGCCGAGCCACCTCCATCCCCCGTTATTGACACGTCCAGCGACTCGCAGCTCGGAAAAGCCCTTTTGATTGACTCCGCTGATTGATGGAGTGATAGAGCTGTCAGGCTGCCCTCGCCGCCGGCCGGCCCGGCCACGGCTGCTGCGTTATTACCGCTTCCCAGGCCCGCCGGGCGCCAGGCATCTCGCATTGCGCCTTTATTTCCTTCCCTCCCCTTTCTTCGGGCAGAGGGGTATTTTTGCACGTCGTCCCTTAAGCCCCCAGCTCATCCCCCGGCTGCTCGGCCCGGCCCGGCTCGGCTCGGCCCGGCCGCGCTCTTTGTTGTGCTCGGAAGCCGGCCCCGGCCGCCGCGGGGCTTCTCCCGGCCCCGGGGACGAGCGGGCTGAAGGGGCCGGGGACTGCGACCCCCGCTGCAAGGTGCCGGCCTCGTTCCCCCCTCCCCAGAGCTGCCGGGCCCCGGCCCGCTCCCCGCCGAGCCGGGGCAAAGCCGGGCTGAACCGGGACAAGAGCTTTCGGCCTACTCGGAGGCCTCGCCGGGCTCCGGCTGCTGCAGCCGGCTGGGGGCTGCGGGCCCGGCAGCTGTCAGGGGATTTTCGCAGCCCCCATCCTCCAGGGCCGCCTTCCCTCTCCGCTCCCGGGACTGCCGGTGCTCGGGGCCGGGATGCTGGCACGGCACGGCTCGGCACGGCACGGCTCCCGGCCCCAGCGCGGCCCGCGGGATGGGGCTGCGAAGGAACCCCCTTAGGGTTTGGGTGTCCGGGGGTCGCGGCGGGCAGGGCCGGCGAGCTGGCGGCGTGCGGGGCCCGCCGGGGCCGGCCAAACACCGGAGCCCCGGGCGACCCCCGGCTGCTGCCGGGGCTGGCCGCGGGGACCCCGGCCCCGGGACGGCGGCCGCCCCCCGGAGCCCCGGAGCCCCCCCGTCGGGGCGGGCAGAGCGGCGCCCCGACGGGCCCGGGGCGGGGGGCTAGCAGGCGGCTCTCCCCCCCTCGCCCCCTGCCCGTTGCAGGAGACGGGCGCGTTTCCCCGGGCCTCCCCGCTCCTCCTCTCCCTTTCTTCCCCTTGGCGGGGCCGGGGCGGCGGGGCCGGGCCGGGGGTGCCGGCGCGGTTCCCCCCCGTCGGCCATTTTCCGTCGGGCGGCGGGGCGGGGGCGGCGGGCGGCGGGCGGCGGCGGGGCCCTGCCCAGCGGCGTGTGTGTGCCCTGCCCGCAGGCCCCCGCACCAGGAAGCTGAAGAAGAAGAAGACGGAGAAGGAGGACAAGCGGCCGCGGACGGCGTTCACGGCCGAGCAGCTGCAGCGGCTGAAGGCGGAGTTCCAGGCCAACCGGTACATCACGGAGCAGCGGCGGCAGAGCCTGGCCCAGGAGCTGAGCCTCAACGAGTCCCAGATCAAGATCTGGTTCCAGAACAAGCGCGCCAAGATCAAGAAGGCGACGGGCATCAAGAACGGGCTGGCGCTGCACCTCATGGCCCAGGGACTCTACAACCACTCCACCACCACCGTGCAGGACAAAGAGGAGAGCGAGTGAGGACAGCCCTAGCCACGGACAGGTGCTATTTAAAAGCAGATCTATTGTCTATCCATAGTATAAGGACTCCACTTAAGAAAAAAAAATATGAACGCTTACAAAAAAATTATCTCTATATAGCCAAACAGCATATGACCTTGTATATATTTAATTTCAGGTAAGAAATATGTGTAGCGATCTCTATTTGCTGGACAGTTTCTCTCTCCCCTTCTCTCTCTCTCTTCCTCTCTTTTGTTCGTTTGTTCGTTTTGTTTGCTTTCCTTTTTTCTTTTCCGATGTCCGTTGCTCTTGCTTTACAGTAAATGTCCGACTTTCCTGATCTTTCGTTCGATCTTATTTTTTTTGTGTGTGTGTGAATTTCTGTCTCTCTTTTTATTTTTTTTCCCGAGGAAAAAACAAAATAAAAATCTGATCCACAGACTGCGAGACTGAACCCGCCGCTACAAGCCAAAGATTTTATTATGTTCAGAAATCTGTAGTCTGAAATAAAGTGTAGACTGTGTTCAGGATCCAGGCTGGCTGTAATTCTTTATTTTAGTGTACGGATGTTTGTGTGTATATATATATATATATACAGATAAAATAAATATATATGTACATACACAGTACGCTGCGTATATGGTGCCATTTCGGTGGCGTAATTAGTTTTTGTTTTCGATGGATCAGTGCAGCAATTTTTAAACCGGTCGTCCCCTTTTTTAAACCCTTCCGAGACCTTCGATATTCCCCCCCCCCCTTTTTTTTCCTACCTTTTTTATTTTTATTTTTTAAAATCTCTTTGGTTATTTCGGTCGCGCCTCGCCTCCCGCGTCTCCCTTTTCACCAAGAAATCCTCCCCCCTCCCCACCCCCCCGCGGTGTGATATACGCGGCAATATATCGCCAGCCCCTGCGGGAAAACGCCTGGAAGCCGGGCGGCCGTTCCGCTCTCGGGGATGTGCTGAGGAGGGAGCTGCGTGACACCTCCTCTGCTCCCATCTTGAATTTCCACCGCGGAGCCTTCCCCGGGCACAGCGGGGAGGCCGGAGGCCGGGCACGGCTCCCGAGGCCGCTCCCGGCTCCCTGCCCCTGCCTCCCCTCGGCCGCTGGGGGCCGGGGGGGGGCGATGCCGGTGTCTTTAAGGTGCCCCGCCGACCCCCCCCCACCGGCTCCTCTCCGGCGCCCGGCCCCGTTTCGCTTCGGCTTCTCGCCGGGCTCCGGCGGGCCGAGGCCGGGCCGTGCCTCCGCGCCCGCCGCTTTGTCCTCGGCCGTCGAGGGTCGGCCTCGGCCCCCCGCGAGGTCGCGGCTGGCCAAGGGGGGCTCTCGGCGTCCGCTCCCCGCGGCCGGCACCGGGCGAGGCCTCCGCGGTGCCGAGCGGTGGGGCAGACGGAGCCGCGACACCCGACGGGGCTGCCTGTCGGCTCGTCGTGGCGCCTCTCTTTCTTTTCGCCCCTCTGGAGCCCTCCCCCGAGGCCCGGGGAAATGGGGAGAGCTGGAGTCAGGGCTAGAAGCCGAGGCCGGAGCCCCTCTCCCGCAGCCCCCCGACGGCCGGGGCCGGGGTGGGCGAGCGGCAGCGCCGGGCAGCTCCCGTCGGGTACGCGGCTCCCCCCGGCCTCGCTCCGTCGGAGGTTTCAGGGGTTTTCCGCCTAGGAGAGGGGAAGGGGAGCAGCAGGGCAGCGGAGAAGCTGCCTGTGAGATTTTTATTTGCTTTTTTTTCTTAAAAAAAAACCAGACTATTTCTGCTCAGCGCCGCCACCCCGCAGCCCGGCTGGAGGCGCGGGCCGGGGCTGCCCTGCCCGGAGGGAGCCCCCCGCCCTCCTCACCCGCACCCCCTGCTCCACCCCACGCTGCCCCACGGCATCTCCCCCCCCCACGGCATCTCCCCCCCCACGGCATCCCCCCCGACGGCACCCCCCCCCCCCCCAGCATCCCCCCCAGCCCCGCCCAGCCCCCTCCTCTGCCCGCCGAGGTCTCTCGGCAGGCCGGAGAGCCGGCAGGGCTCGGAGGCTGTAAAGAAACATCGTAGAGCGCCATCTAAAGTTCTTCGCTTCTTTCTCCCTCTCCCCTTTCCGTTGGAATCGAAACGTAAACTTAAAGCTTCTGCCCACAGGAAAAAAAAAAACAACCTCCTTCGACGTGCCAGTCCCACTGCCGGGCACGTCCAGGGGCAGGTGACCCTCGGCCCCCTCACTTGCTGCCGTCGGGGGGGGGGGACGCGGAGAGGCTGCGCCCCCCTCCCAGAGCCCGTTTAAATTCAGTTCGCTGCTTTTCTCGGCTCTGACCCCCGCCTCTCGCTACCCTGGAGCTGTAGAGGCGAAAATGTCATTTCTGCGGAAAATTGGGGCGATGACGCACCCGGGGGGGGCTCTGGAGTTGCGGCCTCCAGATGTTTGGGTGCAGCTCCTGGAGCCGGCCCCGCGTCGATTTCCGTGCTCAGCACCCATGGGTGACATTAAGGGTGGGGGGCCCCGGCCTCCCCCTGCCCCGCCGTCCCCCCCCCCCCCGGCCCGCTCCTACCTGCAGCCGGGGAAAGGCTCCGGGGTGCGGGGTCGGGCTCAGCAGAGCCGGACAAGGCAGGGATAAAGACGACGAGGGGAATATAGAGCAGATTAAAGGCAGCCTAAAGAGGATTATTTAAGCAAATCATGCTTTTTAATGTAATTATGCTTTTAGGATTTCTCTGCGAGCGTAGCCGGGCGGAGCGGACCAGGGGAACCGGGTGGCGTGGCCCTGGTCTGGCCTCAGTGGGGACAGGAGGCTCCGGGAGCGACCCCCGACCTCCTGGACAGGCAGCCACGGGGGGGTTGCTCCGGTGGGCAGCCGGGGGGGGTCGGGGGTGCCTTCCCTGCTGGGTAGGGGCCAGGGGCTGAGAGCAGGAACCACACTGCCCTTCCCGTCGGACAGGGAGCAGGTGTGCGGGCTGGGGGCTGGATGGGGCAGATGGGACGCCCTGCCCCGGGGAAACCCAAGCCTCACGTCGGGGAAAATACAAGCCCGGGCGGAAAAGCCCTGGAGGAAAAGCAGAATGTCCTTCCCGTCCTGCCGTCGGAAATTAGGGTCATTTCCCCCCTCCCCAACTCTGTGGAGCCGCGGTGGGGGTGTGACCGCAGCCAAATGGCCAGCAGACGCCCCCCCCCACCCCAACCACCTCCCTGCACATGGAGGGACCCCCAGAAGCTCGTTTCTCCCCGCTCCCAGGACCCCAGCCCACTCGGCCCCCTCCTGCCCCCCGGCTCCCCCCGCCCCAGCGCTTTGCATATGCAGATGAGACTCGGGGGGGGGGTGGGGGGGGCAGGCCACGCGTGGTCCCCCCCGTCGGTCCCCTCGGGCCGGGGCGCAGATCCCGCTGCCTCCTGTCACGGAGCTTGTTCCTTTGTGCCGCCTTTCGAGGAATCAAAGCGGACACGGTTGTGACACGTAGCCCGGCGGGTCAGAGGTCAGATTTCACAATCCCAATTACAATGATTTCTAATGATGTTTATCTTGAGGGCTCCGACGGCCGGGAGCTTTACAAGAGGGCTCCTCTTCCCCTCCCCTCTCTGCTTGGAGGGCCGTGGGTGCGGGGGGCCCCCGGCTCGGGCCCGTCGGGGGAGCGGCGCTGCCCGGGGCACCGACGGCGCGGGGCCGCGGGGAGGCTCGGGGGGCTCGGAGCTGCCCCCCCCGGCTCCCTCCACGCCTCCCCCGGGGGTCCCGAGGCCACGCCGGGATTAAGAGAGTGAATCCCACGGTGGTTTACAGGGAATATTAGCAAGCGCTGCTCCTCTCCCTCCCCGTCGAGTCAGGTCCGAGGCAGCGCTAACAAGTGCCTAAGCGGAGGTAGGAGCTCTGCCCGCCGAGCAGGCGCTGATATTTGTTTGTCTGGAGCCCTCGACGGCTTGGGGGTTGGGGGGGGTAAGGGGGGGCTGCAGGGGTCGGTGTCGCCCCCCCGAAGCCGCCCACGAGGTCTCGGGGAGCAGAGGCGGGGGGCTCCCGGCGGGGCGCTTGCCCCGGGGGGGGGGGGGGGGGTCCCGGAGCAGGGGGCACGGCCCGGAGCCTCCCCCGGGGCTCCGGCTTCGTATGGGTGAAACCGATTCGATTCGACTCGATTTTGCCTGACAAGAAATAAAGGCAGAGCTGCGGGGCGGTTTAAAACCACGACTCGAACGGTTTCCGAGTCAATGCAAAACCGTTTGGGAAAAGCTTTGCCAGATGGCGAAGGGCTGAAATTCGGGGAGAAGGGTTACAAGTGCCGAGCCGAGAAAAATAAATAAATTAAATCTGTAACTTTCCCGTGCTGGGAAGTTGGACACGGAGCATCCGAGCCGCCGTCTCGGGCTGGCTGTCGGACTGCAGCGCGTAAGGCGCGTCCTTGTGCTCCGTCCACACCAAATGGCTTCGAAACTGATTTAAAAGAGTGTGTGTAAACGAGGTGGTGCAGCAATTTCTTCCGGCTGAGTAAGTCGGTGAGGCAGGTTTGCTGGAAGCGGGAGTCATTTTCTCTGAGCTCTGACCTTTCCTGCACCAGGTGAGCAGCGAGGAACGAGGGGCCGAATAAAACTTTGGGAGCGGCGGGCGCAGCCCGGCCGTCGGGGCGGCGGGGGGGGGGGTACGGGGGGGGTACGGGTAAAGGGGACGGGACTGTCGAGCCGGGCCAAGCCGAGCCGGGCCAAGCCGAGCCGAGCCGAGCCGAGCCGGCTGGGCCCCGTGGCGGTGCCGGTGTCATCTGCCCGGCCCCATCGGTGCGGCCGGGGGGGCTCGGAGGGGACAGCCCGGGAAGGAGCCGCCGCGCCGGGGCGATGCCAGGGACATGGGCACATGGCGCATTTCGTGGTGGTTTATTTTTTTATTTTTTTTTCCCTTTCTCATCCTCGCTTGGGCTGTTTGGAGCCGCAGGGCTCGGGGGAAAGGCGGGGGTAAAGCCGCCCCGACGGCAGGGCGGGCGAGGATAGCAGCGTACAATAACGGGGCGCTTCTTTTTCCCTTTTTCTCCCCCCCTTCCTTTTTTTTTTTTTTTTAAATTTTTTTTTTGACCGCCAGATTTAAAAGACCTTCCTTTGCCCCCCCCCCCACCCGCCAGCGCTGGGCCTGGGGCTGGCGGGGAGCGGGGCTCGGTGACCCTGCCCGGTGTCGCCCCCCGGCAGCAACCCCAAAAGCAGAGGAGGGGGCGCACCTGCACGGCCTCCCCGGCTGCCCCCAGGGGCGGCTTAAACCCAGAAATCGGGAGTGAAGACAGCGAATGGGGTCTGTGCTGCAGTGGGTCCCCTCAGCTGTGAAGAGAGCATGGGAAGTAACTAATAATAACTTTAAGATCAGCCCTGTTGTTTTTTTCCTTTTTTTTTTTTTTTCCCCTACTTGCAGAGAACAATGCGTGCCTTATCTCCCTGAGAATAAATAAATCATAATTGCCCGACAGTTACCCATTACAATAAACTTGACCAGATCTTCCAACAATTAGTTACGCGTTCTCTCCGCTCTGGTAAAAGTCTTGTTAAATGTGATTAATGTTAAAATAAGCTACTCTTGAACGTACTTTCCAAGATCTTTATTGGAAAACTACGAGTACTTAACCCTCTTAAGGGGACGAATCCATAATGAAAGAGGATGGCTGTTAAAAGATAAGACTAGAGAAAGATAGCAGTGGATTTTTAGAAACACTAATTGGGTCGAGCCCCATTAAAGGGTGTTTTCCTGATGCCCAGTATAGCTTTTGTTTTGTTTTGTTTTGTTATTATTTCATTTAAACCTGTACATTTTTGACTCCAGGAGCTGCCTCCAGCAGCAGTTTTGCCTGCAGAAGGGCTGTCAGCTGAGGGCTTTCTGCCTAAAATTCAGTCTAGGAGCATCACACCTTGCATACTTTCTCCCAGGGGGTTCCTGCAGCAGCCCCTGGCCCCAGCTGAGGAGGTGCTTCCCGTGCGGCCAGGCTGGGGGCGAGCACTCTGCCCTTCAACCCTTAGGGGACAACATCAGGGTTTTTGGTGGAGGGGGGGAGCTAGATGTGGGGCTTGCTCCTGCCTCTTAGGCAGAGAGGGGGAGAAAAGAGCCTTGAAGCCTCCTGATTCCAGTGCCTCATCTGTCAGGTGCTGTTTCTCCCCACAAGAGCCCTGGGCCAACTTTGTGGCCAGGGACAGCCAAGGAAGCTGCCCCAAGACATGGAAGCGCAAGGTGAGAGCCAAGTAGGAGAAGGCTCAAGCACCAGCATGCAGGCAGTCCCAGGAGACATTCTTCTGGGTAGGAACTGGGTAGACCTTTTCACATCTGAGGACATTTAATTGGATTGGAAAAACAATCTTTTTAGTTGTTGTTCCCTGAGTTTTTCCTTGGGATCTTCCCATTCACATGTTCCTGGGCTACTGATCTGAGTATACCTGGTGGAAACCCTGGTCCTCCCCTGGGCAGACCAAGCAGAAGCTGCACTGAGGTCCCTCTCTGAAGGTGCTGTGAGTCAGGATCAGGCCCTGGAGTGGGCAGGGCGATTCCCATTCATGTCAGTGCAGAGCAGGGCACTGAGTTTTGCCTGAGCCGAGCAAGGCTCCTGGGCCACCTACACACCAGGGAGAGCAGCAGGAAAATCTTGCCCATTATCCAGCTACACCCATTACGAGGTGTGGGATCCCATGGTTGACATGGCCCAGGCGTGGGTATTTATAGGACCACATCATCCCCACCTATCTGTGCTACTGGGGGAGCTGCTGAGGCTCCGTGGCTGCGGCAAAGCAGGCAGGGAATCTCACAGGGCAGGGTCACAGCTTGGAGCAAGAGGGGAGCTGGATGTCAGCGCAGCAGCCTGGAGGTTTCACGTGCAGCCTTTTACTTCTGTAGGTCTTTTTACACGCAGAGACGTATACTTAAAGTGGATTTCTGGATTAATTTAAGGTTGTTTGGGGTTCTCTGCCTTAAGTAAAAACACACGAGGGCCGTGCTTTCTTGTGGAAATGGGCATAAATGTGGATCTGTTTCTGTAGCAGTGTAACATGCGGCTGAGTTTCCCCCAGAACATGTCTGTTATGGGATGCATCATATAACTACATACTGAGTCACATTTCAGAAACTGATCATGTCATCCAGAGATAATAATATCAGTTTGGGGGTTATTACAGGTTCTGTGATGTAGCTGTTTCGTATTTGACTTTTTAAAATATGTTCCACTTACTTGTAGACCACACAGGCTCTATGAAGGACACCTGGTATCTATTAGATCGTTTCAGTCCATGGAACAAAGCTCATCTGATACAACTAGAGAAGTTGGGAGTTTTGCCATTGATTTCAGTGGCAGAGGGTTGGGACTCAGAAGGCTGAGCTGTGAAAACACAGCACCATATGATTTTATTCACATCCAGCCTGTCAGGAGCAAAAACCCCCAGCCCCGAGGTCAGCGGAGTTGCACTGGGCTGAGGTGCACGCACGCACGGTCGCAGGCAGAGACAAAACTCACGTGCATGCAGATTTGCCAGCTTTCACCTGAGCTTTAATTTAAAAATGGGAATCAGCACCGCCTGAGCTGCAGCAATGGCTTAGTGGACTCAATATTGCCCTAGACGGGATAAAACAGCCTCTTGGCAAAAAAGTAAAGGCGCGTAGCAGTGCCAGCAGATAGCAAGGCACTGGTGCCTCGCACCTTTCTCTGTGTCCTGCTGCACGTTGTGCCTTTCCGTCTGTACAGGTGGGGGCACTGGCACTTGTCACCCCACCGGAGGCCATTTCGGAGCCCTGAGCCCTGTGTGCCATGAGAGGTGCAGGGCGCTCACTGAGGGGCAGCTCTAACTTGCCAGGGACTTGAGCAGCACAGATACATTTTTTTTTTTTTCCTGAAAAAAAGTAAATCCCAGAGTGCTATGGAAAGATTCAGGCTCCAGCGGGTCCCCTTTAACCCACTAATTCTGACCACTGCCCCCCAAATCCCGCACTGAATTGGTTTCAGAGTCGGTGTCCGAAATTGAGGGCTGGTTTCTAGTGATTTGGCACGGCTGGGCTGTGCTGGGCTATACTGGGCTGTGCCGGCCCCAGAGGAGACCCCGCAGCAGTGGCTCTGAGTAAAGCGGGAGCTCAGCACCCGTCCCGTGCTCCTGTCCTGCAAGGAGGTTATAGCTCTGCCATGGATTTGTGTGTTCAGATGTGTGTTACTCGCTATTGGGTTTCACTTCCATGAGCTTGAAAAGTTACTTGAAAGCTTTATTTTAAATTGCAGAAGCTTTCCACACTTCAAGCTCCTCGTTATATCTAATAAATTATTAAAAATGATTTATGAAAATGTGTATGTGACTGAACATGAACGACATCATTAGTGTTGTTGCTACGTATTAAGGGACAAATCCTGTTTTTTTTTTAATTATTATTATTTATTTTATTTTATTTTATTTTTTTAAGGACTCCTTATTAGGTTCTTCCTGCTTTAGCAAAGCCACTCTTACACCATTAGGATTTCTGAGAATCAAGCTTAACGTCTTTGTGTGTCTGGCAAAACCGTTCTTGAATTTTGTAGGAATTTTTCCTGTGCGAATCTGAAAGTAAATCAGGGCTTCAGAATCTGCTTCCAAGTGTTTCAAAAGATGCTTAGGCATTTATTTAATTTGGACAGAGTGAGCTTGCAAGGAGAGTTCAAGAACTAAAAATAAATACGGCTATTCCCTGTGCACAGAATCACAGAAGATGGACTTGCAGGCAACTCCTTGAGTCATCTGACCCAACCCTGTGCATCAAGCAGCATAAAGGTTGCACGAATCCAGCCCTACACTTCTCTGTCCTTATCTTATGCATCTCTAATGCTGGTGCTTTAATTATCTCAATGAGCAGTTACTGTGTTTGCCGGGAAAGCAGTGACCAACCCTACCGTTGCTGTTCTTTTTATATTCCTGTTTCTGCAAAGACTCTGTCATTTAAAATAAGATCCAGGAAAATGCTTGTGTGTTAAATTTCTGGTCAAACAAATAAATAAATAAATAGTGTATGAACCTCAGTGGCTGTTTGACCCAATAACTCTTTAATATTCAGTTAAATAACAGAGTTAACTTTGTACTAATTGGTGTCAGTGTTAAAGCATGCAATGAATGGCAAATATTTTAGAATAATTTCTGGGTAAACTAAGACAAGTACTAGAACAGATCTGCATATCAAATTTGTCACAAATCCCTCTCTGGAGCTGTATTTTGGGAGGGAGAATATCAGACTCATCCAATTTGAGCCTACACAAAAGTAGCAAACTGATCACAAATTCACGAAATTTATTAAATGCCACAGAGTAACCGAAATTATTATGTGAACATTTCAGACAGCCCTTGAAGGGAGAAAATCTGTAAAGCCAGAGATCAGAGCTGCACCAATTTTCAGAAATCCACAAGTCCTTGGAGTACAAAGCCATCAGCAGAGTCAGCCCAAATTCAGAATAACTCGAGCTCCTGCATTCCTGGCACACCACAACAAAAGACAATAAATTGAGTCAGGTTTTGTCCGGTCCAGTCAGCCCTCGCTGCTGTGCTGCTCAATGGTTTGCTTCACACGAATGCAGGACTGGACTCAATATGTGCCTGCTTTTTCTTTACTCTTCCCCTCCTTTTCTTTTAAAATGTCTGTAGGAGGAGAAGTCCCTCCACAGTTTTCAGGATCGGCCCCCGAACTGCACCTTTTGGTGTCTCTTTGCCATATTGCACGTTTTTGGCCATAAACACGTCCGAAGCACATTGAGGTTGTTAAGACCGGGGGTTTGCAATGTTATCGAAAGGGACATTGAGGAATAAAAGTTTTAAAACTTGGGGCCTGATCCTGACCGCATTGAACTCAATGGGAGCTGTGGCATAGGCTTTGGTGGGAGCAAGGGCTTGTACTGTATGTGCAGAAGCATTAAAGTTAAAAGCCAGCTGTTTAAAAGGCTGCATTGTTTCTTGCTTGTACCGATAGTTTCTCATGTAAAGTTCTATATATTCGTTCACAATAAATACATGAAACAGTTAATCCAATGCTATATTGTTTAGTGATATTTTACTTGCAAATGACCATCATTTCTTCTCTGCTCTGTTTGTTCTTCTGAATGTCTGTTTTATATTCTGGAAATGGAAGAGCTATTCTTTTAATGCCCATTTCTTTCTGATGATAATCGCTCTTTCTGGCAAACGCCGTGGCTCGCAGCTAGTCTATATTTTCGATCAGTAAATATTGAACCACAATGGCAAGGAAGGTCTGAGCTATGATACGGCTAAAACAAACAAATAAAAACCAGCCCACTTTGTTGTTGTTGTTGTTATATTTCTATTATTTTCTGGATGGCCACCCCTCCTCTAAGGTGGCTCTGAATTAGGTGTTTTCTCCTCCCAGAGGGGCCATCGGCTGGGTTGTTTTCCATGGGGGGACAGGTGCCTGGTGGATGATGCTCTGCCTGCTCGCTGCCCCATCTCTGGGTGGCACCCACGTGGCTGTGCATGGGGACAAGGGTGGGCACCCA
The DNA here is from genome assembly GCF_964034855.1 of Anser brachyrhynchus. Classification (NCBI taxonomy): domain Eukaryota; kingdom Metazoa; phylum Chordata; class Aves; order Anseriformes; family Anatidae; genus Anser; species Anser brachyrhynchus. Next base: position 32,393,196 of record NC_137701.1, read on the forward strand.
TGGGGTGATGCTGCACAGCACTGGTCCTACTGTGGCGTTTTGGGGCTGGAGGGAAGCCAGTGGCAGACCCCGCCGTGGGCTCAGTGTCGCGGTAATCCTCTTCTCCTGGCGCTGCCCAATCGCAACGACAACCACGGGGCCAAATCCCCAGCCCTCACCGAGGCAAGATGCCATTGACTTTAATGAGCGTTTGCAGGGAGATTTGGGGTAAGTCAATGTGGACTTTTGTCTGCGTGAGGACTGAAGGATTTGGCCTACGGTCTTTTACAGTATGAGGTTAATCAACATGCGGGAAATTCCCACACCCTGTAAAGGGCCCCTTTGTACCTCTGCTAGACACAAATCTCTGCTGAACCACCGGGCCCTCTGCTAAAAGGCTGCGGGCAGGAGATGAACCAAAGTAACACCAAGTCAGCTAACAGGATCTTCCCGGGAAAGTGTCAAAAAATGCTCCCACGAAAAAGAAACCTGGATCTTTCACTGGAGCTGGTTTTGGAAGGGTCCATCCCCGCCCTTGCTGCCATCCTTGGAAGCTTGCCAGAGCTGGAGCCCCTTCAGCGGGAGAGGAACCAGGCTCTGCTGCAGCGTTTGAAGTTACATCCAGAGGTCACTTAAATTGTCTGGTCACTTCAAAGCCGCACTGCAGAGACCCGAGTGATATTCAGTTCTTGTCTGAAAGTGCCAATTAGGCTCTCTTTACATCCATTCATTTCTCAAAAAACCGGTTGGCATCAGCAGTGTGTTGGAGAGGCTGCTGCAGTCGAGGTGTTAAAACGAAGCATTTGTTTTTGAAATGACCTATAAAGCCTGTCAACTTGCAGGCGGTTGTGCAGGGCAGGCTGTCTGATGTCCAGGCGGATGGCTTGCCACCTTGGGAGGGGTCCAAGCCTTTGAGGGAGCTGAAACAATCTCTGTATGGTATCAGAAAAACAAGCGTTCGGCAGCATGAAGTATTGATAGAGACACCACCCTATAAATAATCTATTCCACCTACAGTGCTAGGAGATGCTGGAAATAATATTCTCTACTCTGAATGAAAGGTGTTGAAGAATAGGTTGGAAATTCAGCGCGGTCCCGACGCTGAAGCACACGCGCAGCCAGACAGCTCACCTGCCAGCACAGGCACAGCTTGCCTGGCAGATAAGTTACCTCTGCTTCCCTCGTCTGTGCTACATCTCTAAGAAGCATTAACCAGTCTAAAGAAAGCGTTAATTCCCAGCCTTATCTCTTATGGATCCATTATGCCTTCATATAATTTACTAATATGTATCTAGATGAACTAAATGTTACAGAAAATGTGAAGGTGGTGAACATGCTGTCTGCTGAATTATTCCGTGCGTGCTCGGAAAGTGGCTCATGGCAGAATTGAATTATTTAATATTATTTTCCTGTATCACGTAGACGAAGTATAAGCTTCATTTTTGGATTATGATTTGTATTATGAAATGCTTATCAAGTGTTTTCCAAAGATTAGTTTAGTTTTAATTAAATAAACCTTTCTCAGGAGAAAGCTCCCAACTACTCTTCGTACCCAGAGGCTACCGTACTTGTTGTTTTTAATTATTTTTCACTGTTACCCAAACTGCTTTGGGTACTCCTGCCCAATTAAATCAAAGACACGGGCTTCTTATACACAATATGTTTAATATTTAATTTTAATTAAATTAATTAAATTGTTTATTTAATTTTATGTGCATTATTGTGCATAGAGCAATGCAAAATTTATGATAGGAAGAATTTGTGGGAGCTTTCGAACAAGCTAATTACTGAGGTAAAAAGAGACTTCTGCTTTCTTTCCAGGGAATAGGCATTCGACCATAAGGAGATAACAAAAACAGACATTGTTTGGATGAAATAATAGGTGGTTGCACAGCATTAAGAATTATTTGTTTTACCTTACTATGTCTTGTAACCATTACCTGATCGTCTTATAGTGGATTTGACATCAGCCTTCTTCCACTTTTGGCACAGGCAGGTAATGAAGTATTTACCGGGGTAAATAAACCTAAAGCTGCAAGAGAAATGTATTGGGAATGTGAAAAAACAGCAACTCACTTGCCACAGATACACATTTTTGGTCACACCCTGAGCCTTTTTTTCCTCCCACCACATCCATTTATCCCACAGGTAATCTTTACTAGAGCTGGCTGTTTATTAAAAGGAGTAGTGAATAAACAATTCCTTTTTTTTTTTTTTTTTTTTTAAAGTAGGTATTTTTTGGCAGATTATATGTTGTGACAGATTTTTTTTTTTTTCTTTTCTGATGAAGTTCCCTTTTTCAGCTGAAACGACAGGCACACCATTTCGGATGCTGTGCTGTCGCAGGGAGGTCTGTGGAGCTGGCTTTAAGCAGAGGCAGAGAGCTGCTTTGCCTGACCTCCATTCCTGCTATTTCTGGAGGAAGCTAATAAGCAAGAAAAAGCCCATTTGTAACAACAGTGCTTGTTCCGAGTTATCTGAAAGTAGCTTTCAGGCCTCCTGTCTGTGTGGGATCACCCCTGGGTAGGCGCTCTGGGTGCCGCCTGTGCTCAGTGGGAGCCTTTTTGTTGGCACTGCTGGGTTTGGTACTGGCTCTTGGAGTCTGAATTGTTCATTTTGGAGGAGGCAAAACCCACGGCTGTGCCCCAGCCACATAGCATCAGGAGCATAGCTCTGGGAGGGCGAGCAGGATCAGGCCCCCGTGCTGCTGGGTTGCAGAGCAGGCTGCTCGCTGGGGCAGCCCCGCTGGCTGTGGCAGCCTTGCAGGAGTTACACAGCATGTAGCAGTGAATGTGGCCATCCTGGCCGAGCAAGATGCAGGTCCTCACGGGAAAAAATGGAGGGAAGGTGATTTAGCATTGTTTGGCATTGTTTCTGTGTTGTTTGGTGTTGTTTTTCCATGGAAACACAGAATGCATTTTAAGAATTTGCTGCCGGTGCAAAGCAGTGATGGGCATTGTCCCTTTGCCCCCTTACAGGGTTAAAAGTGAGTCTGTAGTGAACTATAACACATGACTTATTTGAGTATTGTGACAATTAAAGCAAATATAAATAAATGTATTTGCAGGAATAATTCATATGCTAATTAACAACTCCCCAGCCCCAAGAACAGAAAGGCTAAAAACAATCTTTCTTGAGTGTTAGAGGTATTCATAGAGCAATAGTTTTATTTCAGCAGATAAAATAGTATCATAAAAGTAGCTGATGATGCAGTAAATTAAAAATCAGACCAGGGTCGACTTTACAGCAGCTTTTTTTTAGTCTAATACAATTACCCATTACTGGCTAAACATTAGTTTTAAATCAACAGCAGTTGTCACAAAAAAATTTCTCTTAAAATTATTAGGAAAATCCAAAATGAGAGCAATATTACCAGGCATACAAAGCCTGAAGAGATCTTAATACTGAAGGAGCACACATCAGAAAGCCTCCTGGAGATCCAGTTTTTCCCCTGCAGTCCCTACCCCTGTGCGGGCATGGGCAGAGCGCTGCGCACACATCCTATGCCTGCCTAATGTACACGCACACCCTGCCAGGCAAATCCACTTGAATTCACAGATATATCCTCACCCTGGTGTGGTTAGACTTAAAGGAGAGGCGTGAATAAGCAATGAGGATGGGGCTGAGCCCCGTGCAGCAGCTCAGCGCCGTGCAGGGCTCGCCGCTGGCCCCGGAGGCTCGGTGAGACTTCACGTCTCCGCGCGCCCCAGCGCAGGCAGCGGCGTTATTGAGGCAATATCACCCAATTATTTCCAGCCCCTTCTGAAGATATTCCGTGCAATATGTGAGAGCCTGAGTTGGAAAATTTTACATGCTGATGGCAAGACCTCTGGTGCCAGCGATGAAAGGGGAAAGGGCTCCCTGAGGTGGCTGCGTGAGGCTGGGGAGTGCATAGGGAGACTGGGGGTGCTGTGTGGTGCCGTGGGGTGCTGTGGGGTGCCCAGGCAGCACAGGGGCTCCCCTGGCCAGCATCGGCACAGCCCTGTGACCTCTCCCATTCCCAGCAACCACAACAAGAATGGGTGCAAAATGGGCATTTTTGGTTGCCTTCCTTTCCCTCCTTTCTCAGACCTGAGAGAAGACTCTGGAAAAAAGAACAAGTGTGTCAAGCTAACGGGGCATGGCTATAGTGGGACGTTTCAAGGTAAAAATGAATGGCTTTGCCAGCCACAGAGACATGCAGAAGCCTGTAGTCTGTGCTCCCACGCTTGCAATAAAGCGGGGAGAAGCTCGGAAATAAGGTTCATGGCGTAAATCAGGGCAGGCAACTGTAAGGAAGAAGTAGCTATATGATTTACAGGGTAAATTACTGGCTTCACTAGATTTCATTATCTTCACCAAACTGTTCTTTATATTCCAGCATGTTTATATTTTATTCAGAGAGCTTTTCAGGGAAGGAGACTGAGCATGCACGCCGTCGCCATTTCCGCCGATGCGTGCAGGGTTCCTGGAGTTATTTATAAAGGCAAACTTTGACTTTTATAGGCAGGGCGAGATTATTTTCCCTAGCTAAATATATGTTTTAGTAAGTGTGCTAAAGGTACTTTAATATATGTGCGTGTTATCCGATGAGCTTACTGCAACAGCTGCTGTGTGTCCATGACGGCATGCTGCTCTAAGATTGATGGTGGGGGACTGGTAGGATCCTGCACCCGGGAGAACCTGCCCTGGCACCCCCAGCTTCTCCAAGCAAACACCTGCCCATGGACACCATCTGACCTCACTGCTTTGGTTTTGTTCATCCCCGGCCAAAATAAAGCCTTGTGGGAAGACTTTTTGGTTGGCCCCAACGTTGTTGTTTGTTCCTCAAGGTTTGCATGGAGAGATGGGAAGAGATTCATGCAGTGAGTTTTCCCCAGACTCACAGTTTTGGTAGGGAGCTCATAAGAAAGGGGGCAAAGTGAAGGGGAAGTGAGAAGGTGAAGGCTTTACTAGCAGAAACCTGAGTCATCTTCTGCTTATGACTAGGACAATTTGTCCCTTCCCGTTGGTCACTCCCATCAACATAACTACACCATGTGTCGATGCTATATTTAATTTCTCTTTAATCCATCACTTGCCATTTTTCTTCCCTTTGTCCATGTGGCTGTGGCATCATCCAACTTCACCTGTCCTTCCTGCAGAAAACCCTCTGCCTGGGACAGAAGCTGTTCCCTGAGCTCTCCTGCAGCTGCAGCTTCACTCCCATGGCTGTGGTAGTTGGAGAGGACATCTCCTTGTGCACCAGCCATCTAGTGACATCAGCAACTTCCAGGTCTGTGCCCCAGGCTTCATGGCACTCATCATCTGAGTTATCATTGCAGGTCTTAGGGAAGGAGAATTTTGACCTGATGGAGCAAAACTGCTCCACTGGCACCATTCAGATCCACCACGCAAACCCCATCAGCTCCAGCATGGCCACCCCGTACTGTGATGGCAAAGCTGTATGTCATACCACACGTAAAAGCCCGTGCTAATTTTTAATTGAAAAAAAATATAGTGTTTTTAACAGAATAATCTGTTTGATCAGTGTCCTTTTAAAGCAAATAAACTTTAAAACTGGCACTTCTGGTCTTAAAAATGCCATGAATTTAAAGTGGTAACAGGGCTCCCCTTTCTGGGTCTGTATCTATTTGTCCAGCAGATAATCTCTCTCGCAGACATTTTAGAGCATTTCATAGTGTATTTATCATTACTGCTGTTTGATGAAGTAGAGCGATTTAATTGTTCCCATTTTATAGCGGCCGAGCTGAGGAGCAGAGAGCTAAATGATTTGCACAAAGTTGGACAAGAAGTCTGTGGCAGAGCAAGGCTCTGCCCTGGGGCTTTGCTGCATGACATGATGAAGACTCAGCTTCAAAGACGGGACATTTTGGTACATAAAGCAACTGCTGCTATTCTAGGACGGGGTTTTACTTCATCTGTCTCAGCTTTGGGGCAAAGTAATTTGTATTGGGTAAGTATAAAATTTATTATTCTAGAGAAAAAGGAAAAACACCATAAAAAGAAGTAGAAACTGAGATTAACCTAAAAATAATGTGGAAATTGGTTGGTGGGAGAGAGTCAGAGGCTCTGATGAATTTTTTCACCCCCTTTGCAGACACTGTGGGTGGGAATGCAAAACACCTTACGTGAGGTCCCCTACTCATGTGTGCACATCCATGCAGGTGTGCGTGTGTATGCACACTTTGTGCTTCTGTGTACACACTGGTTCATGTATTTAGCTATTTGGGCCACATTTTTTACATTTCCTGCAACGGATACCATTTGGCCCTATAGGCAGAAGTCTTGCACACCAGGTTTAAGTCCAGAAGCAATTTTGTTTTGTTCACAGAGGAGTTATTAAGCTCTCGCAATACCAGCTTACAGCCAATGCGCTGACAGGCTTAATTTCAGGAGCAATGTGATTAGGGCAATGGGAAAGGCAGTGCTAGGCGAGCCCTTACCTTTATTAGCTGTGACACTGGTGCAAGCCCAGCCAAGTGAGGGAAAAACAAAGCACGGCCAAACAAACAAGCCTTCTCCATCGCCAGACAACTTTTGCTTTCGGAGGCACGCATCGGAGGAACTGTATTGCCAGGCAAACTCCAAACCAGCGGAGGTCTGCGTGTGCTTTTTGCTAATATTTATTTTATGACACATTATAACTACTGTGTGTTACTGTTGTTATGAACCCTTGGGAAATAAAACTGGAAAGTGTGGCGCTGAAAGCCAAGAGGCCACAACTTTATTAAACGGGGAAGCTGATGCAAACGGTGCACGCAGGAGCTCTCCGGCCCGGCCAAGGGCAGGCAGAAGCGTGGCCGGATCCTGTCCCAGCACATCCTCATCCTCTGTGCAGGCTTGGGCAGTGCTGCTGCTGCGGGCTGTGCTCTGCACCTGCTCTTGTCCACTGCAAAGATCTGAAATGTCACCCTGCCAATATTAGCCCCGTGCAGGGAGCTGCACCCCGGTCGGCTGGGGAGCGGGGATTACGTGCGGAGAGAGCTCCCAGGAAAGCTGTGGAGGGAAAGGGAAATTCAAGAAAACAACATTCTCCCTAAAAATTCCCTGGTGGTATTAATCAGCTGAATGCTTTATTCTCAGTGACTTGCCCAGTGGCTCTTGTTCCTGGTTGTGTTTCTGCCCAGGTAGCACGCGGCTGGCAGGGCTGGCGATGCTGGGGGCATATCTCCTCCCAGACAGAGGCTCTGGTCAAGTGGGTGCACACATAAAAGCCCCGTATCAAAACAAGTGGGCTTAGAGCAGGAAAATGTCCTTCACTTTTGATAAGATAGGAAAACTCATATCTGATGATGATTGTATAGCCTGAGTACCAATCTTGTTAAAATGCTCTTTTCCTCCTTCTCCTTTTGGATCCAGACCTGCTATAGTCCTTTCCTAAATATTAATCATTTGTCTGCTGGGACCATGTTCATTTTCCATTTTGTTCTTCTACCAGCATTTTTAGGGACTGAATAATTGCTCTCTGGAAACAATTATAAAACTGGTTAACTCTTCCCTTTCCCATCGTCTCTTTCAGTTGCATTGCTTTGTTCTGGATTTAAGGGACTCTCATTGTCTGATGGGTCTGAGAGCTTGTATAGGAAAAAAAAAAGAAAAAAAAAGAAAACAAAGAGGAAGACATTAGGAAGACATTAATTCCTCCTTCAGCTTTTCTGACATCAGGATTATTTATTTATTTATTTATTTGTGGGAATTATTATGGGAGAGCGGAGTGAGCAATGTGAGGCAAAAGCAAATAATGTGCAAGGCCTGAGTGGTTGGGCTGGTGGCCTCTTATTGATGGTTGTTTCTAGATAGGGTACCTGACAGCTCTCTGTAGATAATGCATTAATCTCTCTCCCTCTCTTAAATTCTAGTACACAAAAGAGTGGACCTACTTATCTTTTCCAACTTAGTGGATGTTCCCTTCAGATCCACTTGTGGGAAATGTTTTTCTCTTCATGAGTCTTGATTACAAGAGAATAAGTCACAAAATTCCTTTTAGAATAAAATACATGGTCAGAAGCAGAAGCCCTAGCCTCCATCCTCCTACCTTTATTTTTTAGCTCTAATATAGACATACTTTCCCCTTAGTTACAGGAGAACAGCAATGTGAAAGAAGTTTTGGGTGTAGAGGTCTTTGCCTGGGTGATGCCAATAACATTTTGCTGAAGCTAACATGGTTATTCCTTTTGCTTCACTGTGGCAAAGGCACGTGCTGTGTTGTGTCTAAATGTGAGGTGTTAAATGCCCGAAGTGAGGAAGTGTGTAGCAAAAAGCACTCTGAAATCTCTGTCTCTTCAGGGGTCAGATCTTCGAAGCCAAAACTCAGATCCAATAAAGGGAATTAGGAATCTCAATACTAACGAACTATTGTGGGATGCAACAGTCAGCTCCGGGGGCCCTGCTGTCCTAAGGGCATCAAAGGATGTTAAAAAGCTGCTGCTTTAGTTTGTCCTCCCATTAGGAGAAGGATATCTTTGCATTGACAGTCCACTCTTTTGATATTTTGATTAAAATTTATGAAGTTCTGTAATCATCTGCTCTTGCCACTCATTGCCATTATGATCCCTAAATGCCCTCTTCTGTGATTTTCCCCTTCTCAAAGGTTTCTGCGGTATTCAGACCGTCTCTGCTTGACAAAGTGGGAGGACAGAGCATTTGTGGAGGCACTCCAGCTCCTAATTGGAGTGATGGTCGCACAAAGGGCTCTGGAAACAATACGTGGTGCTTAGGAACGAGGCCAGACACGGCTGCCGTGTCCTTCACCGTGGTGTCAGCGAAGCTGTGACTAGCTGGACGGCGGTGAGCAGTAAACAATCTGGCTAATCAGGTCTCTTCACATGCCATGACAGATGAGTGTTTCTTACTGTGGGGATTTTTCCAATTACTGGCCTGGTAAGATTGTTCAGAGCCACGCTGATTTTTACTTTCTTTCTGGAGGTGGAATAAGTTCTTGAGGGTTGAATACAATCCCTGCTACTACTGCAGACCACAGGTCTTGCTGTGATATTGGGACACTGGGGCTATGCCTCATCCAAGCCCTGTGCAAGGGGTCATGGAGGACTCACTGCTTGTCAGGGATTTCCCTTCTTTCAAAGAAGCAGCTGCTGAAGTCTTCCTGATCACCTTTTCTCACCTCCTTGAAAATTTTCAGCTTTAAGGAAGACGTTTGAGAAGACCGTAGCAAAATAATTGGATCATATTTGTCTTGGTTTCTTGCTGACACTGACAGGTTAACCTGGCAGCGAGGCAATAGGTGAACATGAGAGGTGAAACCAGGCTGCTCTTCTGTGCTGAAGAGCTTCTTTGCTGACAGAACAAGGCTTCTTCTTCTGCCAGTGCAGCATTTCTAGCCAGCAGAGCAGAAGTCAGTTGTGAGATCTCAATGTCAGCCCCACAGCTCTTGCCACAAGGAACACCATCAGCTCGTGCCAGCAAAGCATGATGTTGGATACACAGACCCAGGTGTTAGAGGTGCTCCATGGGTTTGCCAGTCCCAGAAGCTGGCCAGCTTTGCACCTCAATTGAGGACTTTTACCTGGTGTCTTTTCGTGCTTAAACAGGACTACCTAGTGTGCAAGAGAGAGGTTCTTGGCTTTTGCAGTAGCCAGCTGCTCTCGTCATTTGTGCATGGCAAGTATGCTGCATCCTTCTGCTTTGCATGCAGACCCTGTCCCTTAACCAGACCTTGTCTTCATTCATTTTTGTCCCCTTAAAACAGACATTTTGTATGAGGATCACTCTTATAAGCATGCAGGGTTTGTGAAGAGCCTGTGATACACTGCCGTACCTCTTAAAACACGTTCTTGTGCCAGCTGTTGGTGGTGCAGATAGAAGAACTGCAAGGTGGTGGAGAGTGGTCCAGACTTCCCCAGCTACGCAGTGGAAGTGCAAGAAAAGACTACAGTCTTTTGGTTGGTAGCTGAGGTAATCTGAAGCATTTGATCAATCTGCTTTAATGAGAAAACTCAATTGTGCAACTGGGCAGCAGGACACCTACCCAGGAAATATTGGCACAGGAGTTATTTTTCCCTTAGATTTGTCAGCACCCACCTTTAGCTGCTGGAAGTCTCCCAGTGTGCCAGGTTGACAGGGGTGGTCTGGGCATGGCTTGAAGACCCAGGGGACAGCGATGTGGAAGATTTAGCTTTGAAGAAGGCAGCTCTTTGAAACCATTGAGGAGGAGCAGGCAGGATTGCAGGTATCAGTGGGTATAGCCCTGAGGCTGTCCCAGACAAATGTTTTCAAAATTGGCTGCCAGAATGATGTTTTCAAAATTGGCTGCCAGAAGTGAGGCTTCAAAACCATTAACTATTGTTTACTACTTAATAGACTTTGTATTGACTTTTACATTTGTGTACTGGGCTTACAGAAAATTATCTCCAATGGACATATATCCAGAGTTGCTGATACCCGAGTGTTTGGCCCTTTTTACTTTGCTCCATATCATTTCACAGCATCACTGCTTGTCATTACTTTTTTCATAGCCAGTTATTTCAATGGCTTTGACTTTACTTTAGTCCCACATTTCCATCACTTTCCACTATATATATATTTTTTTTTCCGCAGAAGAATCGACCGTCTTCTCTCAAAACTCTCTAAATTCAGTGTATCTTATCTGGCATAGCCTAAATACTCCTGCGTGTGGGAAATAAGGACAAAGAGTACCAGTTTGTATATGTGAAGAAAGATTCTTTTATGCCACGTCAATCTAATGTCAAAGATAGGTTAAACCATGACCTTCTTGTTCACTTTTTTGTTTTTCAGACCCCATTTAGATTTCTTGTTTATATAAATCCAATGATTTCATGGCTGTGAAAGAAAACAATGGGTTGTGCTGACACACTGTGTTATGAAACTGGTCTGCGTGGATCATCTTTTGGACGCAGGGAGTGTATCAGCCTCTGTAGCCATTCAGACTTCGGCTTCTCTGCAGGATTTAGAAGATCCCGAATGTTGGTTCTGCACACAATAACTTATTCATAACTTCTTTATATGCTGCTATTCTTCCTCATAAATATACTAATAAAACTCATTATAGAAATCAAAGCCAGCTAATACAATATATCTGATGGACAGCTGTCTCTGGATGCATGAATTATAATTACATGAAGCAAGATGGTCTTATTATACCAGGGTATCTTTGCTCTGAATAAATTTCTATTACTAGTGTGTAATCTTTTGACTGAGGCCAGATAGGCACTTGCCCAAACAAGTCCAATACAATATTATTATTGAGCTAAGCTTTCATTTTGCAGAATTAAATGAGATAAGTGATGCTGGAAGTGGTGTCTTTGAGCAAGGGTGGCCTCCGCGAGGTTGAGGGCTGGGGGGAACAAGAAGCATTCGTCCTCCGAATTGGTCTTACCACCCCAGCCTCCTTTCAGGCTATAACTTAATGCCATACGCTGATTTAGATGTAGCACTTGTCAGCCAGGAATAAGACTATAAGACACAGACATCCTAGCACTTGACCCATACTTTATTGTGAATACGTGATTGAACTCTGAGCTGACAGACAGACAGAGACAGCCATTAGTGTGGGAAAGAGAATTTGTTCTGCCATGTAAGATTTCCAAATATCTTAAACTCTGCCCTGTAATTTAAGCTTAGGACTCTCTTCGCAAATTTCTCAACACTATTTGTCAAGTTGAGTGATTTTTCTAAAATTATATTACCCCCGCCCCTTTGCTTCTGCACTTTGCTAATAAAAATGGCAGCATCTATTTTTGAAACACCTCTTGGGACTCTCTCTTCATGACCATTTTTATTTCAAGGGATTTCTCTTCTTACTTTTCCAAAATTCATATTAACCAGAACTGGTGGTGAATGCTGAAGCCACAGTCCTGTAGCAGGTCCCTTTGCTTTAGGTCTGAGACAAGTTAAGGCATTTGCATGACAGCAGTGAAACAGCAGTTATCTACTTAGGCTAAGGTACATGGGCAACAACCAGAAAAGGGCAAGCCACCAGTGGATATTTGTATTTCTTTCCCATAAACTGTTCCAACCCTTCTCCAAGAAGCTGCAATTATCACTGAGCAGTGCTGACATGACAAACTTGGAGGAAGGGTTTGTGTCCTCAAGAAATTTAGACAGCACCTACAAGTAGAAAACTTTCTTTAAAGAAAAGGAGTTTTCTTATCTCTGTGCCTGATCTACCTGGCAAAGTGCAACACGTCAAGTCAGACAGTCTTTTCTGCTTCTGATCTGGTGCAGGTGATAAAATAACATGGCATCACAACCATTACATGAAAGGACAAGAGCAAATGAGCATGCAACGTCTCCCTTGTTTACCCTGCAAGATGGTTTTGTGTATCAGGCAGAATAAGGAGAACCCAAAGGACTCATGAAATATCCAGAAAATAAAACAAAGTAGGAGAAGAAAAAAAATATCTCTTTCTTGACTTTAGGAAAATATATATATATATTAAATTCTTCAATCCTTATTAGTCAAAGATTAATAAATCAACATTATAGTTAGTAATAATGAAGGCATCATATGCACAGTGAGAAGCCTATCCCTTTATTTATTATATGTAAAGTTTGATTTAAACTATTTCCGCTTCACAAACATAGTTAAAATCAACAACAGCACTATTTACACTGATTTTTTAATTAAAGGAATTTAGTCATCTTTCATACTTGCAGTTTGCCTGCAAGCAGATTTTTTTTTCCCTTCAAATTTGTTCTGTCAAAATAGTTAGACAAATTGTTTCTGCAAATGTATTTGAATTATGGATTATTTGTCAGTCGTCCATAGCAAGATGTTTGCTGTAGCTAGCTAAAAGTTGGGGATATACCTAAACTTGTCTTCTGAGTACCTTTCATTATCAAATGGAATGAAATTGTTGTCTCAAAAAGGTGCTTCATCCTATGAGGATGAGGAAATAGTGAATTACTTTTGTCACTACCTATTTTTTTCTGCTCCCTATGGAGAAACCCCTGCAGACCTAGAGCCTGTAGTTTAGATGGCTAAGGATCTCTGACATATTTTGTGACAAGGCTGTGTTGACTCAGGTATCATCTTCAGTCCTCCAGAAGCTGATCTAGAATTTATGAACTATTGCTGCTTTTGTCCCAAAGATCTTTCAACTCTTGACTGAATAGATTTCAACTTTAAAGCCAAATTTACTGTTTGTAAGCATTTCTATGAATGCATTTTAGGAAGCATGGGCTGTGGAAAGGAAAGTTAATCAATAAAACATATTCTGGCCTGGTCAGAATACACTTACCAAATACATTGTAGAAACTGGTTTCTAGTTTGATGCTAGGTTTGTGAATATAGTAATTCAGCATTTCTAGGGAAACGTGATGCTGTCCTTGAAGGGTATGATAAGCTGATGCAGCAGACAACACTGGAAATTAAGTGTTGCAATGAGAAATAAAAAAATGGAAAAGAAAAGAAGTAAGGGAAACGCCAGAAATCTGGATGAGGCTGGAAACATTTATTGATACCCAGCAAGCACAAGAATTTTGTTTAAAGAAAAAAAAAATAAAGGGAATCCAAGCTGTGGTGATGGGTGAAAGGATATCACTAGAAATTGCATGGATTGTTTTCTCCCAGGAGAGAGACCCAAACCAGAGCGTGCAAAACCCAGCAGCCACCAAGAGCCAGGAGGGACCAAAGGGGACCAGTTCCTGGTGCAGCCAGGTCTCCCATGTCCACTCGAGCCCCCCACCCTTCAGGATTTCCACTCGCATGCCAGGGTGCGGGATGGGACAACCACAATGCCTCCTTGCCCCCACCTTGCCTGCATGGAGGATGACACTGAGCTGCTGCTCCCAGGATTGCAATGTAAAGCAGAGAAAAGAGAAGGTGTTTTACATGCTTTTAAACACAGGGACTACCGATACTGTCACTGCTTGGGTTTGCCTACAAACAACGCATCCAGCTGAGTAATTTATTCTCGGTGTATAATCTTTGACGGCTGAAGAGAAGAAAAGCTGTTCAGTGCGTTTGAAAATCACTGCCGCTACAAGGTGCAAGAGTGGTATTTAGTATCTATTTTGAAACCGATACCGGAGACAGCTGATAAACTGCCAGAAGATGGGGTTTGCAACACAAAGCTAAAAATTGAAGGACTAACAAACACTGAAGAAAGCCTCTCATAGGGGAATATAAATGCTGTGGAGTTTGGACTCAATTTATTTTGCCCTTGCAAAATGTAGCTGTCTGTCTGAGTTGTTTAAATCTCATGGGCCAACAGGTGTAGGCTGAAAATTTCACAAGGGTGGGGAATTTTGAGCAGATCCTCAGTCAGGTTGCATTGCTGAATATGGGGCTCCTGTGCCCTGATTTTGCTCAGTGTGAGCAGGAACATGATACTGTAAAGGAGCAAAGATAATGGCAAATAAGGAACCAAACTTTTGCAAGTCTCAAAGCAAGCTGTGCTTGGTTGTGATTGAAGCCTAGGTCAATGCTTCTGAGACTCTTTATTCTCTTCTTCACTATCCTTGTTTGGAGGTAGGGAAAGAAAGGTTCAAAATAATATAGTTTAAAAAGAGCATCAATGCACAAAACAACAACAACAACAACAACAACAACAACAAACTTAGTAAATGTTATTTTCACAGTCAGCTTTGCATTGATAGGAAGGGCATCGAATCAAGCAAAAGACCAGGAATAAACAAATAACTAATAGGTTGATATGGAAAAACAGTTAGCTTAAGAGTCTTTAGTTACAGTATCTGTATAGCCTCATGATTCTGCCCTGCTGTTCCACAAGGTCCGTTAGTACAAAATACAGGGGTGGAGGATTAACTCTGTAGTAGGCAGCCTAGGCAGGCAAAGAGAAAGCCTTTCTGCAAATCAGGTCAGTAGTGCTGACAGACTGAAGTGTTCAGAAAACCTGGATTTGGGGACATTTCTTCTCCCTTCAGGTAGCCAGGCTTGTGTTTTCTGGGCTGGATGTCATGAAGCTTGTGTACCAGGTGCCCCATGTCACCATGAGGAACCACACAACCATCTCTGAAACAAGGACATGATGGTTAATATATTAATGGTCATGAGCAGCAGAAAGGAAACACATAACGAGGAAATTTGCTATCAAACTAAGGTTAGAGCTTGAGCGTGACCCAGAGGGATCTAAAGGACAAGCTCAACCAGTGGCTGGGCAGGGGCTATAGGGAAAGAAAAAAAAGAAAAAGATGATGAGAGGAAAAAGTTTGCTATATGTAAAAAAAATAAATAAAAGGACCTTTATATTAACTGTATATATGTAATATGGTGGGAATGAGAAGTGAGACTTTTACTGCTGCAGCACAATCCAGGCAATAATCCACTGCCTTGGGAAGAGTATTTCTAGCAGTGATGTAGATTGGCATGGCCTGTCCTGCTGCGTGTGAAGCCAGCTGTGCACCAGTGCATGAGCAACAATTTGATAACACTGCCCAGGACAGGACTTTGGGTGAGGTATCATCTGAGCCCCATCCAGGGGCTGTCTCTGCCCAGAAGGACTCACATTAAGCCAGTCCCACCAACATCTCCACCTACGTGTCAGCTCAAGCCGTGTTCCCATTGGCATCTGTAAGAGACTGCGTAGGCTTACAACTCATCATACATGTAAGCACTTGTAATGTCCTCTATTAATACAAACGGATGCAAAATTCAGACAGAACAAGTGAATGGGTGATGGGAAAGAGGAAAAAGGAAATTATGATAGAAAGCAGATAGCTGTGAAGACTAGCGATCTGCCCAGCTGATGGTATTGCAACCAGTATTTCCAAAATGCGTAATAAGGGATAAATAAGCTGATAAATAAAATCGACCTGGAAAGGCCACATGGGAAAGATGCACAGTCTTGATTACCTAATTACAGAAGGAATATTACAGAAATGGAAATAGTACAACAAAGTCCCATAATGACTTCAATATCGGAGGCTCCAAAATGGTTAGCAAAACTAGGTCTGTAGCCCTCGAAAAGAGAAAAGATTAAGAGGGGACCTGGCGGAGCTGTGCAGGGCTCTGGGGGGAATCACAGGGAGCAGGGCTGCGGTTATTAGAGCTAATGTCAGATATGAGAACGAGGGACACGGCTCCAGCGAGGTCCTGCCCCATACAAATGTAATACGCTTTTTTTTTTTTTTTTTTTCCAGAGGGTATATATTATAAGCTACCAGATGCTGCTCTAGAAGCAACCAATCTGACCAGATTTCAAATAGAGCAAGAAGCATATGGAGAGAGAGGGGGAGAAACGCTCCGTCGTGGGGAACAACTGCTTGCTGGAGGAGAGGGCAGGCCTAGCCGGGCTTCCTGGCCTCCTGCCATCCCAAGATTTTCTTATGTCCCCGTGTAATCTTCTGACTTTTGATTTAGATGTTTCCTAAAAATGTGGCCCAGTGGTTGGTACATACTAGGCATTAGCCCAAGAAAAGATTGAAGAAAAAAGAAAACAACAAAAACGCAACACAACCGTGCTGCATCTCATTAAAGAATTTTTAAAGGGAGACTTCAAGGCGTCATTTGCTTCTCGTTACTCATCTTTGCAAATGTCTCTTGTCTTCCCAGGCTCCGTCCCGAGGCGCTAGCGCCGGCAGCCCATGGGGTCCAGCGGCACTGGGGCCGCCGGGAACAGGAGCGGCTGAGCTGAGCGGAGCGTGTAGATGCGGCCAGGTGAAGGAGGAGGGCTGCTGGCGGCCGCCCGGGCGGCTCTCCGGAGTAGGGATCGCGGCCACGTTTGAGAGATTTACGCTTCGATTCACAGCGTTTGTTCCCCGGAAAATATTTTCAAAGAAAAGGGAATTTATCTACAATTATTTTTCGTTGTCTTTGACAAAAGATTCCAATATAGATATTGCTGGAGGCGCAGGCAGCGCTGAACACCAGGAAGGGGATTTCGTAAACAATTTCTCAAAGCACTACAAAGTTTAAATATTAATTTGGTCATAATAGGCAGAGAAGCAATTAAAAATGCTACAAAGCTGACTTTCTCCCTCCCTTACTTTCTCCTCCATTTTCATTTAACCACAGTATAGAAAGTAGATGTAAAACAATAGGACCCTGAGCTGTACAGCGTTCTAAGCCTAGCTTGCCTTAAAGCTACAATATGGATTTAATTTATATGCAAATGTAAGCAATAAAAAGCCAGACACTGTAGAAATTATAGTATTTTTCATAGATGCTTCAGCACTGGCACACAAGCCAGAGCAGATTTCAAACAGGGAGCTAATTATTTCCGGTCACTAAGCTACCTTTTTCTTTTAATATCTCTCTCTTTCTCTCTCTCTCCCTCTTTAAAGAATGTGTAAATTATTTTCCCGAGCGAGGGAGAGAGAGAGAGAAAGAAACTAGAAGATTGGGGACGAGTGAATGAAAACAGCCAGAAATATCTCCTGTGAGATTCAACATCAGGATAATTTCACAGTCTCGCTTTTTGACTGCTGTGTCCCGAAGCTGACCAGCACCATGCAAGGCTGATCAAAGGCCATCGGAAACATCAAGTAAGCCTAAATGGGGCTAAAGTATGCTAATAGAGAAGCTAAATGTACTTTAATCCCGGTATAATACAAGGTAACTCGGAGGCAGCGAAGGGCCTTGTTGCTTTTCCCCACTGGTCCCGGACCCCTGCGAGCCCTGAATAGAAGCCGCTTCCTATTCTTCGCCTGCCGGGGCACGGCTCCCTCAGATGCACACCCCGTCCCCTCCTCCTCCGTTTACCCAGCGTCAACAGTCGGCTGAGCAGGACCCCTCCGCTCCTTAGATCAGCACCCTGTGACCTTCCACATTTAAGCACAGGCCATTAAGCTAAGCTTTCCAGCTGTTGCCTGAATTATGAGGGATTTTTTTTTTTTTTTTCAGAGGAGGGCAGAGCTTAGCGGAACACTAGGCAACAGTCCCATGCTCGACCCACCGCCACCCAGCTCGCTGCGACGAGAAATGGGTTTTTTCGTGGGGCCGCGGAGGCCGGGGGATGTTGGGTGAGGAGAGAGGGCTGCTTTGAAGTGGTTGGAGCCCACGGTTGTCCTGCCTCGGCCTCATTGTGCTCGCTCGGGGAGCCCTAATCTAATTTTAGGAAGAGGAAACAAAGTCAATGGACCTGGGGCTGGGACGCCGTCTGCGGGAATCTGCCTGCTCGTGGGGCAACTTTCTTCTTCGTTTTCCCGCTTGATTTTTACAAGTGGATTTTGGGCCTTGATACACAGGGGAAGGAAAAAAAAGAGGGGTGGTAGATCTGCCTGTGAAATGATAGGCTTTGGTGGGTGCTCCGAACTAACTACTGCTCGCAAACCCCAGATTAAAAAGAAGACTGATGTAATTTTAAAGCCCGCCAACTGCCATAGTGACTGTATCAGAAGATTAAAAACAAAGGTTTCATTGAAGCACTACCTCCCACTGTGCAGCTGAAAGTCTTATGGCTGAGGCAAATGGTCCTAAATATCTTTCTGTTAAGTACAAATTACATACTGGATATATTAAGTTGTAATGGTGCATTTTCAAGAGTCACTTTGCTTGTGTGAGAGCATCAGTTAAGACTCAAAAAATGCTGACTGTATGGCACATGGAAACAAAAAGGAATTTGACTTTCACAAAAAATGTTTTGTTCATATTAAATGCTTTTTGCCTCCGTCTTTCCCCATCCCCCAGCTAAGCCTGGAGTTTCAAATGCCAGAATCAGTATGTACAGTAAGTCTTTTTGAAATCCGTGGCAGAGAAATAGTATCCTGGCCTGGCAAACTATTATCTGCACTTACATTCCTGTGCTTTACCCCTCTGTGCTAGTGCTCGTAGGAGCCCTTTAGATCAGCTGAAATGTAACTGAATAAAGATGCTCCAGAAAACATCTTTTTAATGTGGAATTATCTTTCATTTGCATAAGCAACATCCCCTAACTCAGCACATGTGCTATAAGGCTTCAAGTAATAGAAACATTCATATAAAACTTAATGATTAGCATTCATTCTGCTCCCAAATGATCAATAAAATGCTAAGTTAATACAGAAAGTGTGAAGGAGTCTATGAATGTGCATAAACTTGTATTACTGTGTTGAATGTAGGTAAATAATGTCTATGGGAACAGAGAAGAGAGCAGTGCACGCTGCTGGATGTGGTCGGTGGCACTGGTGGTCTTCATTTCCCCGTGGTCCTCAGCAGTTCTCCCTGCGTCACACACACACACTGCCACTCCTGTGAACAGGCACGTACACAAGCACGCACACACTTATGAATCACATAAAAAATGGGACCGAGCAGAAAAATACAAATAAAAAGCCATCTATAACAGCCTCTTTTTACATCATGTGTGCTGGACCACTTAGCAGATGGCAAGGTGATAAGATTTTTCTATAGAAATCACTTGCAGCTACTAAATAAAATTACATAGATGTGAATTATGTATAAAAGTTAAACTAATGTAGCAATAGACTTTTGCCCAAATCCCTTTACATCTATCTTGTGCAAGTTGCTTGCAAGACTTTATTCCAGCAAATATGTTATGTTGGACTTGACTGACAATGTTTAGGCAGTATAGAGTTAATACTATAGAAACATATTTGGCAGGGACATGCTTAGCTTCTGCTGAAATACTTCAATTCAGTTCTGCTCCTGCTCACCTCTGCTGTGAAAAACTTTTTTATTTTAAGTGTCTAACTACCTATATAACCGCCATCCAACAGTTACATTGTCTGTCCGTCCTTCCCTTACAAGATGAACTGAATTGAAGTTATGTTGTAATTATCAACAGATTTTGAAATGAAAAACATTTGCAAGGCTCTCTTCAGTTCAGCTGTAATTTTATGGATTTGTTTTTAATTATCAGAAATCCTTCCCAACACATATGAAGCTTGACAGAAATCTTTTTTGTTCTTACAAATACCCATACATTTTTTTTCTCTGCACAATACCTTTCCAAGTCAATTTCTCCACTGCTCTTTAAAAAAAAAAATAAAATAACAGTGGGCAATTTTAGTCCAAAAGACATAAGAGCTCTAGTGATCATCTTTGAAATTATTAAAAAATTAGTAATTCAGAGATATTGAATGAAAAGATATGAGATCCATCTTCTCCCCCCCCCCCAACATCTCAAACTAAATTTACGTAGTTAATTTTTGTAGGCAGTCATAATTTACAAGATAACGAACACTTGAGATCAAATTGGCAGCTCAAATATATTTCTACTGAAACCAGTTCAAATTTTAATATCTATTTAGATGCTAAAATATTAGATTTTCTGTTACTACCATAAGAAAATACAACAACATGAATAGAAGGAGCCATAAAAATAAGGCCAAATATGAGATATACATTAATAGCAATGGTCAATTGCCATATGTGATTTATTAGCTCTTTCACATTTTTTCAATTCTTTATATAGCCTATGTTTCTCATCAGACTCATTGGTTCTTCATCAAACATTTATAATTTTGTCCAGGTGAACAATTATCATTTCATGTAGTTGTTACCGGACTTGGGCAGTTAATGCCTTATTCGCATTTAGAGTATTAACTGAGGTTCTGGCAAACGCAAAGCCCACTGGAAGGCAGGGTGAGGTCTTGTATCAGAACAAGAGGTTATAAACCCTACTGAGTGACAGTAGCTGTTAGAGCACATAGCAAAGCTAATAAAATGAGTCTGTCATTAGTATTTGTTGAACTATATGCACTTCAATAACAGAGACGAGGTAGGTGCACTGTCCATGCAATCTAATCTACGGCTAATACATACACAAAGCACACTACGTGGCTGATATTGCACTTATTGACTGCTAAGTTTTCCCACACTAAGCATTTTCATCTTGAAAAATCATTAAAAATATAAAGAAGTGTTGAGATAACGTTGTGACAAAAATCCTCTTTCCTCTGCTGTGACTTAGAGTGTACAAATCTGAGTTTTGTACTTGGCATCTTTGTTCCACTAGCATTTCCTCGGCCGGTTTAGAGATTATTTGACTTTCCTGTCTAAAAGAAGACGAGGCTTCTTTACACCTTTTAGAGGTAGCAACATCTCCTCGTGTTCTCGTACTGAGATTTGAACAGACTCAAAATGCAGTTCTTCATGCTGTATTCAATGGAATTACATACACTTTATTAAGATGGTCGTCTTTTGAAATTAACAACGTGAAGAAAAGCACCCAGTAGCAGCAAGCTAGTTTGCTTCTCTGTGTTATGAACTGGGAGTTGATCTGGGATGTTTACAATTTAGATGGGTGGTGATTCTTGGGAGGAAGTCACAGTGGATTATTTTTATGAATCATGCTTGACCCCAAGTCTGAAACGAAGTCCATATATATTTGCCTGTGGAATAACTAATTAGAACAATTAATTCTAGTAGCAGGACAAGCAGTGAGACAACATGATCCAGCCACACTCTCTACTAACTTAACTGTTGATCAATGCTCAAAATGCCATGGCAGGAGGTGGGAAGGATTGGGGTGGGGTGGGCATGGGGCTGGGGTTCAGGTTCCGTGTCCGCAGGGATGCTGCTGTGACGTGTGGTGAGACCTCGGGCAACCTATTTTCCTTTCCCCTCTGAAACAGGCCAATGATATTCACTGCCTTGCTGAGCTTTGTGGATGTAAGCAGCATGTTGTGAATGAAAAGTTAAGTACCTTTCAAAGCCGGCCAAGGGAAGAATTGCATTTTTCTTCCTAATATCTATTAGCTCAGAGCAACAGAAGAATCCCCCTTGCCACCAGCTCCCTCGCCTTGTTTGGAGATGTGGAGCCAGCCTGACCATATCCACCAGATATTTGTTTTCAGGGTCACATGAAAGTAAAGCAAAAGAATGATCTTTTGTGAGGATGACATGCCTGGAAATATACTTGTCCAAAGCAAACAGCTCTTGTTCTTTTTCCGGCTAATTCACTGAAAAGATATTATTTTAGTCAAGAGAACGGTGTCAATACTCCTCCTTTTAGGGAGGACGGTGGCAGGTTTCCCATGTTGATTTGCAGAAGGTATAATTTCAACAGGAGCATCTGGCTCCTTTGTAAGCTTCACAAGCAATTGTGTGGCGGTGGCTTTAGGTCGGCCTCTGGTTGAGCCATGTGGGCAGCCTTTGACGTGTCTGCGTTGCTTTTCCTGCTCCCCTCGGTTTTGTTTTGACTCTCTTTTGAGCTTCCTAAATATGCAGCCTTGCTCTTCAGATTCCCTGGGACAGTTTCATTCATAGGTACTGACAAGGACTGCTGTTTTGCCAGGGCTAACGGATCCATTCTTACAGTAGTGCTGTGTGTTACATTAGCCGACAGCTGCTTTCGGCAAGTTTTTTTTTCAGAAATCCTCTTAGGGAAGGAAGAAGAGTGATCTGTGGGCAGAGGAGCTTTCAATCTTCAGAACAAACCATGCCAGGCTGTTTGAGAATTTACAACCACTTGTGAGCCTCCCCGGTACAATACCGTGTAGTGTATTGCCTCTGCCCTCTGTAAGATGCCAATGCCTGGCTTTTATCTTCCAGTTATATTTATGGTAAAATAACCCAAATTTCTTTCTCATTTCCCTGAGCATTGAGTAATCTGGTTTTTTTTTTTCCTACCTCAATTTACATGAAGATGGTGGTAGCTTGTTGCATTTGACATGAGAAAATGGTACAAGGGCGCAGGCTACTTTGTCTTCTGCTCCCCAGACATCCTGGGCTGATTGGATGCCATGATCCAGCCACGTGCTGCTTCTCCTACAGCTGTGAACAGCTGTGAAGCTGCTGCTGAGCTTGTCTAGCCATGGGTGGCATGAGCGAAGAGATAGGCAGGTGAAGAGGAGATGCATGTCCTAGCTGTTATGAAAGGACTACCAAGCTTTGTCCTCTCTTTGCATGTGCTTAAGCAGTATGAAGCCACTCAGCTGTGTTGTGTGAATTGGTTGGTGACAAGGAGAGGGTCCCTGTCTCCCCCTGGTGACTCTTCCCCTGGGGTCCGCAGGAGGTGGTGCCTGTATATCTTCAGTGACTCCTGCACAGGGCTGTGTGGGGTGTGAGTTCAGGGCACGACTGTGCAGTGAGCTGGAGTTCATCAGGGAGATGTGTGCTGGGCTTTACAGACCTACCTCACTAAAACTTGTGTTCAGGAGCGATCTGTTGACTAAAAGACCGTATTGAGTGCAGTCAATAATAATAATATGGGACTGATTGTCTGAGCTATTTGATAACACTTTGAGAACAGTTTACAGATCAGAAAGCTGAGCTGATTTGGAGCAAAGTGGTTTGTATTTATTAAAACTAGGAAAAAGCTTGGCTAAAACCAGTGCTCAAAGAAGAGGCCATGACTGAAGCATATTTAAAGAGATAATCTGGAGACCATGGCTTCACTGTGTTTAGTGTGCAGAATTTCTTGGGCATGAAAAGAAAGAGACACACAATACAAGAAGAGAAAGAAAGGGTGTGCATGGTATAAAATTCAGGGAGTAGCCTATTTATCTAGTAAAATAACATCAGTATCCAAAACATCAAAAAGCATTGTGCTACTATTGAGAAATCAAAAATTTCTCAAACCTGGGGAAAGTGGCAGCCCAAGTACAGTATAGCTGATCTTGTAATATCAGTGGAAAGGAAGAACAAAACAAAAGGTTCATTTGCAGCTAACAAGTTGAAGGTAGAGCTATTAGCAGACTCTCCATGTGATGATAGTTTCCGAAAGTGCTTTATCAATTAAGCATCTCTAAAGCCATCCCAGCTGTTTCTTTAAAGAGCAGAGCCACTGCTGGTGTGAGATACATGCAACAGAGTGTGTCAGCATATCCAGCAATGGAAATGCTATCAGGCAAGTGTAGATGCCCCCCCACTCCTCAGTTCTCTCCCATCAGCACAGAGTTTGGTTTCACATTGATTTTGCTTCCTAAGTTGATCTAATTAATGTAATCTGTCAGAAACACCCAGTTCCAATGTCACCAATGCCTTCCAAACTAGATGGCTCAATTAAAGACATTAATTTCATTGACTAAGACAATTTCTTGAGATATGCCTAAATGGATGTTAAAAAAGGTGGCATGAGTTTGTAAAATGATTAGCAGAATATTACTATAAGAAAATCGGACAAAAAATACTTTGGATCTTCCAAATGTACAGACAGTGAAAACATAATTATAAAGAATGAAGAATAAGAAAGCCTATTACCTGAACTGAACTTATTGGCAAACTCAGAACCTATGGACAAATCAAATAGACTTGTTTGCCCAAGTCAATGTGTCATAGGAAGTTAAATGGGATGATGCTCATTTTTTCCACTGTTCTGTAGCCTATATCCAACTGCTGGAAGATAAAGCAGATCAAAGAAAAAATACTACTGACCTGTACTAATGTGCCACAATGAAGGAGGTGTCCAGTCACTCCCTAAGCCTATTCACTTAGCTTGAGATGTGCTTCACAAAAGGAAGCAAATGGAATCTATGGTGGGATATCTGGGATTGTAGTTAAACCACCATAGCATACTATGGCCAGAAGCAAAGTAAAAGCTATATGAATGGTTTATATCTGCTACTGAACTATTTTGGTCAGAATCAGATGAGCATATCATCTTCACCTTTGCAAAAGGTGATTTGGAGGTCTTCTCCAACCTAAATGATTCTATTATTCAATGAAAAGCAGTAGCCATCTCAAATATGAAACTACCAAAAATCATGCTGGCATAAAAACTATAGAGAATAAATAGAAGTCTCAGCACCAGAAAGAACTCTCCTCAAGAAAACCTCAGGCACGTTAACCAATCATAAATGACCACATATAAAGAGGTAATGACAGAAGCCAGCATGCTCAAGTTAGTTATGTGAGTTACATCTGGCCAAAGACTGCTTCTTTTGGGCTGCTGCTGCATATGGATTATATTTGGTAGGGCATGGCAAGGCAGGAGAACCAGCTGACATTTAACCTCATTTAATCATGTCCAGTCTTCCTTTGTCACCGGCAGATGTAGTAGTTGTGGGTGCAGGAGATCTCTGTGAATACCGGCTGACCTGGAAAAACAAGGATGCTGGCCCCCAGAAGGTCCCATGGAAATCCAGAGAGTACTGAATGATCTAGACAGGAAAAGGTTGTATGGGACTCGAGTCACACTGTTTGAAAAAATGTGTACTTTCATACATGGGTATAAAAACAAGCACGGAGCAAGATGAGCAGGATATTGTCCACCAAGAGCATTACATACATCTAATCATTTCTGTAATACATAAACTGGCTACAGTGTCAGATCAGATATATTAAGGATCCAATGAACCTTTGTTATCTACTATTTAGCAAAAATATGTATAAAAGCAATGTTTGTGTAGTAGGGTTTGAATAAAATCTATTTAAGATGGAGAGACTGAAAGAAATGCAAAAACTAGATCATTTCACAAACACGGTGTCATCTTTGTCCCACATGGCAATACCAAGTATCAAAAGTCAAACTAGCACTTAGAACACAGCTTTGACTTTTGTCATGCCACCATTCACCATCCTCAAGAGATTTAAAGATGCAAATAAACAGCAGAAACAGCTTGTGAAAGGCCTGCTAGTGAAAGTCAGGGTGGAGGTGATCCAAGCCACCAGATGAGTTTGGTCACTGGGAAGATTCTACAGTATCATCGACAACACTTGGAGTTTGTTTCCAGACATTTTATAGCCACCAAAGCACATTATATTTCAAGCTCTTAATATATCCAAGTTAGTCATGTTGCAAAACCATCATAAGTTGAATCTCTGGACATTTGTAATGAAATCTGTCCTCTCTCTGAACTCAAAAAACAATTCTCTGACATATCATATTACAGCCAATTTTGAGATAGATATCTGGTTGCTATAGAATAGCAAATATTCAGGACATCCTAAATTTAAGTTACCAGAAAGCTGGATAATTCATTTCTTCTGTAGATGCGTAACTCTGGCCATATTGATAAATTCTTCACAATAATAATAGAGTTTGAAATCCGCTATAGATGCCTGTTCAGCTCCAACAGCAGTGTTCAGGTTAATATCAATTAGACTTGTCACCAATGGTGATAAAAATGGCTGTACATAACGAGCTGTACATTGCAGGACCCTAAGTTTTCCGAGAAAGTTAATGCCAAAGTTGTGTTAGTAATGTGGAGTTTTTTCAAGAAATGTGTATTGTAAATAACCCCATCACTTCTGTTTTAATTGAATACATAGGCAGCTAGGTCTTGGGAGAAATGTTCTTTGATTAGTCTTTTTACACATATTTTCATATATTTTGTATTCCTTGCATAAAGTTCACAAATTCATTATCTTTCTCTCTAATTGTGTTGTGTATATCACCAGAATAATTACCAGAAACTTCACTTCCATCTATACAACACAGGTGAATAGATCAGAGAAAAAGCCAAGAGTCCCCCCAACTCCATATGTCTCAGATCTTGTGACTTACCTGACCATAAACATTTAATTAGAACATTTCAGAAAGCTACTGCAGTCTTTAATGATTATTTCATTTTCATTAATTGCCAAGATACCTCAAATAACACCGCATTGTATTTTCACCATAGAGCACCCTAAAATCTGAGCTTATTTTAACTTACAAAAGTGCCAAAGATGCTTTGAAGCATTCATTTTGTAATCATGACTGACCCTTCTGTCAATTATGTCATATGAAAAACTTCTGAGAAACACTTCAATGATGTCTTCAGAGTTTTTAAATACTCCTTGTGTCTACGAGACCCAGCCAAAAGCAATCTCACGCTTTCAGTGTATGCCAGCAGCTTTATTTTGTGCTGAGATTTTACTAATCAATCAGACTGGTAAGTGAAAATGTGCTGCTTTGCATGCATGAACATAGACATGACTTTTAGCAAATCTGAGATCACTCTTGCCAATAGCCCCGTTAAATTGTTTTTATCAGTCTGGTTGACTGGAATGCTGGAGTATTTACAATAGACTCAAGAGTATTAGGCTGAAAGTCTTTCTAATGTACTACCAAATTAGACATGGCTAAACAGTTGCATAGCAATCTTCAACTGTTTCCTCCAACATAAATTTTTAAAAACTAAAGGGTTTGAATGAAAAAAATCTTAAAAATAAATATTTTAACTGGAATGGGGAAAACAAGTGAATGAGTGAATGAATTTGCTGTTAAGAAAAAAACTTAACAGTAGTGAAGTAGGAAAAGATAAAGCATGGTTGAATAGCACATTGCAGGTGACTGAAACTGGAGGAAAAGAGGGACGATGAGGTGAACTGGTTGGTCAAATGACGAAAGAAAAGACAGTCGGGAGTGGGGTTTGACCTCTGCAAATTTTTGGGTTTATTCTTAGGGCTTGTCTACACAAGGCAGCTAGAAGAAAAAAAGGTCTAACTAAGAAGCTGCACAGTTATTTCAGATTAACTCCATATATAAGTCTCTATATGCGTATCTATGAACCTCTTCTGGAATAAGAATTCTCTTTTTTCCTTCAGACTGGGGTATAATCTTGGGAAAAACCCCTCTCACTTCAGCCCAGGACAACTGGCATGCTGCTGTTCCAAAATATCCTCATTGCAGCCAAGCTGCCAGAGGTAAATCTGTTCTGCAGCAGGGGCGGCAGTGGCACAGCCACACCACGATTTCCGTCACCTCGCCTAAGATACTGCTGCAGTCGGTAGTGTAAACCAGAGCAGCTTTTAATCTCCTCTTCTGTCTTTGTTTTGAGCTGCATTCGCTTGTGCCTCCACTTGAGTGGCTTGCTTGAACCCGGGTTTGTGCTCAGACAGGAAACGTCAGCTGCTGGATTGCAACCTGAGTCACTGATCCAGACGAGGGCTTGGAGGAAGGGTCCTTAACCCTCCTGGTCAAGTGGGCTCACCAGACACTCGATGTGTCAGTAGGCTGAGGAGAGAGGAGGTGGGATTGTGGCTACTTTTGTGTACTGCCGATTCCTTAAAAGCTGATTCCATGATTCTAAGCTGGCAGGGGGAGCCCAACTCCGAGCAGTTTGAGTCTTGCGGCTGTTTTTCAGAGCAGTCACGGTTTGAGCCCAGCTTGGTGAGGAAGCAGAGAGCTTTCTGTAGGGCCACACTTGCTCAGCAAGCGGCGGACGTGCAGGAGGAGGGCATGCAGGTCTTGGGCAGCTCTGCACGCAGAGAAGGGTTGCACCTCTCTGCTGCAGCTTGCGTCAGCTTGCAATTACCTCGCATGTGTAATTTGACTCATCAGGACTGCCTAGCTTGAGATCTGCCATGGCAGGATACTGCTTCTTTTCCTCATCCTCTTTGCAGAAACTGCTCGGGAAGCTCTGGGGCTGGAGCTCCTGCGGTGCAAGGACAGGCAATTTTCCCTGTTTTCTACGAAGCTGGGAATTTTCTTTGCCTGATGCCTGGGTGCTGGGGCTTGCTGATGGACAGAGCGCGGTGCTGGGCCACTGTGCCTCCCATTGATGTGGTGGGTGGGGGAAGAGTCGCGTGGGAAGTGCCTGGTATTTTTGTGCTGCAGGTGGTGCTTTCTTCTGTGCGGCCTTTGCTGCTTGTTTGCTTCCTGGCTTGTTCTTTTGTGTACACCAAATCTTCATGAAAGGGTGCAGAGCTCTCCAACAGTGCAGGCTAAAGAAACATAAACACGTACACAGCAGCTGAAAGAAGCATGGACATGTTCTGGGGTGAACTAAGGCCTGAAGCCACCTGGGTTTTGCTCCCTGGGTTGCACTGCCCTGCTGGGGTAAGAGGCATCTCTGGAGAGAGGAGAAGACTTGTCCAGCCCCACCGCAGCCCTCAGCCCCATGGAGAGACCACCATTTCCCTCCCCTTCTGCACCCTCCATCCACAGCAGCAGGCTGCTGCACCTTGCTCCCCAAATCTGGTCTGACTCTAACTATGGGCTCTGAAACCTACAGACCTTGTCCAAATCCAGCACTGGAGCTTTCTCCATTGCTTTTACCATTGTTTCAGTGAGAGCTAAAGCCAAATGATTATCTAGGTGACATCACCCCACATATGCTGCTCATTGAGAGGGTTGCTAGCCAGAATGTGATATAGATTGATTTAGATGTAGTTTGGGTAAATACAAGTCATCAGGCTCAATACAGGAGAGACTAGATGAAATTTTATGGCCTGATTTGTGCTGGAGGTTGGACCAGATGATCTAATGGTTCCCTCTGGCTTTAAAATCTACACATGCAGCAAAAAAAATGCTTGCAGTAATCTTGACAGTTTTCTTTCAGTTGTGCTGGCACCGTGGGTGTTTGCGTTACAGAGATTTGGGAGGCTCTACTCTGAAGGACATGTGTATCTCTAGAAACTGAATTTTGGACTCCGATGGCTTCAGCAGTTTACAGAACTTGATTTTCCTTTCTGTTTGTTGATGTGAATACCTGCAGCAGCCATGCTGAGCTCATCCTAGTCCGAGGCTAGGCACAGCCTCATGCGACTCCTCTATGTGGCCCTAGCTGAGCTAATAGATTTTATTTATTTATTTATTTTCACTGACTTGCAGCAATGAAAACTGGAAAGGAAAAAAAAAAGTCCTCAAAACTGTAAGATATATCTGAATAATATGTAAATTTGGGGAAATGGTGATCTGTTCATGGAAGAGCCATGAGCAGAAAAACAAGCTAAATTAGTCAGATGATTTATTCGTTGTGAATGATTCACTCCATTATTAGCTGCTTCCTCCACAGGCTATAGAAGCTAATGTATAAACTGATACAGGAAGGGTGGGATTGATAGAGAGAAGCCTCTCCCTCCTCTCCAAGGAAAATAGGTCACCTGTCCCTGCTATGCTGCTCTCTGGGCGCAAGGCACATCTCAATAGACTAAGCATTCATTTTCAGCTAATGAAGTTTGTGTTTTTCAGGGCAAAATTTTCACGAAGAGTGTTTCCTTCCTTTTGATCGACTCTCAAACCTGTGCTCGGTTTGCCCTGCTCCCTTCCCCCATCCTGACAGCTCTCATTGTTCCCAGATGATGGCTGTTTGCCGGCCTATGCAAAAAAAAAAAAAAAAAAAAATTTTGTGGTCTAAATTCAGTGTCCCAAAGACAGCTGGTGCTGCAGAGGAAGGAAACCTCCCCGTGGCCTCAGGAGATGCTCAGCACAGGTTGGGCTACGTGCTCCTCAAGCAGACCAGGATGGAGGTGACACTCTAACCAGACTGGAGGTGGCACCACAGACCAGGTGGAGTTGGCTCCTCTGACTGAGATGGAAGTGTCACCACTGACCAGCATGGAGATGGCATCACTGACCAAGAGGGAGGTTGCCCCTCTGACCAGGATGGAGATGGTCCCTCCAGGTCAGGGGTTTGGACTGGGTGGCCAGGGCACAGGGATGCTCTGCGGGCACCTTGGGTCTCCCTCCATGGCTGCAGTGGCTTGCACCCCACTTCCCACAAAACCCATCACGGAGTCCTGCCCTTGCCCTGCCTGCATGGGAGGGCACCTATTTGCAGAAAGCTGCTGTGCTGGGAAACATCTCCGAGGCCCCTGTTAGCCCCTAACAAGCAATGATATATTCTGCGGCAATGTCCCTGCTGAATTTCTCGCACACAGCGCAACCCACTGTTTACCATGTGACTATTTATAAACTGCTGCTGAAGCTTCATAAATAGTTTTTTCCTTGTCGCGCAAATCCGAGCCGAACAGCTGGAAGCTGTATTCCAAGTACAGACCGAGCTGGGGCTGCACAGAAATTATGCACAAAGCTCCTGCGGATGGTATTTATTAGGGAGCTGGTGGAGGAGAGCTGCCAGCTCGGGATGCTGAACGCATTGAAAACTTGGGAGTGTGGGGTTTATTTGCTGGTCCATCTTTAATTAATTACAGAGCACAAACAATTATGGAAAGAGGTTGCTGGATGGACTACCTGACTCACAGGGCAGTCAATGGCCTAATGGAGATGTTTGCTTCTGCGCTGCGGGCCTGAGCCAGTGCCAGGAACGTGGTGCCTTTCCCCTGCAATGACTCTTCTGTGTCCCACATGAGGTCAGGCACCTGCATGGTGTTCTCCATCCAGCCTTTAGCTGGAAAAATAAAAGCAAAGCCGAAAGCCATCAGCACATTAGGCAGCAGCCATTTTAGGTAGGGAGCTGGGGCTGTGGAGGGCACACTGATGGCAGCAGTTCCTCTGTGTGCCCAAGGGGAGTTGTGCGATGTTGTTAGCTCCCACTAGATTTGTTTGTGAGTAAACAATGTCCGCCTTTATTCTTCTACTAAAAAAAGATAAATAAAAGAAAGCTAAACATGTTAGTGTATATTTATACTGCTGTTAAGTGGTCAGGAATGAAGAGCTATTTTCTGCAGATTTAACAAAACAAAAAGAATTTCAGGTATCCTCTTTTTAAAAAAGAGAGTAGGAATGAATAAGGAAGGCAACATTGCAATCATTTCGTAGATGACCATAGCTTTCCAGGAAGCTCTGCCGAGTGCTGTCCTGGTATATACAACGTACGGTTTCTACAGGCTCTGGAGAGAGCAGAAGACCTCACTCTACATGAAAGAAGAGATGGTGTCAGGTCAATACTTTGATTATAAAGTCAGATCTTCACTGCTGGTGTCCTAGAGCAAATACATAACTTCATGTGATGGCCATACTTTAGCTAATAGAGGATATTTGTCATTATTAAATCATGGTTCAGATTAAGTCTGGTTCAAGAGACCCAGGGCAGAGATATTAGAACCCGCTGATGAATTTCTGGAGAAAGGGATCATCTATTACAAGGATCTTGAATCATGCTTATCTTGAATGAGATCCAGATACCCAAACCAATAGCCTACTATCCGTCTTTTGGGAAAATTTAAATCCAGAGATATGCATGTGTTTTGTGGCCAGCATCACATTTACACTTAAAAGATTTCTGCATATCCCTCCCAAATCTACTCCAAAAAGCCATCTATTAAAGCATAATTACTTCCCTCAACTTTGGTTAAAACTGTAAAGAAGCAAACAAACCAAAAGTATTACCCATTATGCACATCAGGATTTTGTTTTCTTCGGTTTAACCAAGTTCTTACTATGTAAAGCAGATGGTAGTCACCAGGTGGATGGAGCCAAAATGTGCCACACGGGCAGATCAACACAACTCTTAAAGACCCCAAACCCCTACTTGCTACCATGCAGTGACCTCGTCTGAGTACACACATTAGAAAGGAAGCTCTTCAGTCTGTGGAGAAGAGGAAGGAGCAGAAAAATGGTTAAAACACATGATTTTTTCCTCTCCTCTTCTTTTCCTTCCTTTTTAAAAACCTTAATGTTGGAATAAGTCACACGGGCAGAATAGGAATATACAGTTATAATACATGACAATGCAGCAAAATCCTGGACTATGTCAATTATTGTGGTACCATATATTTTCGTTTTATTCCATTGGGAAAATATATCATTCAAGTAACAAATCATTTGGACAACGCAGCTACATGGAAAATATCCATTGCACAAAGACACTCCTTTGCAATGAAGTGCACCCAGAGTGATATGGAAAGCAATGTGAAACTGAGGCAAAATTTCCCGGTTTAATTGGTGATACAGGGCTGCCAAATGATTGTCTCTCTAGAATATACTTGTTGGCATAAGTCACCCTCAGAAATCACTTCTTACATTTAAAGTTACAAGGGACACAGCTGACTCTTTTCTTGTAACAGTACTCTGAAGCAGTGGAAAAATCCATCACACCAGCCAAAATGAGAGGGGCAGCAGAAAGCTCAGCACTTGGGAGGAGGGGTGCATGGGAAAGGATGGGGCCAGACTTAAAAAATTATTTTGTTCCATACTAGGGGAGCTCCCCAGTAACATGTGCAAGGCAGCCTTGAATACATCAGAGTGAACTTTTTTTTGAGAATAGGAAATTGGCCAAAAAACGCACCTTGATTATCTTGCAATGACTTCAGAATTAATTGGATTATTTTGAGTGGTCTGGCTGGAGTTTTTTAAGGGCGTTGGGAGAGAAAAAGGAAAGAGAATTAAATAAGGAAGCGAGAGATGGCTTTTCAAGTCATATTTCTTTACTTAGTAGCCCAAATGTAGAGCTAGAGAATTCCTTCCTCTTCCTGGGCGATCAGAGACCTCGGTGTTTTTTTCCTGGGGGAGATCCTGAGCCAGAAAACTGGGAGGGGGTGCTCTTGCCCACTTTTTCCAATCACCTGTTTTGCACAAGTGATTAAACATCTCTGGATGGAGGCAGCTGAACCTACGAAAGTCTCGTCACTGTGGATAAGTTGCTCCAAGACAGGGCTTTCATCTTGTTGACAAGGCTTGTTTTGAATGGGATGCTGAGCCAATGTTTAGCAATGGGTGGAAAAAATCCTGAAATACTGGGACATCAAGCTTTTCTTCCTCAGCTGACACAGCCAAGAGAGTATCAACTAATTCCCATAATTCCTTTAACAATTTTGGCCTTCCATCTCCACTTACCTTCATATCTTTTCATTAAAAAAAAGTAGTCAATGTAATAACTTTTGTATGTTGAGAGATTTGTGTGAATTGAATTACTGAGTTTAATGTAGGACAATCATCTAAGTCTGGCCATACTTTCGGTATGTGGTATCCAGCTCTGTATGCAAGATTTCAGTTATTTTGCTCTTTCAGTATCTACCTCTCTTATTTTGTTTTGTTTTGTTTCTGCAATAAATTATTAAAAATTGAGATTGAAATTAATCTATTTTGCAGGCAATAAATTAAACAGAGATGACTCTGGAGAAAATGTTGCGCATTATTTTAACCGCAAAGTAAATCCCAGTGAAGATGACATGTTTTCATGTTCAGGCATGTAAACCAGTCAGTGTGTCTAAAAATACACCCCATCTTTTAATTATATCTAGGCTTTGAGTAGTCATTTCTTTAATGGCAGTCAAAATATTTCCACACACAGAAAGAAAAGCTCCCATGCTTTAAAAATATTTTTCCATGAAAATTAGATGACCACACAGCCTGCACCCTTGGATAACTGATGCAAAAGCAGCGGCAGGGCAGGGGCTGGCTCCGGGAGGAGCAGGCTGCTGCAAGGGTCAGAGCTGGGCAGCAATTTGCAAAGGGAAGACTCGGAGGTAAAGTTTCCCTCGTCTCCTTTGCATATTCATGTGGTAGACCTGGCTGTTGAATCACAGTTTTTCTTTGCTTTCTTAACAGATTTCTCTGGGTTAATTATGTGGAAAATGTGGTAGTAGTTTATATAGCATATATCCAAACTGTTCTCTAGTAATAAATTAAAAATTCCTCTAAAAGACCCATATTTTGTCAATTCCAAGAAAAGGCTCAAAGGTAAATGTTGATTTTAATATGGTTGTGGTGATTCTGCAATTTTTGCTGGTAGAATACCAACATATCTTTCAATGAATACTTATGAGCTATTGATTAAAAGAAAGTAGTTGCAGAGCTTGCGGTACAAGATATGACTCGCGTTTCGGAAGCTGTATAGACATCTTTATATTAAATGTATTCACCCGATCTCAAAAGATCATGCTGGAACTGTAAATTGCAACCCTCTAGCAAAAGTTTAATGTTTATTTAGAGGGGGCATCTTTCTATTAGACTGTTTGAACAGATCTCCTTAGACAATGATCATAACCTCGTTCTCTCTTCCTTCACACATAGGTTATGATATCTATACTCTTCCTACTGCACGTGACTCTGCTTTTATGAGCTCTCTCAGGCTCTCGTCTGATTTTGTGCTTGAAGCCAATAGGGATAACGTGAAGCCCTGAACAAAATGACAGCCTCCAAGTTTGATCAGTACTTGCAGTGGTCAGACGTTACAGCCTGGTCAGGGATACGTGAGAGCTGTGATGCTTGGGGGCTGCAGCTCAGCCGCGTGGAGGGGGGAGCTGGAAGGTGCCCACCACTCACACACGGTGGTCGGGGATGGGGCAGGGGGTTTGTGGGATCTTCCTTTATCGGGATCGGATGACCACAGAGCTGTGCGAGGGGACGGGGTCATGCTGCGGGGCTGCACCACCCCGCAATGCTCCGCTCCCAGCCACTTGTCCTGCGTGAAGCACGCAAACAGTCCCATAGAGAGGAGCTTGCATTGCAGTTGCTCGGGCAGCCCACGTGCTGCTGAAGTGACTTACACTCGGTACAAAGCTGCGTAAAAAGACGTATTTTTTTTCCGTGCAGAAACATAAATTCATGCTGGTTTTTCATGCACAATTTAGAATCTTTGCTTTTGAAAATGTGGCTTGTGGCTCACTAATGTAAACATATGTGTTTTTTCACTCTGGGTCTAAAAGCAGACATTTTCCAAAATATCACTGGGCAGAAAAACTTCATGTCAAATTTGCATGTCAGATTTTTTATTTTTTTTTCTTTTAAACGACAGTGTCCTTTAATTCTGTAATTGCATATAACTTATACAGATTATGGAAAAGAGGCTGAAATCTGCATCTAAGCTGTGTATAATATCAAAGATGAGCCCACCAAAATAATTCAGTGAAAAGTTCAGATATTAACTTGGTCACCAAACAGTTCTTCCAGTCTATGTAAAACAGCTGGTATACAATGTATGACCAAGAAAAAAAAAATGCCAGCATCCCAATATATAAATTTTCATACTTCAGACATTAAAAATTGATAATGCTACCATTTAAAAATATTTACAAACATATAAGCGGGTATCTACAGAAAACATATTTGGACAAGAAATGTCTCAGCAAAGAGGTAAAAAAGATCTCAGTCTGTACATCTTTGTGCATATGGAAAAGGCACGTAGGAGCCAGTTCCCAAGCCCAGCAATTCCCTCTCACTCGCTGTGCGTTTGGCGAACCTGCAAGGGCAGCAATAACAATCCTGTACTACAGAGATTTCAAATCCTCTTCTATCTAGGTTCTCGCGCTGTGCTCTCATCACTGGGGTTTTGCACCTAAGAAGGGCTAATAGGTACTAATTATGATTATAGCAGCAGCTATTTTTGCTATACTTAGTATGGTCCCATATGCTTAGGATTCTAGAAGACAAAGGGGACAAATTGAATGATTTTGGATGTGAAATTCATTTGCAGTGCTTTAATTCCTTAATCTAAGACTAAAGGGTGTATTGGATATGCTGGCCTAAGAGTGAATATGAACTGAGCCTCCTGGGGATTTTGTTTTATGTGAACTGGCCCCCAAATCTCAGAAAACAGCAGAAACAAGATTTTTTATCCCCCCCCCCTTTTTTTTAAATTTTAATTTTTACTGTGGAGTTAAATATAATTTTGCAATCTATTCTGTATGCACAGGGAAATGAAGGGCAGGCATGACGTTATTGCACATTTGAAAACTGCACACAGTAGTGGAGAATCAAATTCTCTGCTGAAATAATTCCATTGATAGCAGGGGACTCAGGCCGGGAGGGAATCTGATCCTTAACAAACTTGTTCAAAGCCTGCTGAAGTTTCATGCTGGAACATATTCACAAACATTTAGCACACCTTACCAGTGAAAAACTCATTAATTTGATTAAAATGTTTATATGCTGTATTTTTAGTAAATATTTTTTTCATATATCCTATAAAGAACTTAGTATAAAATTCTTGAAATTTCTTTGGCAATTGTCTAAAGGCATATAAATAAGAATGCAATACTGCTTTAAGCATGAAAATAAATGAATTAAAAAAATCTAGGATTAACGTGACTAATTCAAAATGAAAGCATACTTTAAAAAATATTTGCCAGGATAAAACTAAGCTAAGGTTTCATCCTTTTGTACAGTTTCAATTTTTTTTTCCTCTCTCTCTCTCTTTTTTTGCTGCAGGCTCAAGCACAATCTTAGACTACCAATAAATGAAAAATATGCGTTGAGGGAATCAATATACTGATTGTACGATTTTTTTTTGAACAAGGTTCATTTTGTGGTGGCTGATTAATTTGTGTTTTACCTAACATAAAATTGTCTTCAGATTTAATTCAAAAGTAAATTGTTCTTTTAAGACTTTTGATTTGTCTTTAAATAATTAACAGAGAAAAAGGAACTTTGAAACAGTTCAATTAATTTAACAACAATAGCTTTTTGAGGTATAAACACAACTGCTTACTCCATTCAAGCAATAAAATTAGCAATAAATGTACACTGCAGAATAGATTTTAGTACCTATCTCAACAGACGGACGTGCCAGCCTCACTGCAGAAGGAAAACGCTTACACTTTCAAAGACTAACTAAATCCCAAGAATATTCAGGTTTCCTCAAAAGCCTGTGTTACTGAGCAATAATTTAAATTGAAAGTAGCTATTAAAAATAGCAAATGGAATGTGGAAAATACTCCACTTAGGCAAGAAGGGAACAGAATTTAAGGTTTTCTTTCCTGAAACAGGTTTTGTTTATTTACCTTCCCTTCTCGCCCTCGTGTTCGTATGGAATATATGCGTCATAGCTACCTAAAAGTTTGACAGTAAGAGCACAAATGTCAACCAAAGGGCATTATTCAGCATGAAACATCTGCAGCAAGTTGTGAAATCATGGTAATAGTATAAGGAATAAGCTGAGCAAAAATTCCTGTGTCTAATATTGTTACACAATTTTATGTGATAAATAGCCAGAACAAATGCTCATCAGAATTACATTTTTTGTTCTATCTTATTCTGCAAAACTAATTTGTGAATGACCTTAAAGATGGATGATTTGTTAATTTGCGGATGCCTTTCTGCTTTCCTCTCTGTCTCTGCCTGTTTCAGGAGATTGCACATTTACAAACTCTGTGTGCATGTATAAAATATCTCTCTCTTAGGCATTTCTCAATCACTCATCATACCATGTTTAAGTGCTAAATAAATGTATTAGGCACACACATGCCCACCCACAAATGCAAGATACATATACATATCTACTAGCTAGACATTCAATTAAATATGTATTGTAAAAGGCAAAAGTGATTTCAAAGATTTGAAGACAACCGTGATGACAGTATATATTACTGTTAAATTCACCAAGGCACATCTGCAAAACAGACTAGGGACTTATCTGTAAATCTTTTCTGGGAAGCTGAAGGTAAACATTATTTGTTTGCCAGAACAGTGTGGAAAATATTTATGATTTTTAGAAACAGTAAGTGAAACATTTGCTAAGGGAGTATTACATTTGCTTTTTAAATGAACTCATCTCCAGAAATCAGTTTTTAGTTAAATGGACTATGCCGCTGAACATTTCAGACTGTCATTTTGGGTGTGAACATTGGCACTACAGAGGATACCTTTTAAGCACAATGCTTTTATGAACTCATTTTTTTTTTCTCTGAGGATTAAAAAAATAATTTTTATGCACAGCATCAGTGGCCCTGTTTAATAATTTCCTCACTGCCACAGCTCACCTTTAGAAATGATGTAGAGTTTAACCACATGTGGTTAAAGTTTTAGCCCTTGGGGTTTTATTATAGCAATATTCCTTTCCAGTGCACTGTCCACCGTAACAGGTCTTAACCTTTCCTTGCTAGACAGACAAGCAGAGAAGTACGGAACTGAAGCAAGCTATGTTTAGCAGAATTTTACATACCATAATCTCTTTACCATGGTCAGACAAGGCTGGAATTTTCGAGATGATCTCTTATGGCACGGATCCATTCCAGGACAGAGCTGATTTACAGCTTAGCACCATTCTCCACTCTTCACTGAGAGTAAGTTAAATGACCCAAGAATAACATTAATATGTACTATAACTAGATAGAATGGTGGTCTAAAGGGTGGTCTGAGGCATTAGCTTTCACCCAAGGAAACTCAAGCTCATATATTGCCCAGAAATACTAATAAGGGTCAAGTATCATTACTATTTTAAGAGGACGACAATGCAGTGAGTTATGGGGTATGAGAATGAAGCAGGGCTCTTCTGCCTTCTATCAGTTCTCCTGTCTCCCCACTGCAATGTTTCGAACAAATTTTGATAAACACAGATTCATATTACATGCTGTTTCATGCCTAACTTGGATTAAAAATACCCAATGAGCATTTTTTTTTTGCTTGGTTGGGCCAATCTGATTAATCTCATCTGAGTCCTGTAACAAACTTTTTCTGTCCTTTCTGCCTTTCATCACAGCAGTGGCTTCGAAATAAAAAAAGTTGGGAGAAACTGAGGCCATAAGTTTAAAATCAAGTTAGCTGGGGCATGAAAACATTTCCACAGTAACAAGAATAATCTGACAAAACAATAAATAGAAAAGTAAGATGTTGAAATTATTTTAAGACAGATGCCTTTTTAAACTGTATTAAGAACACCTATCATGGAGCCTGATTCCAGCAGTTCCTCACACAGGAGGCATTTTATCTTCACAACATCTGGCACTGTCAAGGAGGTACAGTTGTAGACCTTACCAGATGCAGACACTCCATACATAAAAGTACACTAACAAATCATACCATTAACAGCAGCACAACACAAGTGTTTCTTATACATCCATGAAGAGAACTATTCCATGGCTATGGGAAAACTTAAAGAAAAATCCACCAAAAAAGCACATTACTCCCCCACCCCCCAAAAAAACCCAACCACCTTCCAAAAAAACAAACCAATCAAACAAACAAAAATCCCAAACCATTACCCCCTAATAGATTTCCTTGTAATTCCATAAACATAAAAATAACTCTGAGAGCTTTATTTTCAGCTTTTTTTTTTTTTCTTTTTTTTAATAGATGACTGACAAGAAAGCTTCTTTCTTCAGGGTGAAAAACTCCTGGTCCCATAAATCTGTGTGGTTGACATATCTAGGTAAATTTGTATCCTTGCTCAAAGGGATCACTGGTTTTATTCTCTATGGATTTTTCACTCACTGTATTGTGGAAAGTGAGTTGAGGCAGAAAAAAAAATTGCTTGATATTTGAAGGAAGGTTTACATTATTTTATATCATCCACACTGTTATGTTGTCACTTGACTTCTTTTATGAACTGTTTAAAACATGATACTATACTACATAAACCTTGCCTATTTTTGAATAAGCAGTTTGTTCCATATCCTTAAGGTCTTAGCCCAATACTCCTCTCACATCCCTCTCTGTTAGCTGGACCTAACTACATCCATCCCAACATAAAACATGACGATTTTGGAAGTTATGCATTATATTTATATAAAACACATGGTATGTTTCCTACCTTAATATTTTATCTTTTTTTTTTTTTTTTTTTAACCGAAGATTTCTCTGGTATTCTTTCCCTATTATAAATGAATGTCCCCTATGAATCAAGTAAGCCTCCCTTCAAGGTAAATCTGAACATCAGTGGCATTACTGTAATTGTCATAAACCAAGGGTTTTTTTTGTATATGTGTCACTTCATCCTTCTCCTCTATATTTCTCCTACAATAATCGATGTGCTACAGGACATGCCAGCCCTATGTACAGCACTAACAAGAGAGGCAGAATTTCTATTTCTGATTCTTTTCTTCTCCCGTGAAGAACCCCCCCACCCTTTTATTAAATGGATAAGTACAATAAATCGGTCTCAGCTAAATACTCTTTTAAGATCAAAGTGCTGCTCTATGTTTTGTATGATATTATCATAACAAAATGCACAGATCAGCAGCAAGCCGCAGTCTCGAGGAATTCTTTCGGTATATTCAATACCACTCTTCTCAAAGCTGGAGTCATAACATGTTGTCAAGAGCATGTTTTCTGTTTCTATAACATGCTTTAAAATTTAATTTTCTACAAAACGTGTGGTGCTTCTTGGAACTGAAACGATTGGAACTGCATGTGCTCTGTTATGACAGCAGTGATGCTGGTGGTGCACACTTGGTGGAGGGATTAGATATGGGTCAAATGTTTAACCATCTGGATTTACCATGAACTAAACCTTATTTTTGATACCTCTGTTTAGACTAACTGGAAAGTGATTCCCCCTTCATTCTTTGAGAAGTTTCTGTTCTCCTCTCTGTGTGCTGGTGTGAGTGTGGAGCTGCACTACTTCTACCACCCTGTGGCAATTTCATGCCATGACATACATGCGGTGGAGCCTGACTTCTGGCAGCGGTCTGGAGCATTTTACAAAGTTATTTGTCTTTCTGGCATTAATTCTAGGAGCAAATTTTTG
The DNA here is from genome assembly GCF_964034855.1 of Anser brachyrhynchus. NCBI lineage: Eukaryota > Metazoa > Chordata > Aves > Anseriformes > Anatidae > Anser > Anser brachyrhynchus. The sequence goes on from NC_137701.1 coordinate 32,433,936, forward strand.
TTGTTGTTGTTGTTTTGATGCAAATAATGTGTACATAGGTGCAGAGTGATGAGGTGAGAGCACAATTTCTGTAACAGAATTAATACAGCTAAACTATTTTTGGATGTATATCTCAAACTATATTAAAATACCTCTTAAAAGCTGCAAGGAACAGACTGTGTTTTTGTACCTGAGCTGTAAATGTACTATAGAGATAGAGGACCTTAAAGACAATAAGTAGGTAGTACATTAGACACATCTATCTGCTTTACTTAACATGTCAGGAGATGATGGATACATAAAGTTATCTCGATCAAAAAAGAAAGGCTAATACAATTAAAATTTTCTCACTGCATGCACATTTCACAAATTCTCTGAATTTTATATGTAGCAGATGGTGTTCAAACAAATCAAGAAGCTGAAGCTAAAAAAAAACCACACCAATGGAGAAACTCATATATTTCTTCAAACGATAAGATGAACTGCAGATGTTTGTTGAAGAGTACTGCTGACGCAGACGACCTAAGAAGCAAAGGCTTAAAAAGAAGAGTCCATTTGTGTTTAGCACTGGCCAACCACACTAGCTGTCACTGCATGATTTATTAAGGTTGCTTGCTAGATTTTATGTTGACAGAGAAATTGTGATTAAAAAAAGTCCAACTGGTTACCTGTGTCAATGAGGAACATAGTGAAATAATAGCTGCAGCATACTTTGCACCCCACTTGCAGGTTTAGTTCTTCTGGACAGACAGAGATATTTAAGCAACATAACTCACTTCCATCAATCTTTCAAAGTTTTGACCAACATGCCTTCATGCTTCTTCATTTTGTCCACATGGTTCTCGGTAGCGCTGCTAAAATACTGTGCTTATCTGACACCTGCAGTCAAATTAATCCCCAGTTAAGCCTGACAAAGTCACTGAAAGGAAAACAGTTGTCTGCTTAAGAACTTGTGAATCAGACGCAAAGCCAGCTGCTTGATAAGTGGTTAAAAACCATTACCGAACATTTAAAAATTAATTTCAAGATTATATTTGATAATGTTTACAAAATCTACAATAAACTCAGTGTTTTGCTGGGGGAAAGTCGCACCCTTATGTGTCAGCATTTCAGAAAATCACATATTCTTAGAACTTGTTGTAACTTGGCAGTAAATATTTACTCTAGACAGCAGCTTAGTATACAAGGTTACAGCCCAAAAGCAAATATTTCATACCAACTTTCAAATGTATGGATTTTCCCATTTGTGAATGATTCAGGCAGCCTTTCCCCTCCCTTAGAACAGCTAACTCAATCTATAAACATAAATATACCATTTCAGAGGAGAAAGGATGCAAATTACACATCAGTGCAGTAGTCCTCAGGGAGTTTATTACTGGGTAATTGGACCAAACAAGGGCCAACTTCTGGCCTGATTTACAGTCTCAACATGTCTATTGACATCAATGGAGTAACATGAAGTCTAAGGCAAGGAAGAATTTGGCTTTAAGGGGTTGGAAAGAGTTTTAAATTATTCCAGCTTAGCCTCCCTGGGCTAACTTCTGCTCTGAAGGGGCATCATTATAAATGCAACTTACAGGCAGCTCAACTCGCTGGCTTCACATGGGTGTAACTCAGAGCAGGGTTTTGCCTCCTAAATGATGCTTACTCATCAATTCTGAATTTGGCTCCTATAAACGATTATAGCTCTCTGAAGATGTTGAGTAACATCACTGTGTGGTTTTCTTATGTAATTGCTTGGGCTGGTCGCAAAGCAGAGCTCCAGGCTGGAGGCCAAGATACACAGGGCACGAGTGGCTTCAGAAATAACCACCATTCAGGTTTGTTTACTGCAAGGAGCTTGAGATGGAAACCATCAGCTTAGGAAAGATGAAAGAAGTAACTAGTCTGTGTGTAGGATAGTTCTTAAAAATCCTGCCTGAGATCACTCAAGTTTCCATGTCGTTAGGAAGAGAGCATAGGGGCAGGTTAACGCAGTAACCGAATTCTGCAGCTGGCGAAAGACCATTCTGCAATGCCTGCATGGGACTTTTGCTCTGTCAGTGAACATCCATTCAGATACAACTTAAACCGGAGGTGACCCAGAGTGGATATTTCATTGTCCATGGCAAGTTCCTTGGAAATTTCTGTGCACGTATCCATGTCATTTTACTATATACGTATTTCAGATCACTGTTTTTGTATTCCCAGAATGGGTAACAGATGCTGAAGGACAACTCAACTCAAGATTGATATAAAGTAACAACGGGCATGAGATCTACCTTTCTTTAAATTAATGTGTTGGTTGACGCCTCTGAACTTACAGTGAGGTTTTTTTTTTTTCTCATTTATTCATCTGCCTTAATTGCCAACGGTATTTCTCCAGGTTTCTTCCAGCAGCTACTCCCAGCTACTGTTTGGTTCTGTGATTTTCACCAAATTTATTGTGGAAACACTGACAGTTGAATCTGAGTCATATTCTACCAGGCACAGGGGTTATGAAGGCACCTAATGACTCAGTCTTTTGCAGTTCTTGAGCAGTGTGCCATCAGAAATTAAAGATGTTTACAGCACAGTTATTGTTATTGCTAAACACAGGAAATATTTGCAAGCATGTCTTAAAAACCCAAGGAGGATGCCTGGCTGCCCATAGACGGGCTGTTTCTGTCAGTCAGCAGCAGTTATGCAGAAGACCACGTCTGTGTTTAGCTTCTGCAGATGATCAGTGGCAGCAGCGGGAAATATTGTCTGGTGGACTGGCTGGAGAGGGGCTTTAAATTGACTCTGTTGTGCGATGGGACCACCAGGCTTGCTTTTTGATAATTTTCATATCTAGTTAAAAGCCAAAATTCATTCCAAAATGCTTCATACCAGAGGACCAGAACCTTTGCTGTGCGTGCTTATGCCTTTGCCTGCCTGGAAACCTTCCTTCATTGTAACGTGTCTGTCCCTGAGACTCTTTGTGCCTGGCCTTATCTTTTTCAGGACAAAAGATTTCTTTTTGCTTTCTGTTTGCACAGGACCTAAGAAAACGGGATACTGTTCCAATTTGAAGAATAGCCCTCATTCCAACGGTATGGAAGACATTATTGCTAGGGGATACAGTAACACTGGAGAGGTATCAAACGTCACCTTCTGGGAATGCAAAATATACAAAAGAAATGACTTAGGAACAGCCACCACTTCAAGTACCCTGTGTCCTCTATTGCCTTTTTGCTGGGGAATGTGATGCCAAGTTGCTTTTTGCCTGAGACCGTGTGAGCAATTGTCTTCCATCTATTTCTGTGGGACACGTACATAGCACAGTTTGACTTACAAACCCTTATCAACTTTGGCAATGCTATTTCTTTGATAACTCACTATATCAGGTACCTTGCTTATATTTTGTGTGCCATTAAAACTTTTATTATGAAAAGCCATAAATATAAATAAAGTATTATGCTATCTAAGCAAGCTGTACACATTTAGCCCCTGAAAGTGTTCACATAATAAACAACACTGTAAAACTATTGTTGGTAATGCCTGTTTTATTTCTGCTCCTGATAAATGCCCTATTGAAATAAACTAGCTCTCCTAGCATCAATGATCATTTGATTAAAGAAAACTTTCTAGTTAACATTTTGTAACAATGTAATAAGTAACTTTCAATTAAATTTCTCTATATATGGAGAATATGTGTAATGAATAAATCAGTAAAGACTACATAATGGAAGCATATTAGCAGAGTGAATATATTCTTGTAACTCAGATTTCTATACCACTTTAGTATTATCTTCTATCAGAAGAGAATGTACAATTACCAATTTTATCTTATCTTAGACTTATTATTAAAGAGTAGTAAAGGAAACTTCATTCCAGCATCTATAATGTGATTTTTGATTAATAGTGGGATTTTTATGTGACAAGAATATTTCTCCTAGGCAAAGTATGCACATGTATCTTTGCCTGAACTGACTTGTTTCTGGCAGGCTTTTCACTGACAGAAGTTTTGCTTCTCCATAAACATATGTATTTGTCTGCTTGTATAGCAGATTTCAGTGTACAGGATCTAAAACATTCTGAGCAGTATCTGTGTTAGATGAAAGGACTTAAACCTCAGCTTCATATTTTAATCTATTTAACTTTAACAAGACTTACTAAACAATAACCACCTTCCACTTTATCTTATAAAATGTCAAAGTTGCAAAGAGAAATATTACAAATCTGAACAAAATTAATCATCACCTGAAGTATTCTAAGTGTGTTTCACATTTATCCATACATGCACCAGATACTCCTAGTGGGAGCTCTGTGCATATGATGGTGGCTGCAATGTCCAAGAGATTATTTAAAATACGTTTTCAACCTTTAAAATGTTTCTTAAATTCATTTGTAAAATATGGAAAAGGATATCCTTTCAAGTTTTGCTGTTCTTCAACTGAAGTACATGATATTTTTAATGAGACAAAATTTGAGTGTATTAAGTTAGAGCTAAATCAAGCTCTCACTAGCATCAGATGAAAGAACTGGCTCAGATTTTCAGTTTGTTAAGCCATATGAAATTAGTATTTTCATGCCTAGTCACAGTCAATATTCACCTGTATGCAAAGGACAGCAAGAAGTCCGAGCCTATGCAGGCAGGATGTATAAGGCATATAAGTGCACATGGATTAATACATTAGCTGATATAACTATATAGCCATGCACAAATGCATTAGGAAAATAAAAAGTAAACCAACCTAACTTAAAGGCAAAACCTGGAAGTCTGTAAACAGTGCATGCAGCCAAGCCAGTCTGCAGGCTTGGGTTGTCTCTTTGGTGGTGCTTTCCAGCACTGTGCTTCCCTCTGCCGTGGGAAGGAAACAACTCCAGGTGAGGCAGTGATGGAGAGTTTTGACCAGTGAAATGTGCTCTGCATTTTACTTCTCTTTGCAATGAAGGATATTGTTGGCTCCTGACCTGGGCACATACTGTACTCTTCACCTTTGGATAGAAAAGGACTAAGTAAGTCAGCAGGTCCACTCTGCTGTTTTGGCTTTCAAGGCTAATAAGAAACAAATCTACAGATTCATTCCAATATGTGACTTGATGCCCTAGCAATTTTGCCTCTACCATCCTTTTCTTTTTTTTCTTGAGAGATTTTTTCCATTCCTGGCTTGAACTGCTATTAAAGCACTCAATTTTATTCTTAGCCAAAGTTAAGGGAGTTGCTCTGCATTTCAATAAAAGAACCAGATTAACTGAATTTGGCCTGGTTTTCCCTCCAAATCCTCCATTTTCTTTTTTATCATTTTAGCTTTTTTTTTTTTTTCTTTTGGTCTTAGTATGCATGAAGAATCATTTCTCCTATTCTTTTTATTTCTTCTGATATGTCTCTTGGCAATACCAGGTTTATTTTTTTCTAGATTCTCCTTAATTCCAAATAGCATACAGGTTACTCTGACTTCACTTTCAATATATTTTGTCTCCACATATGTATCTGCCTTCATATTATAAATACATGTTTATATATTTATATACATGTATTCATATACCTATTTATGTAGTTATACATAAATATGTTTCGGCATTTGGGTGATAAGTCCAGACTGGCTCGTTTCTAAGCAACATTCCAATAAACTGGCACTGGTTGTCATATTCTTCCTTGCTATACACCTTTTCAGTCTCTGTTGCCAATATCAGGTTCATTGGTCACTGAAAATGAATAAGGTCCTTATGTAGGATGCTGCTGTTTATGCTGCAGTGAATATGAGTTTTGATTCAAATTTTTCAAAGGTCAGTGGATATTCTTCCACTGAAAACAAGCATTTGTGTCAGACAAGACATACATGCGATGCGTGGAACTCTTCCATTTGATCAAAACAAGGGTGATTTTACTCATCTCTTCGATATAAATAGGTTTGTTTTGGAGTGAAGCTTCTACACTGTTTTAGTGGCCTGAGATTTGTTTCCATCCATGAAAATAAAGACAGATAACAACAGCTATGTTCACACTCTTTTCACTCCATAAAGTCCTGGAAGACTCAAATATGCTAGGTTCGTGCAACCAAATGGCTGTTTCTGCCAAACTGTATGGAAGCAATATTGTTTCAGGTAGTACCAAAATTGGCTAAGCAAACACAGCCAGCAGTTTTTGGACATTCGTGTTATTGCATACAAAACAGGCTGTGTTTCGCTAGCTCTCCTGCTGCACTCTCTGCAGAATCTTCAAATATGCATAGCATATGAAACACCTTTCTAAGGACTCTTCCAGCCTGAAGATCTGCTGTTGCCACACGAAAGTCCACTGCAGACTAGCTCGGATCGTGCACAGGCTGCCACCAGGACCGTGCCTCCCAGAGCAACCACAGCACTTATGAACTCTGAAAAGTGCAGTTGCCATTCAGGTTTCCAGCAACACAGTGAACACAGTGCAGATCCTCCTGCAGCTCTTTTAAAAATGGAAGAAAAAATGGGTTCCTCAATTAACCCCACATTCATATAAGAAAGGCGATGGCATAATTTTAAATGCCATTATCTCGCATGAAATAAATGGTTGTACAGAATCATTTCCAGCTTCCCCTCCGCTAATCTCTAAACAAATACAAACAAAAACCAGTAGCAGGTTGGAGCCACTGTAATTTATTCTTTTGCTTCCACTGAAAGATTTTAAAGTCCTCCATTTACTTGTAAATTTTGTTTTAAAACCTCTTGAGATCTGGCATCTTGTTTTCAAGAGTGTCTACAGGGAAACCAAGGCTAATGACAGCTACAAAAACAAAAAGGGTAAAATGAAATGGAAGATGACATCTTCAGTTATTCTATAGGTGTCTGCAAACAGATTTAATGAGGTACACTCATTTTCTCTTTAAAACCTCAGGAAAGGTTTTCCATCACATAGTGCCTGCTCCTGTATCCTTCTTGTTTCCCCCCCATTCTCCTCTACCTCCCTTGGTGCATTTTGCCTTTTGGTCTGTACCTCTGCCCCATCCCAGGTGGGTGTCTCTGCCCTGCTGGCAATCCAAGTGGATGCATCGTGATGCTGAGCAATACCCAGGTGAGATACGTAGCCCCTAAGTTGGCTGCATGAATTGCACAGCGGGCAGGCACAGAATGGCTCTTCTTGTCTAATGATTCTGCGGAAAAAGGGGAGCAATGATTATGATCTTTTAATTAACGTTGCATTTAGGATAATGTCAACAAAGGTAGTTTGCACTAGGGTTTACAAAACAGTCTTAAAAAAACAACAACTGCATTAATGACAGAATTGCAGAGTTGCAGCTTGAGAGGAATGGTTGTCTAGTGGAGTCCTATTGTTCAAACTCCTGCAGAGTGGTTTGCAAGTAGAAAGAAAGGGATTTAGATGCAAATAACAAATGCTACTGAGTTTCATGATTTGGCTGGTAGCTCAGGAACCAGAGTCCGTTTGGTCACCTGCAATTTCACAGAAAGTTTCTGCCAAATGGATCACCTTCAAGCAAATGAGAACCAAAGACCCCTTGCATCTTTGCAATATTTTGTCATGCTGCCCTTAGCTTTGTTAATATTCATTTTTTCAACAAATTATGAAGTAGATACAAATTGCTGCAGTTCCTTATGCTCCAATTTGAGGCATCATTACAGTGAATCGATGAATCTGGTTATGATGGGCTTGGTCCAACCAGGTTACACAGAGCCATTATGCTGAATTAAAAGTTGAAAGAGCTCCCATTACATTGAGTAAAATACAAATTCTGGGAACAATCCTCACCTTAATGAGGGTGCTAATATGTAAAGTCTCTGTTTTGGAAGTGAGATTTACACTTTTCTTCCTTCTCTTCCTTTCCGTCCTTATCCCAACATGACCTACATTCCACCAGGACTTTTTGTTTGTGCTTTCTTTAATGCTAAGCATGCTGCTCACAGACATAGCTCATCAGCAACGTTACAAAAGTGTGAAAATCTTTGCAGGATTTGAGATTTTCGCCACTTCCTGGGCAAAAATGTTGTCCAGCTCAATTAAATAAAAGCTGAATTGGTCTGCAGTCTTGCAGTTCAGACCTGTATCTTTCCCCTGCATGCACAGTACCTTGTACACCTGTAGGACGACAGAAAAAGCCTACAATAGCAAATAGCCACAACATGGGATTTCAAACTAAAATAAAATACGAAGACAGATGTGAAAACAGACCACAAAGTCTGTGTACTATTACACTGGGTGTGATCCTCCTCTAACTTAGAACTGATGTAGATCAATTTACAGCTGATGTAGGACAGATATAGACCTGATGTGGTATAAATTCAATCCTTATTGGAATTGATGGAGTTAGACAGGTACAAAACTTGAGGCAAAGGAGTGGAGAATTAAGCTGATTATCTTAGAGTTATGAAAACACTATTTATTTGCAGAATTGACATACTTTGTGGTTTCTGTTGCTTGACTCTCCAAACATTCCCTTACACTGAAAATGTACTTGAAAACTTTAAAGATTTATTGTGCATCCCTCAGTTTGGGTAGGTAATTAATTGTGATGACTGTTTATTTTGGAGCTGCTCTTGTATATTTTTGGAGGAAGAAGGAAGTTTGCTGCCAGGCAAGAGGGAATCTTTGTTTTGCTTCTTTATAATTTGTGGCTGCATCACCAGCTGATGCATGAAGTTATAGGAATAGCTGTTATTTCTTTTTCTATGTGCTAATGCACTGAGCATTTTCTAGCCCTGATTTTTTTTTTTTGTTCTTTTTTCTTTTTTCCCCTCCCAAGACTTTGGCATCTGTTGCTGTCAGATAATTTGTTGCACGGCCCACTTGACCCTTAGTTCATAGGTCATCAGAATCTATATGAAGGAGGTTATTCTCCACTATTGTTGGGCAAGGGATTTACATCCTAACTCCTATTAATGCTTGTAAATCTCTCATGCATCAATGATGAAAGGGTGCCTAAATTACAATCATATTTGCTTATGAATACTACCAGCATACTGGCACAGTCCAAGCAGGCGTGGAAGTGGAATATTTGAAGAATATGAAGTTTCATGAGAAGTCTAACGGGAATCTGATCCTGCAACCTTACAGGAGTGCAATTATTGAGATCCCTAACAATATATTATTAATTATTCTGGGAAAAACTAAACAGTTAGGAGAGGTAATGCTGCCCTGTAGCAACTAATTCATACACTGCAGAAACAGTTGCCTGACCAGTATGTGCTAATGGAGGGAACTGCACTGAGTATTGGGCTTGCTGAATTCAGGCAGACAGCTCCTGAGAGTAACTCATAGCTCAGGCAGTTAAGCGGTTCACAACGCCGCCTAGAAAAATGAGCAAGGTGCACTCAGGTCTGTTTACAAGTACTACAAACAGGCATGTTGCAGTCCACTTTCTAAGATTTATTTTGTATAATAACCTTTTCCAGTCTTGGTTTCAAGCATGTGGAGTAAAATTGATATTTGTTTAGAAAATCAGGCCCAAACCTCCTTTCTGCTGGAGTTTTAGGGATGCCACTGGTAATTCGTATCCCTTTGAGGAAAGAGGACAAGGCAGTCTCAATGAACTTCTCCTCCAGAGTGGAGGAATCAGTGAGTGAGATGTGCCATAGTATCATAGAGGTGTTATTACCCAAATGATTCTGGGTGTGCAAACATCCATGATCATCCATGACACCTTCCTGTGGCCAAGTCCTCCTTGCTTCTTACTTGGCTTGGGGTATTTGTCCAAAATCTCCTCCAACTTCTAGTTTCAACGGAGAGATGATCTCAGTGCTATTTTCTGTGCCAGACCTACTATGAGCACTGTGCCAGCTGCCAGATCCCAAACCATCTTCCTGAAATGTGTTGTAGTAGAGTCATTGTTTGGAAATAACTGAAGCAAACCAGCTTCTCCTTGAGTATAAGAGCGTACTGATACAACTATGCTTAAAACTATTGCAGTGTAAGTCTGGGCATATCCTACTCAAATATCTGCTAATAAATAAAATTTTACCCTTCTAAATAAGTAAATTGACACATTTTACTCTGATTTACATGAAGCCAGATGTATTGATATCAATATATAATATTGAATGCATTAACTGCTGTTATTAGAGTTATTTCTTCAAGGGGAAACCAATTCTGTGATGAATCCTTTGTATACTGCCTCTGTTCAGTTAAATCGCAACTCATCTTGACTCCTTAGAGCCTGTATTGAGGATGAAGTTAAAATTTGGATGACAAAAGTCACTCTAAATGCAGAAAAGTTCTTGGTATCCATAGAAAAAAAAATGAACTCAATATGTAACGAGCCAAAATTCAACCTTAGGTCTAAATCTTTACTAATTCTGTAGATAATTGTAAACATTTGTCCTCCATTTTTTAAAGTGTCAGTCAAAGACAGTACAATCTGTTAACCTGCAATTAAAAACAGATTATACGTATATATTCAAGTCTTTCCATGATAAAAATTAAGATATCTAATGACTACACAAATCAGAAGAGAACACACAATTTTATCTCTAGCTTTATCTTGTCAGAATTATTTACTGCTTTTTTTCATCCTGGAAGAGCACACCTGCGCATACTCTACATTACCCTAGATGGAGTATAAAGGACATTCTTCTCAGGTTACTAAATTAAGGCAATAAGGGCCTGAACAAGCTATCCTGACTCATGCAAGAAGTTCCTTTGACTCATATGAGTTAGGGTTGCTGGATCAGGCTGTTGTATGTCACAGTATCCATCACTACTACAGATGCAAGTTCAAAAATGGAACAAATTTGAGTAGTGCTTCTTCTTAAAAGTAGTAGCCTATTATTTTAAAACATCTTTCACTTTTTTTTTTGTGCCTGTGACTGAAAAAATGAAGTATTACCTAAGAATATTTGTTATTTTAAATTATTATTTATAATAATTTTATTTTTTAGAGATTAACAGGTATTTGCTGAGAAATATTTTGATAGCTTTTTTCCTTAACTTAAGACCTATCTATTTCAATTTAGGTGATCATTTTCTGGATATTTCTGAGAAAAAAAAAAAAGATACTCCTATCAACATGAGTAGCAAAGGCTGAACCTGCTCTTGACGCCTTGTCTTATTCTTTATTTATGATGAATTATATGGTGCCTATATAAGAATATATGTACATACATATATATCTTACATTGTGTGATACATTGTTTGGTCAGTATAGTCACAGAGAGACAAATAAGGGATTTCAACACTTGTAAAATAAGTGCTGTGCAAGATGTATACATGGGCTTAAGGCTATGTCCATTTTATGATAATTATGTCCCGTTCTTTAATCTGCAGGTTAAATATCAGACCAAATCTCTCTTTTGCAGGAAATAATAGAAAAACAAGAAAATGTAACTTAAGCACAATTCAATTAGATGCTAGGGAATTGAGCACCTCAATTCTTAATGAAATTAATGATCTTTCATAATCACAAATGGCCAGACCTTAATTTTACTTGCTATTTAAAAGATGACACCTAGAGTAAAGTCATGTCCCATAAACCATTAAGTATCTCTGGAATTCAGAAAAGACTGTCCCTTCCTGGATTAGTAAGAGAGTGTCTTGACACACCTTTAATGCTTCCAATACCAAGACAGCTCAATTATGACTGAAAGATTTTGATTAAAAGGTAAGTGGAGCATCCCTAAGCCAAATGAGATGAAGCAAAGGACACTCATTAGCTTTGGTGGAAGATGGCATCAGCCTAGAAGTCTTACCAACAACCATTGTCAAATGTAGCTGCTTCAAATTTTTACAAATTTAGTTCTAAGGCAACAGAGGAGTGATTTTTAGATCCTGTTAAATGTAAATAAATGTTAAGAATTTTTTTCCTATCTAGGCAAAACCTGTTTCCCTGCAATCTCACTACTTTTTGTGTTAACCACCTGATGAATAGCTTATTCGCCTCCTTTTTGAATCTATCTTTTATGAATTTGATTTCTACTATCTAACTTAGAGTCTTATCAGAAAGAGTTTGAAATACCGTATTGCAGCTGTTTGTTCTAGATGTCTTCAAAGAAAGACTCTTCCAGAGATAAAGGAAAACAACCTTCCGTTACCAGGATATAATCTGTGAAAGCTATTAAGATATGAAAATCACCCCAAATTTTTAGTCACTGAAGTTGGGAGGACAGGGACTCATGTGCAATGTAGGATTGCACAAAAGGAAGTGGCCAAATGCCCTGGGATTCTGGTTTGACCCAAATAGCTGCAGACTGACTTGTGGCATTGACTTCCAAGCTTGTATGAAAGGCATGAAATGAAAAAGTGAATGAAGCAATATTAGAAATGGCAATGGATCAGAGTCTGAACAATAGCAATATTCAGGGACAACCTTTACCCTATTTTGTGAACCCTGTAAGATTACTGAACTGAGGAATAATGACTATTTCTTCATATCCCCTCATTATACCTTTCTTACAAATAGTTCTTGACAGTAGCGTCATTTCTCAAAACTTCTAGAATAGGAAAAATTATACATATTGAGAGACTTTTGCTCTTTCCATGTGACCCTCACATTATAACCAGATGGTAAATTACTGCATTTTTCCTCTTAAAGGGCTGGGAAGATGTAGCCCATACTGACTTAATCTGAGGTTGATGAAGTGGTTTGTATTTGAGACAACATGATTAGATTATCGCAGTATATTAGTTTAAAGTCTTTCTGACAGTGCCTTGTGTTACCTGGTATTAAACTATGAATCATCTCTGCATGCATACCATGGGCCAGATTCTCCCCTGGCATAAAATGATACAAGTCCATTGATGTCCCTGGAGCTGCCCTTGCCAACACCAGCTGAGGATCTGGCCCTTATCACACAATACACTATTGAAATGTCAGTCTTTAGAGCAATTCACTAGCTTGATCTACCTCACCAGTCCTGGTTAGTCATGCCCTGGGGGTAGCTGTGATAATCTCCATTCAATCTGTACTTCTGGAATGGAATTGTTTGGAAATAATGCTTTCAGCTGCACACCTTGCGTTTGGGAAGTTTGCCAAGACGCTTCTTGCTCTGTTTTGAAATAAAGGCTCACATCTCCACTGAGATTTTGGCTCTATTCCCTATTGCAGAATTTTCAGTAAGTTATTAGGTGCATCATTACCCCATTTCATTTCCTGGCTGTTCTGACTACCATTCTAGTGCTTGGATGCTGAAACCGCCAAGATCCTTTCCTCAACCCTTTCCTCGAGTACCTGATCCAAATCCTGCAGAACTCCACTCAAAGTTTCCCAGCAAACTTACTCAGATTCCTAGGAGAAAACAATGGAAGATAGCTAAAGTTTTTGATCATTGAGTCTTTCATGCTGCTTGCTGGTTGAGATGCTGAAATGGAGCAGTTGGGAGCAACAGGGGGCCTAGATTTTCATTCCTGCAATGTCTTCTGCAGGTTTTTTCTCTGTCTTCATACCTGCAGGAAAATAATCTTCTGGGGAGGACTTAGAGACCGACTTTTTATTTCCTTTTGTAGCATACTACTTGCTGCAGTTAATGAACAACTGACTGCACTGGCATCTTTTTACACATTCCTCAGGTTTGTGTTTCTCAAGTGGAGGGAAGACTTTGAAGATGTGAAGTAGCAATTTGTGGGTCTCTCAGTTTACTGCAGGTCTCTATGGTTCTTATACAATATCCCACAGCAGCATAATATGAGGATTCATATTTCTGCATTCTCTGTGCTCAGTGTCATAGACTGTTGCCTTAGGATCACAAGTGAGAGAAAATACAAGCATGCAGTCAGTTTTCCCTGAATAATGCAAACTGTTCCTCCCTTGGATTCAAGCAGCTGGCAAAAAGCTGAAATTTTTCTAGAGAGAAAAGGAAAAACTGGGAGCCTTGGAGCATTTTTTTCCCATGCAAATTTGCATATTTTTGAAGGCTGATTAAGTCTAGTTTTCCTGAACATGAAAAATCAAGCAGTATGAGCTATTCCCTTAGTCCACACCTCCAGCTCTGGCAAACAGTTTCAATCCTTCTTTCTGGACTTTGTGCTTGACTTCCGCTCCTCCTCTGCATGTCATCTGCATCCCTCTCCAACCTACTGAACCTTTGTATCTACGCTATTCAAATTCCTGAATGACCAGACATTTGCCTTTGCTTTTCAGGTGATGACATGTTTCTTGGGTTTGATTTGGAGACTGCTATAGTTTCATAAGTGAATTTAACTGCTTCTTTACGGCCATCTGAAATGAAGGACAGCTGTTACACCTCAGGCTTCAATTTAACGTTTTGTCTAGCCAACAACAACTTCTTCATTACCTCATTGAGCCAGCAGTGGTCCTAAACACTCACTCTTTTGGCTTGTTCTCTGGACACTAATATGCTTCTGAATCTGCTGTTTTCCTCTCCTCCAGCTGCTCTGGTATTTCCTTCATCTCATTGAGACACTAAAGTGTTCATGAACAATGTCAGTGAAATCCCCTCCAATGCTTGCCTTTCCTTTGGGCTGTAAAATGTGAGTGTGTTTGGGATGGAGATTGCTGTTGTTTCAGCTGTTCGGTTCCATAAAGGAGCTTTGCTGCTACTTATATTGACTATTTTAAGTATAGGACAATTATTACTCCCGTCCCAGAAACTTGATTTTGTATTGGTATCTTTGCTCATATAACCTAACAGCTTGGATGCCTGCTGGGTCCTGAGAAAGAGGTTTCAGGTGTGATACTCAGTGCCCTCTCCAAAGTTATCTTCCTTAACAGTAACAGTCTTCAACAGAGGACTTCTAAAACAAAAGGAGGCAAAATGAGCACCCAGAAGAAATACTGTGTTCAGTCCATCTGGCATCATCACTGTGCATCTGAAACACAGCTTGCCTATGTGTGCTGCCCTGTTAGGAGCAGAAGCTCCTGACTTCCTCAGGAACTGAGGCTGATTGAGCTTTTTTTTCCTGACTACAGGGAGCTGTAGGAGGGCACATCAGAGGAAGCAGGGTCAAAGGGCAGAAGCAAAAATAGGGAAGATAATGCTAAAATTCCAACTCTGCAGACTCTTTTATGGGGCATAGCACTGGTTATAAAAGTAAATGAATTAGGATTTCTTCACTTACAATTGCTTGGGAATGTTAATTATCTAGTCTTTGCAAAGAGTATGAAAATCTATTAGGTGAAATGTTCTCTATAAGCATGGTCCCTGAGATGGCTGTGGAAGGTGCAGGTTGAGAGACAGGAGAGAGTCAGGGAGATGTTGCCATCATTGGTGTCTGTATACTCAAGGTAATCTGCACTGGGGAAGGAATACCTCTGGTGTCCCTTTAGCTGGCTGAGGGAGACCAAGGGGTGGATGTGACAGTGTAGTCTTCAGCATATGGAAACAACCCCAACGTAAGCCCTTGCACAGACCTCGCAGACCCTGCACGGCTTCTAGCAGGGACCTAGCATCCCAAAATGATCCTTTAAGTCTCCTTCTGGTTCTGGAAGCTTTAGTAGTTGCTGCCAAAAGCTCTGCCCTGTTATGTCAGCTGGGAATCCTTGCATTGACCTCAGTGAGATCTGGTCAAGATTACAACAAGGATTTAAATATATTTTTCAGTATGGTATTGGTAAGAGTTTTGCTTCAGCCCTTGGAAATGAGACGCTGAACATTAACAGATTTAATATTCATCTAGTCATGTACTAGGTTACCCTACCAAATTTTGAGTTGCTCATGCAAGAGGTGCCCTATCAAGCTACTGCTGAAATCTCTCAAATGATGGCCAGGCAGTGGAATATAGAGAAGAATAGAGAATATTCTTCTTTAAGATTAGGTAATTTCTTTTTTATTATTTTTTATTTTAGCCAAGATTTTGACTTGATGTTAATAGATAAAATAGCAGATTATAATAAATATATATCTATATGCACATTAAAATGTGTATCATGCACTTATACAATATTTATCTTAAAGACACTTTATTTAAAAATAAAAACATACCACAAATGTAAATAAGCTTTTGTTATCTATGTGTATTCACCTTTGCATGGAATATTGTCAAAGCTTCAAACTATTTAAACAATAATATTTTGGACTTCCGGAAAGCCTAGGGGACTTAATCAGGCTTTTTTTCAAGGTCTTTGTTGGCGTTAATTAAAGCTGTGAGGAACTCTGTGCTCTTGGTATTACTTACACCTATTTAACACTAGCTCACATACCATATCTAAGGTCAAGCAGCAAATCAGTAACAAAATCAGCAGAACTGTGATATCAGTACTCCTGAGACTTGCTTGAGCTCTTGGATATTATCTCCCACCAGACCACACTATCTGATATAGAAAATAACTTTTGATCACTCAGAGAATGATCTGGCTGCAGCAGCTATTATTATCATTGATATAAGCCTGAGTGAAACTTCAGCAAATGGTTTTAAGAACAGATAAACCCAGACCGAAGGAAAAAACTCCAAACTTGTGAAAGTGCTATTGACAGGCAATTTCATTAATTCTGGTTTCACTTTATTTGGGTTATATATTCCATTTCATAAAAATCTTATCATAAAGATCTAAATCTGTGAAGAATGACATTAAGCAATTCTTTATTACCTCTGCCAGTCCATTAAAATAAATTACATCTATCCCTTCCCCTATTATTTCAGGGAGTGCAAGGACTTTGATATATTTTGGCATAATTACCTTGGTATCCAAGGTTTATTCTCTAATTGCTGTTGTGCAAATGAGACATTTAAGGAGCATTCAGATTATTATTTTTTTAATTTATTTTTCTATATGGCCTATCACCACAGTGTATAAGCAACATATAGTCTGCATATTTTGTAATGTATGAAATTTCCAACATTTTTATTGGCACTTTTTTGATAAAGGCAGATGTCAGATTGCAGCCAGTTTATCCATACAACATAAGGTGGTCCCTGGCTTCCTAGTTTATTAACAGTGGTGATTCATTACAATGACAACAGAGAAAAACAGATTACTTAGAAGTTATGATGAGGTAATTCTGCTTCTTGGAGCCTCTGTAATGAATCACCATTTTCCCTCCCTCCCTTGACCTAATTTCAAAATCTTTTACCTGTATAAAATATTGTGATGAGAATTGTGTCTAATTATCTTCTAAATTTTTCTTTTAATTGCTAGAAGGATGCCCATTCTTGAATGAGGGAGGTATTCATGATGTAATAGTGTTAGAGAGTCCTTGAAATCTAGATTAATTATTAGTTGTGTGGACTTCTGAGAGTTTTTGATGTATTCATTTGCATTCACAAAGATGGCTTTTTAATTAAAGAGAGTTTTTGAACTTACACAAATCAGCCTTTTGCGAATGTCTCTAGAAACGTGAAAAGTGTTAAAAGTGAGAAGAATCACAGTTTTCCTGAAACTACCTCCGTTACAAACACTGAATAAGCAATAACACTTGAAATATCATACCTCATGTCAACAGCTCTAGCTAGTCTCTGATATAAAATAGAATTATTAAAGCTTGTGTTTTTTTTTACTAGAACTGCCTGGCTTTCAAATTCCGTGTAAATGCTTCTGTATAAAAGAGCAATATGAGAATGTCTGATTTTCATTTGAGCTTCCATTACAGCATGTGTTTCTACCTTTACCTGCATGCTTGTTTTTTCCTCTTTCTAAATTAAAGCCTCTTTCCCAAGAACTCCAGTTTTAAATGTTTCCTCATTGTAACTCTTACAATCCATTGTTGCCACCTGAGACTTCTGTTTTTCCTTTTTCTCTCTTGGACATCAAGAGAACAAAACGAATGCTCTCTGTCTCCAGGTCTGTTTTGCAGATTTATAAATGGTACCATATTTTCCATATTACAGCCATCCGATTTCTTAATGCAGCCTAACATCTAATTTACAATTTAGACTGCCGCTGCACACTGAATTTGAACAGATGTCTTTACCGAACTGTCCACAGTGATGCCTAAATCATTTACCTCAGAAGTTCCCAACAAATTCAGGTCTCAGCAGAGTGTGCAAGTAGTTTAATTTCTGAAGTAGATTGTTTTGTAAATAAGTGGGATTTCATCTGCCATAATATTGTCTGATTTCCTCATTTTGCAAGATCTGTCTGGAGATTCTCATATGTCTCCCTGCCAGTGCTGGCTGCCTAATTTTGGTTTTCAGCATGTGAGTAACACCAGCCTGTCTCCATGCCCATGGTCCTGTTCCAGCAGAGAGCCATGGTGAAACGGGGTCATTTAAACCACCCTCACATTCCTGTTTCCTTCACTGTTCCCAGTTGCACATAGAATCCTAATCTTGATTTACGGATGTCCTTATTCAGGTCTTGTGAGGACCTTTGTTGAGAATCTCTTTAAAGTCTATATAAAAGATATCTATCAGCCTTCCTGCATCTCTTCATATTTTTTTTTTCAAAGAGCTTAGCCAGAGTACAGCAAATCAATTTATTTTAAAAACAGTGATACTTTTACATTCATATAGCAGGATTAAGTCAAAATTATTTCCATTACCTTCCTCCTATACTTTTTTGAAGAGAAACTAGTTCAGGATGCCCACCATTATCACGGTTTTGTTTGTTTAAACCAGCCATAATAACTAGGTATCTGGCCAAGAAGTACACTCATTTAGAGCACCTCTACTTCATATTTCATTTCCAGAAGACACTGACATATTTTCTTGGAGAATCAATGTTTGGTCTTAACTTTCCCAAGTCAACTGAAGACATAACTGGATCAAGGGCATTCCCTGTTTGTATTGTTGTTCATGTCCTCTGTTTCCATTTGCATGATGTGATATCTGAGCTTCATGACTTGACAAGTACATGGTATTCGTCTTTCAGTCTGATGGCAAATGACCTCATACACTACTCTAGTTACCATACCTTTTCTATATTTATTCATATTTTCATTTTACAAACTTGTCTTTTATTCTGAAGCACTCAAATAACTTCGTTGAGCATTGGTTTCTTGTTTTTCCAGTTTTCTTACAGTTCTCAGAGACAGCAGCATATATTCCCACCTTCCAGAATCCTTTCTTTCTTGGCTTTACTTGGGATAAATTCAATTGTCAAATGATATTTTCTCGAGCTTGAATAGACCTTTACATCTTGATGTTTGCCTGTTTCTTCCCTGGTAGCTTTCCTGCTCTGCAATTGTACTTGGAGGTGAAATGTGAACACTATCCATGGTTCTGTCACAATTTCTTTAAATATACTCCTAGCTGATTTATTTTCCTAACTTTTCCCTTCCGTATACTTCTAAGGAAATAAACATTTGGATGTTTTTATTTGATTTTACCTGTGTATATGCCCAATTATAAACTGCATAAAAACCAAGTCACTTATTTATACTATCAGCCCAGTGTTACTCAGAGGCTCATTTCATGAACCAACCTCTGTCCCACAGCAGAGGAGTTGCTCTGAGAAGCAGCACCTCCTGGCACCCAGACATTACTTCTGACCATCTTCCAAGGTAATGCTCAACCACCCAGGTTGGGATACCCAAAGGCATTCATTCTTTACCAGTTTTTGTGTCCCTACAGTGACCTGCTATGACCTGCAATGACAGCTGCCACTGGAGCTGAAGAGCTACTGTTGGAGATTTTCTTGCTGCTTTTTGTCTTGTTGGGAATTGGGAATTTTACTGGTGTAGTTTCTACATCATGGTCTGCATGAAGGGGACCTCGAGACCCCTTGAAGTTCTCTGTGACAAACAAGAGGAAAGGAAACACACTCCTGAATGTTTAATAGCCCTTCAGCCAGGGCCCAGCGATGAGACCTGGAGGTTCAGCTTGCAGTTGCGCCTGCTTTAGAGGAGCAGCTTGAACCCGTGCTCCTGACAGCTGCAGTCAGCAGGCTCTCCTGGAGGCTGCAGTAGGAGTGTGCCTGCTTCTTTTTGTTTGGAATACAAGTAAAGATTTCTTTGTGTAAAATGCAAGCAAGTTAACAACCGCTGCTGTCTTCACTGCTTTCTCTCTTTCACTTCCTGGTAAAAGCTATATTCAAATAGATATTTTCCCATGAAAGATTTTGCTTTTTACAAAATGGATTCATCTGGGAATACCAAACAGTCTGTAATTTCCTCCAAAAGCACAACTCCATCTAGCCACCTTCTTTTGACACCTTTGCATAAATGCTTTTGTGCTGGGGGCTGGGGCCGTGAGGTGATGCTGGGGGTGGTGGGGCCAGGTGGCACACAGCCCCCAGCCCGAGCTGCCTGCCCTCCCCTCTTCTGCCGCTGCCCTTCCATGGACAAGAGGCTATGATTGTCTCCAGAAGCCAAGCCTTCCCCTTTATTAACAAATATCTGCCCTCAGCCCCAGAAGACATTTTGCTTCCCCATTGGATTGCAGACATTTACCCACCCTGATTTTAAATATAGATTTTCCCGGTATGATTAGATCCACAGTTTGTGTTAAACCCAATTACTTGATCTCACACTTTTATTCTGTATAGGGTTCATCTGGTTTTAACATTTCCCCAAATCTTTGGTTTAAATAAATCTTCCTCAAATATTCATGGTCTTCCTTGAAGGCAGTCTGTTTTCATGTTCCTTAAAATGTAAACCATCCGTGCAATGTAAATGCAAACCTCCAGGCAATTCATTTTCTAATTTGTTTTCTCCCGCATTGGAAACTCAAGAACATGTACTTCATTTACATCTATTATTACTATATTATAGATATTGTTATTATTATTAACATTATTATTATTATTTACTCTGGGGGTGTTATGTTCCCTCAGGCAGATACATTGTAAATTGAAACCAGATGTCCAACGAGTTGATGACACATAGATTTTCAAGCAGGACTGAAATCTTTTCCCCAAATTCACAATGCTACAGACAAACTAATGTGACCCTGTGTGACAAACCGGTTACTGACCGTGGCAAGTCTTAAATAATGTCAAATATTACTTTGTAATTGGATAAAAAAAAAAAAGGCTTTTCTTGCCATGATTTTAAGTTTGATCTTTATACACAGAGTGAAATTGTAACAAAACAAGCAGGGAAGGTAAGAGGCTACAGTAAGATTAGAGAATAGGAAAGGTACATTCGGAAGCCATTAACAGCCCAATACTACTAACTAAAGCTAGCTTTAAGATAGTCCCTCCAGGGAGGATACTTCAAAGATGCTCAGATAAAAAAAGGCAATTTATTGGCTAAGTGATCTTCTTAGAGGCCCCCAAATTTCCTACCCAGCCCATTTGTTTTTCATTCCTCTTAAATTTTAAAGTCACCTTTGCAATTGCTCAAGATCTTTAAGGAATTTTTTTTAGAAATTATACTAATTGGCCTATTTTTACTCCCCTCTTTTTGCCCTTAAAGACTACGAAGCTTGGTACCTAAAAATAAGTCAGAGTGAGCTGAAGTCTGTGATCTCCAGATGGCTATCAGCAAGAGACTTCGTTTTACACCCGTGCTTTGTGCGCGGGTACCTGTGCTTCCCACACCAGCAAGTTTAACCATTGCAGCGTTGCTGTCTGAGAGCAGCAAGAGCTGAATGTAGGACACGAACCGGCCCCTCACCACGGCTATTTCCTGCTGTCCTGAGAGACTGAAGGCTCTGAAGTCTCACATTAGCCCTCCTTACTTCGATTTGGTTCAAGTCTGCTGTGCAATGTGAAAAGTTTCAGCAGTAAGAAGCAAACAAATCCCACTGCAATGGTCTCACTGCAAGCCAGGCACTAATAACAGCATCTAAGAATGATTACTATTTTTTGTAGTAGTAGAAATACAAAGACAGATAATATAGAAATAAGATAAATAGGAAGTGCAAAATAAGATAAATAATACAGAAACTAGAATGATAAACCTACAGTAATGAAGAGATAGGTACTATCCCAACAAGCTATTGCTATTTTATTTATTTTTTTGGATATTTTAAGTTTGTACCACATTGTCAGAAATATTGTGACCGGGACTTAAATCACCATTGGAGAAACATGGCTCCTTGCATCATGTGAAGACAAAAGGCTCTCTCCAGGCCCCCATGCGTGGACATTCAGAGATACCCGAAGCAGGATTAGCTGGGGTGCAGCCATGCGGTGCTCTGCCAAGCCCAATGTGTCCTCCTCCTCAGTGAGCACATGTAGTCTGTGCTCATGTGATTGTGATGACATTCTGCTGTCCCTAAGTGCCCTTGCACTGTGACACGGAGCAGCCAAAAGGCCCAACCTTCAGGAGCTCCAGCTGGCAAGGAGGTGATGACTAAGATATATCCATTAAAAATATTAAGTGTGGGCTTAATATTAAATAAGTGAATCTCATTGAATTTGTATGTGTTATGTGGTGAGATTTTTATGAGGCCATCGAGCAGGCTTACGAGAGGAAAGCTCTCAGCATAAAAATTCACTTCTGTTCTTCATGGAAATGTTTGTTCATTCGTAGTTTGAACAGAAAATGGAGAAATGCATTAATTGAACTGTTTAAAATTATTATTTAGCACTACAAGTCTGCCAAAACATACAAATGGGCTAAGCTTGAATCATGTGCACTAAGCTGAGGGTATAAACGAATCTCTGGAAGGTTTAAATACAAACCAGGAACCCTGAGCACATTAGCATGTTTTTGAAATCCAGTGTGGAGGCTGGGAATGAAATGTTTACCTGTTTCACCTATATAACACAGTTTGTATTCTCATTCAAGCCTTCCCATGAGCAGGGAGGAATGGGTTTTTAAATATTCAACCAGCATTTTCATTAGCTTGCTATCAAAGTGGGGATTTACACGTGATAAGCTAACATGGTTGCACAGCTGTAGCAAAGGACAGTTTCTGGCTACAGAATGTTAAAGCTGTTGCGGATGAAGCCCAGTTCATTTCCTATGAATCAAAGGTCCTTTTCCACTTCTCCCTGTGATGCCTGCCCTCTCCTGTATCTGTATGCTCAGGACTGAACAGAGCCCTCCGTGGTTGCCAGTGCCCAGCTCAGATGCCTGCAACATGGGGCTGTACAGCCCGGTATGGACCCGCACGGACCCCAGAGCAGCAACTGAGCATGGGTGGGTGCCAGGGAGCTGCAGGATTTAGCCCCACTTGACACCAATTAATCTAATTTCTATCACTCGTCTGCTTGTGCAGATGGCTGAGGAGGAGGGGGGACAAAGCAGGATCAGGACCTATGTGGTATCTCCTTGTATCAGTCTACAAGGGAGAATTTAAGATGACATTTTGCGTGAAGAAGAAAAAGATCTCCCTTGTCTGGCTCATGCTGAGTACTTTTCCCCTATGCTCTTCCTCATTTTTAATTTTTAGTCATTTGCAGTCTGATAGAGATCAAAGGCTTCTGTCAAAATACGGTTTGCACTGAAGTAGGTATTTAGCAAATGGAGAGAGAGACATTTTTCTCCCCCAGTGTCTTACAGTTTAAAACTAGTCTGGAAATGATTTGCAAGAAAAATGATCCTACAGGTTTATGCCTCTTGATTACTTGAATTCTTAATAGAATTATGCTAAAATCATCCATTTTCTGTGTATATATCTATAAAATACACCCTATAATCAATGCCCTGCAGAGTAATTGAGCAGCAAGAAGCAAACATAGGAATGCTAATTAAAAAACTATTACAGAAATAATCAGTGAAGAGGTTCACATGATCCAAGCTGTCATCTCAGGACCAAATCATATTCCCTTCTGCTAGAAGACATTTTACGAGAAAAATAAACACGCAGGTGCCTTTGATAATTTTGCATCAAATCTAAGTGAAATAAGGCAGTTGGTTCAAAACTTACTAGGAAACTGGGCAAAAACTCCAGAGTGAACATGTCTAAGAGTGGAGGAACAGCTGAGAACACTCAGGGGCATGGTCCCCAGGTGTGCCCCTGTGCCGGTTTATTTGCGTGAAGGACAGATCACCGCAGGGTGGGAAGGAACTGTAACCTCAGGAGAAGGGAATCTCTCCTCCCCGAGTCAAAGAGAAATATTACCTGACCTATTAGCACTTCAAGTCTCTCTGCTTTCTAAATAAGTTATTTCCTGACTTTTATTTATTTATTTATTTATTTTTAAAGAAAAAGGTAAATCCACTAGGTAAATTTCAAACCCAAATCAAGCTTGGCTTTTCAAGCTAAAAGAAGGACACATTTCTGTCAATAAAGCAATCTGTTCCATTGATGAAATATTTTGAAGATACTGCATGCCCATTCACCTAAAACCAACAACAAAAGGGCCAAAGAGGCTCTGCTCTTTCCAGACGATTTTTCACTCAGAATTAGATTTCTGTCACCATCAGCACCCGAGAGACCCTGTCTCCAATCCCTGCTGTTGGGCAGGTCCATGAGTCAGAAGAGGATTTTTTCTCCCCTCCTTTGTCCCTGAGCTGCACAACCCAGGGACCCGTGGTGGGATGTCCCCTCGGATGTCACCAGCGGTGGCCCGGCTGTCGTCCCAGTAAGGCTGTCCACAGCAGTGGGCTGCGAGGCAACCCTGCTGCCCTCCTCTATCAGACAGCATCACATCCCCCACTCTTTGTTGCAGTGACTCCTCCTCAAAAGCCCACACTTATCCCTTGCAAGCACATTTGCCACTTCAAATCTGTTTCCCCATGGGAGGTTTTGTTTTATCGCAACAACCTGTTTGCATTTCCCGGGCTGCTGTGTATTGTCCAGGGTTTTTATGCAGCTTGCGAAAAAAATAAACAACAACAAATGCCTCCACCTTTCCCTTTCAGATTCTTATTTCTCTATCTGGAGCTTTCTGCAAAAATTCCCTGTGAGAAGTGTGCTTTTATTGCTGCGGTATATTTTTATCTTGCCATTTTATAAGCAATGAAATGCAGTTCCCCCCCTCCGTACCACCTGTTCTCACCTCCGGCCAATGCTTCCTTCCATTTTTAATTACCATCTCACTTACCTGTTATGACTCTATGCAGAATCACTGACACCAGAAAACATGCCGCACGTTGCTCTCCTGTCATTGAGACGCTGGCTAGACTGGTTGTTGTCTTGGCCATGGGGACAGGATTCCACCCAGAGACCCTAAGCAATTATCTTTCTCTTTCCCCTTGGAGGTTGGAGCATAGTATTGGTAATTAAATTCATACTTCTGTTTGTTGTGTGTGGGTTTTTTATTTATTTATTTATTTTATTCTATATGTTCCCATTTCCCAGAAACCTTAGGCATACAATTTTCTACTGGGATGAGGAAACTGGATCTGAAGCTGCTTTGGTTTAACTCTGGAATTCAATCTGGATTTAACAGTTACACTGCAAATCATTGTGTCATTTTATTTTTTATTTTTTTGCAAAAAACATGCCCTAGATGTTTCGTTGAGCAGTTGAGAATTTATTAGGTCACGTTCACAGTTTGCTACACAAGAACCTGCTCAGAATGTGTTATTTTTAGGTAAAATTATTCAGAAGGCCAAAAATGGACTGCTGGCTAACCCCAGGGAGCAGTGGGCAGGCGGGAGGGAAGTCCCCGGGGACAAATCCCCCTGCTGGAACAATGAACTGTTTCTGGGCCATGTTTGCTACCACACACTACAAAACAAGCAAATGAATCTCTCAGTCAACATTTTCAGGTCATTTGCCAAACTCCTGCGCTGCCAACCCCTATCTTCATTTCCAACTGCCCAGGCCCTCTTCTTCCTGCCAGATCACTTTTTTGTTTACAGCTGTGCCATCTACCTCCACCACCTCTGGATTTGTTTCTCTCCCAAACCCGTTTATTATTTCTCCATTTCATTTCTCTAAAGAGGTCTGGTCCAAGGCCCATTGAAATGTTTCCATCGACTTCAATGGGCTTTGAATCGGTCCCAAGGTCTTTGTCTCTTGCAGGCGTCCTTAGCTGCCTCTCGGTCAGCCTTTCTTGTCTTTCTGCAAAGTCTCTTTCTTCCTCCCCTTTTCATTCAGCAAGGCAATATGCCGTGAAACCTCCTCTCCTCCTCACTCCAGGATGGTGAAGGCGATCAGAGAGCCCACAGGCAAGAGGAGCTGGGTGAAGGCATTGGTGTGGCTGCACAAAAACCTTGGCTGAAGTTACAACCACTTTTCACAGGCTTAATACTTTGAATTTACCTGAAAGATAGTAGAGCTGACCAGTTGAAGGCCTGGTGGTGAAGGAGGGGAGTTTCACGAGCATGCCGGGGAAGGGGCCAGCCAGACCCTCAGACAAAGTACGGCTCCACAGAAATCAAAGGGCAGATGGCATATTTGTCCCCCAAAATACAAACACGCATAAATAAATAAATGGGAATCATAGCACTGAATAAAAACCCAACAATTGTAATCATCTACGCATTTGGGAGCAGTTAAAATTTCAGCTCATGCTGTTTTTTTCTGAATTACACAAAGGATTGTTATATCTCTTTTAGCAGAGTAAAACTCCAGATGCAGGAACTGTTTTTGGCCTATCTCCACGAAACATAGTTAAGGATTTTCTCCTCTGGTAAACGTCTTTTCCCTACCATAGATGTTTCGACCCTGCATAAAAGACTTCGCTTCTCAGGATTCTGCCAGTGCGGCTATTTGTTTGTTTTTAACAAGATCGTCCTTTAACTGCAACCGAAAGCCTTTGTGCTAAATTCCAGTGTAATCGGTTTCCCCTACCTGCTGTGATGACAGCCTTGTCCATTATTCAGGTCCAAGCCCATCTCTCCAAGCTGCTCTCCTACCCCTCTGCGGCCAGAGTCGATCTGCATTGCTGGGAGCTGAGACGGGCACAAGTGCTGTGCATGCTTGCATGATGTACAGCGACACAGAGCAGGCCAAATCAAAGGGCAAACTTCACCCCTTTTGTAATGCCTTTTCTTTAGTCTGAAAGGTGGGGCTGGTATTTTAGCTTTGCAGAGGCGTTGATAATTTGAAGTGTTAATTTAATCATTCTTGCAAGCACTCGGGCTGTCCATGATCCAGTAAACACCCTCTGAGTTTGTGACTGCTCCAAACCCATTGAAATCAGCAGGAGTCTCTCTGAACTATTGAATTACAGACTTTCCTCGGGGTTGTGTACAACGCCACAGACTTAATTACCATGTTCCTGGCTGGGATAAATATGCAAATGGACTTTTCAGCTGGAGGGCCCTAAAATACAGGTTGGACACATGGCAACTAATGACTTGATTTGGGCTATATGCAAACATTTGCCAGCCAAAGGCCTGAGCCTATTCCCATGGAAGCAAAAGGCACAATTATTACCAGCTCTGGGGAGAGCAGGACTCGGATGCCTTCTTTAAGTAGTGGCCAGTGTTTCCAAGCAGCTCAAATCTGTCAGCAGCCTTTCCTCAGCCCCTTCCTCCTTCTCCTCTCCCTGATCTGCTCTGATAAGAAAACGTCCACAACACAGATTTTATCATAAATGCTGGAGATTTATGCACCTGCAGGTTTTGCAGCTGCAGGGCAGGCATCTTATTGCACACGTAGCTCCAGCCATACTCAACGCAGAAGTGATTTAACAAAGAAATGGGAGCCTTGCCCCAGAAGCTGGAAATCAGCATCTTAAATTTATTGACACAGCCACTCTCCTTGGTGTCCCCTGCCCAACACCACTGCACGCTCGCTGTTATGGTGCTGAGCATGAATTCAGGCTCTCGCTCATTATTCAAGCCTCCACGTATGGCTGATGGTAAAGGGTGGGAGAAAATTCAGCCCCACAAAGCCCGTCTTGCTGACTCAGCTCAGTGGGGCTCCGGGGCCAGCTGCAAGCAGACTTGTTAAATCAGCTTCTGTTATGGGACGAAAACATCTGCTGGAAACATGATGTCCCTAATAATTCACAATTCCCATACTATATTTATTGACATTCACAGTATGTGACTTTTTTTTTTTTCTATCAAAGAGCTGCAATCAATAAAGCACCATTTCAGTCGTGTTTTTGAGAACAGTCACGTCTAGAGATGCAAACCATGATGTGTACATTGCTTCATCCGTTTCATGCAGTATTTTTCACCAGTGCAAGAAAACCTGGAGTAAGTGCAAGATATGATTTCACACCAAATTTTCCCAAAGGGGGACTGCAGCCATGTTCAGAGTGAAGGTAAAATAGCATGAGGAATTAGGATAACAGACTGTCGTTTTACTAGTGCCACAGAGGCTTTGCTGTGGTGCCATGGAGAAGTGGGACAGTGAAGGAGTGGCACTGTGAGGTGGGTGCCATGAACTCTAGAACAAAATTCAGCCAGCAGAAGCCTCCATCCCTCCACCAGCACTGGTGGGATGGTGTCTGCCAGCTCATTAGCAAGTCCCACAATGTTCTCCACTGAGGAAGAGGGAGGAATATTTGAAATACCTCCCAGAATTACTGTGTTATGAAAAACAGGAGAAGGTGCAGTACTGTGGTTTAAAATGCCCCGTTTTATGCTATACTTGGTATGTTAATTTTCCATCTGCCCACCGTCAAGCATTAAGCCTTCCAATGTCAGAAAAATAACCTGTACTTAAATAACAGAATATGAAAACTAATGATACCATTTTTAGTATAAAATGAAATATTACCAGTCTCTTTGACTAGGAGTTTAAAAGTGACAGGAGTGTGATGGTTCTGTTCCATTCATTTCTGCAAATCGGCAATTAAGTGAGAATAATGAAATATAGAAAATTACTTATATGTAAGTTGCCTTTTAAATTACTCCATTTTGTGATAGAAAAGACATTTAAAATGGAGATTTGAAAATGTGAAGGCAACAATATTACAGCAACAATGCATCCCAAAGAAATGACAAAACCTTGTTGCAGCATCTGACACCTCAGAAATACCCCAGGAAAAGAGAAAGAGAGGTTCAGTGGGAAGAGCAACAGGCTTTATGAAGGAAGCAGAAAAAACAACCAATTGACCTGTATTAATTACATTTCTTTTTTGAATATACGTATTTAGATATTTACTCCAAAGCATCACACAACACTAATCAGACAAATAGGGGTACTGGTAAGACAAGGCAGATGACAGACAAGTGAAAGATAATTTGAGACATACAGAGATAAAAGGGAAATAACTGTCCAAGCATAAAGTATTAATGTGCACATGCATGTGTCCGTGGGTATACTAGTACGAATGAGTGTGTTAGTATGCGGACATATGTGTTTGTATTGGGCAGTGGCTGAAAGCAGTAAGAAGGAAGTCTGTTATTAGCACTTTAGTACTATGTTTGTAAAAGAAATTACTACATTATTTTAGTACTTGGGTTGCTAAATCAGTATATAGCTAATACAATGTCCATAAAAATATATTTATTTCCATGTTAATACTGCTGAGAATTATTAGATATATATGGAAGGACAGAGTTTTAGATGGTCATAGGAGAATCATGTAAATTATACCCAGTCAATCAGAAGACCAGAAGAGGAAATATCATTAACTGGTGTTGGTGGAAGTTTGTTTTAGTTTTGTGAAGTTGTGAGGCCCATACCGGGTGCCTGCCATGCATTAACCTGTTTGGATGAAGATTCACAGCAGGTTGCTTTAGTATATTGGTGTCCTCTGCAAATCATCTGGACAGCTGGGACCATGAAATTTACCCAGATTCAAAAAAAGTTGACCCTCACCAAACCTCAGTGCCCTCTAAGGCCATATGTGCAGACCACTTCACATTTTGCACTTGTTTTGCCACTGTGGAATGACAAAAATGCTCTTGTCAAGTGGACATGAGATTTTCAGGCCCTTCCACACAGAAAACATGTCAGCAAAACTTGTCAAATGTTTTTAAACTACTGCATTAGAGACACATTTTCCCTTTGTTTTTAGTGTCATCTTCTGTCCTTTGAAACAAATAAATAAATAAAAAGCAAAAGCCTGTTTGACTCAATTCTGTGTTTCTGAACCAAGTATAATCCCATCAGTTTGGTTCCATCACTTGTAGTAAACTATTCACTAATCTAAGACAGGTGCCCCTGGGTGTTAACATTTAGTCTTCTAGTAGAAAAGTGGGTGCAAAGTCAAACCACATGTTCCACTTAAAAATAAGTGAGGTGTGATTAGGCAAGGTCTTTAAAACATGCGCTCAGACACACACACGCACACAGAGTTTGCAAGGAAAAGATGATGACACTTGCAGGCTGTACTGTGTAGTTATGGTCTGCGCTTAACTCTTTGCCAGGTGGATCATTCTGTAGAAATCTGAGGGGCAAAAGGTTATGTTGAGCTCATTACTGTGGACAGCTTTTAAAACAAAAGCGATAATATGTACATTCCTAGGATGATGTGTTTCATTAATATTTCCCCACTGCTAGAATGTGCAAAGAGCCTAGCCCAAAGCCTTACAGCATGTTAGTGATATCTGTTGGAATAGTAGATTAGCTATGGATGGCTTAACATAACCAGTTAAAAATACATATGCAGATATTTTCATTTTGATGAACAATCTCTGATCAGCTGAATTTTATTGACAGGAGGAAAAGGTCTAGAAAAAGTCCACCAACTCTCTAGCAGTTGTTTTTAATATCATTTCAAATTGAAAAGAACACATATGAATTCCTAAAATAAGGAGTGAAAACTAAACAAAGTCAGCAATTCAAGAGCTAAATTAAGTGCATACTTGCTTACTTTTGTACAAAATAACTGCCAAAGGCTTTCAGTTCTGAATTTTTCCTTTTTTTTTTTTTTTCTTTTTCACAAGGGGATCAAAGGTGTTGAAGTCAAACCCACCTGAGCAGGTTACAGAGCAGAGGAGATTCAAGGCCCACAATTCACAATGCAACTGTGACATGAGCCTGTTGCCTAAATACAAAGGGGATGGACTACTCTTGTGTTTGAGTTAATTACTGACTACTGTACATCATTATTTGGAGAGGTAAAGCTCAGGAAACGTGAGCAATCATTTCTGTAAGAATGCATTTGAGGCTTAAGTAGCAAATGTTTAGAAAGAAGGTAGGAAATCAGATCTTTTAAAAATTGAAAACAGTTATTGTAGTACTGCTAGTAGCTTTAAAGTCTGGACCATCATAGATCTAAATGTCTTCAAACGTTGGCAAAAGAGCAATGGAAAATTAATGATGCGGTATTTCAACAGAGATGTTCACATCATCTGTTATTTGAGGATCACAGCATTCCAGGGAAATGGATAGCTTATCCCCATTTTATAGACAATGAGACAGGGAATTTCCATGACTCACCTACAACCATACAGCCTCACGGTGACACTGCCATGGGCAAAACTGCTTAGTATCTGCTTTCATGTCTACCTATACAAATTCTAGGCACACAATGAACTATTAGCACCATGTTGGAGGCATTTAAATTCTGAGTTATTTACATCTGTGCTTGAAGACTTGCTTCAGAATAAAGCTCTTAAAATTTAAATGTTCTCTCACTCCACAAAATTGTGTACTAGAGCTATAGTCTGTAAATGTAAAGAGAAACCTCACTTCGTTGTGAACTCAAATGTATGTTTTTATACTATTTCATTACAAAACAAGATAGAGTTTGATCTAGGAAAGGAGATGAAGATGTTTTTTATTGGTAGTGAATAGGAGTATCCTTTAGGAATAACAAAAGATATTAAAAATGGAAGATTTCAATGATATTATACCAGATGTAGCATGTCAGTAATATGCTTCTGGAAAGCTTTACAGATGATGTAGGAAGTAAAATAAAATTGTTAAATCAAAATTGTGAAATGATAATTGACTAAAACAGATCTTTTTTTCAGAATTCATTTTCACTGGAAATTGAAAACATACTTGCTTTTGTTCCAAACCTGAAAAATACCTATCAGAAAGTAGAGTCGTCTCATGAAATTCAAATGTAGGCATCATTACTTATCCATCCTCACTAAGCACACTGAAGACCTTGGAGCACAGGCACACCTCTGCTTGCCAAAAGAAATATTTCTCCCTCCCTAAATGAGGAGACTGCAGTGCACCGCAGCTCAGGCTATCTCCGCTTCCCTCTGCCGTCCCGAAATGGATCAGGAATAGTCCACAGAGCTCCTTAATAGAGAGAAATACAGTCAGAGGGTGTAAATGAAGCCTAAGCAAGACCTATGAAATATGAGTCTATTACAGATGGGTGGTGTTTTTCCAAGTACATAGTCAGATTTTCACCCCTCTCCTCCTCCTATCATATGTTGCTTGTTTTAGTGGTTGGCAGGAGGGAGGGGGAAAGGAACTAACAACATGTGTGCCTATCATCACCCTGACCACTGCGCTTGTATGTCTAACTCGCTCCCCTTTGCTTTGTCTGCTTTTTGTCTTCATCCTGCTTGATCCTGCGAGTACTTATGTGTGTACAGCTGAACTACTCATGAGAGTAAAGCTGCGAACATAATGCTACAGCACAGAGCCTTTTGGTCATTTCCTTGAGGAAGATTTGTCCTGTAATTAGGCTGATGCAAAAAGAACAGAAGCAGAAGTAACTTTCTGCCCTCCCCACCCCAAACCCAACAAAACAACACCTCTTCCTTCTAGCATACCAATACAAGTGATATGTCTCCTAGAATACAAACTTTTTGGAGAGAGGATAGAAGGGAAGAAGGAGAAAATGTGTGAAAGAACGTAGATTGGAGATGGATTCTCTCTCTTGCAGCTTTCAGGCTTCCTATCACCCAAAACTGGGGTGGGAGGAAAGTTAAAGTGACTCTCCAAATGGCTGGTGCCTTTCCTGGTGATAAGGCTGCCAGCTGCACAGTAGGAGCTTACATCAGATCTCTCTCTTACCTTGGCCCCAAGAGTGCCACTCGCTCCAAGACCTCCTGCAAGGAAAAAGCATCTTATTGTCATGCAACATCCAGCACAATGGGTCCAAGAAATGCTAAAATGAAACTAGTGTCTATTTCACTGGCACTAAATTGATGTAATCCTCTGTTGCACTCTAATTTAAAAAGCAGTCCACCTGTACAGCCTGTGCTAATGTGCCTGTATTAAACAGGCTAACCATCAGTTACTGGGCAGACACTCTAAAAGTAATTGTAAATACACAATGAGCATTTTCAGTGGAGGTTTCCACTAAGGCTGAAGAAGCCTTTTCTTATGCAATGCTATTCGTCATCTGGATTACTAAAAAATTTTTTCAATTGATCTTATTTGCATTAAAAATGGATTTTCAACTGAAGTATTTTATCAACAAATGAGAAAAGAAACGGGAAAATAAATGACTGCTGGAAAGATAAACTCTCTGAATCGAGAGTTTTCAGATTTTATTTTATTTTATCTGAACAAATCTAACTACTGGTTCAGATTACCATTAACAAACTCATGGTTCTCTGTCCTGATTTGCCTTTCCTCTACAGCCTACTGCAAAATATGATCAAGATGCACCTCAGCACCTTCCCAGTGAGGAACTGGGAGACCTTTGCTGATGTACTGAGTAGGAAATGTGTAACTGGGTAGATGTCTGGTTCATGACTGAGAAACAAGTGCTATATTGTGCTATATTAGGCCAATCTGGGTTATTTAAATGACACACATTTTAGTAAAATCCAACACAGCTTGTATGCACAGGAAAAAAAAAGGCCTAGATGACTTCTACAGAATATATCAAAGAATGTTGTGACACTAAAAAGACTTATAACAAATGCAAAATAGTTAATTGAACCTAAGTTTTCAGTGTAGACTCATAGCTAAGATGTCAATGTGGTCATTGGATGGTGAGAGGGAGGATGAGGAGACGTGGAAATGAAATTAATCCACAGGGAAATCATCTGAGGACTTACATCTAGTGGAAACAGTGAGGTAATTGTGGATGTCTACCTGCACGGGCTCCAAGAGATTTGTCATTGACCCCTTCAGGAGCTGAATTAAGTGCAGGGTGAACAAACAGAGCCATGAAGCTAGAAGAGAAGCAGAGGACTCCGGGTCCCAGCTGTTCTTGTGATTAGACCAGAAATACTTTATTGCCTGAGAGACTGAAACTCAAGCATAATACCCACAGCTGTCCTAGCAGTGCATCAGCTTAAAGAGAGAAACAAAACTGGCTGAAAGATTCAACCATCTAGGGCTAACATTTATACATACCTGTTAGCAAACTGTTGGCAGACAAAAAGAAGTGTGTGTTTACCTTCAAAAGTAAAAAAAAAAAAGGACTGTTGGGGGTTGTCAGCATGTTTTCGAGGAACCATCCCTAATGTGCTGTCACTGGTGTCCCCCCCGAGCGTACTCAGGCTGAACTAGTCCAGGGTTTTGACTTCCACAAACAGCTAAGCTGTGGAAGCCCACAGCCAAAACCACAGGGTTCTTACTCTGTAGCTGTTAAATAAAGACCCTGTTCCTATATCACTATAAATGCAAATGATTGTGAAAGGATACTCAGTGAGGTTCAGTAATAATTCAAATCACAAATCCTTTTGCCATGCAACTCATATAATATGATATTTTTTTATGGAAGCTCTTCTTCCCCTCCAGAAGGCATTAAATTGTTATTCATATTTCAGATGAAAAAATTCAGCCAAGAGTATTAAATGACAGACAGCGATAGCAAGATAAATTCAAGGCTTGTGTATGTGTAGTAGGCTCATGACTACTACAGCAAGGTGCTCCTGCTCTAGAAATATACAAAGGAAGTCAAGTGAACAGTATGAAAATGGATGTAAACATGGAATTAAAAGGATCAATCTCCAGAAGTACAATAGCATTTTTAAGGGAAGGGTGTGTAATTTGAACAAACACAGCTAAAGGCAAGAATTAGCACCATATGCATAATCACATAAATCAGGATAAATAAAGTTGGCAGAATTACACGTGATGTTTTTTGCTCTGAAGAACAGTGAACTAGATAAACAAGGATGTCTTGAGCTTAGCAGGGTTTGCTATACTGAGTGGCAGCACTGCTAGTGCTTCTCAAACGCGTTACTTAAGAAAATAATCATGGTACAATAATCAGTGCTACTGAAACTCTGGCTGTGGAGCTCTGCTGATAGCCATCAACGTATGCAGGTGCAAGGGGAGGCATATTACTCTTAAACAGCTCATTCATTTTAAGTCTCAGTTCATTTGCTACTGAAAATATGAAAGCGGTACACTGGAGAGAAAAGCTCTGTTAATATGTGTATCCCAGCTCTCCAACAAGCAGTCTTTTTTTTTTTTTTTTTTTTTTAAAGCTTATTCAAGTGGTTGGGAAGGCAGTGAAGTTGTACTTTGGATTTTTCACTAATATAATGTTTTTTTCAATGTGCCGGTTCATTTATTCCTCAAAAATGTGTATTTTTATGCAGTTCTTGGTCCTGTATTTGACCTAATGAATCCAGAAGTATTAGAAAAATGTAAAATGATATCAGCCATTAATATTAAAATGGAGAGTCCAGCAAATTCAGAGAGAAGCTGACATACTCAAAAACGATTCTGTGCCACTGAGGAGGAACTGAGCCTCTCAAACTAAGTGTGCCAGGGCTCAGACTATACTAGCAAGTTCATGGTGCTGTAGGAGAAGACCTGCAAGGAGAAAGAGTTGGTTGTCAGTCCACACCAAGTGTCTCAGTTTTGCTTTGGACCCCCTCTGTGAAGCGAGCACCCACCAGTGCTGGGGTGTAGCAGAAGTTAGTGGCTGGGGCGTGCTCAGCCTCCTGGATGGCATCCTCCAGCTTAGCTCCTGCCAACAGACACCCAGTTGGCATCCTAGGGACTCCATGCTATGAATCAAAACACAATAGGGAAGGACAAACATGATTTGTTTCCATAGCGTGTCCTGGACCAGAACTAAAATGTTAGTGTAGGCACACTTCAAGGGAACTCCAGACATAGTGCTTTAGTGGTGGGATTTAGCAGAGCTGGATAAAGTGCAGACAGTCTGAAAAACTGAAGTGAGGATCAGTCCTGTGAACATACAGAACTACAAAAAAACAACAAAACAAGCTTTTTTATTATTATTATTTTATTTTGTAAGTTCTAGATGAATTTCTTTCACTTGGAAGTTACAGATGATGAAGAATTAGAAAGATTAAGACCATCTAGGTGGGAATATTATAATGATGTTTCTTCTTTTTGGCTACTGAGAAAATACACGGGAAAAGAAAAAGGTGTGTAAGAATCAGTTAAGGGCAAAACCCTGTTGACAGTGATAAATCTGAACTGATTTGGCTTTGGTGATGTCTCCTCTCACAGAATGGCCCCTATTCAGGATGACTACGTTTTTTGCTTTTTATAAGGCATTATCTGAGAAAGATCTGCCGTTATTCTAGAAAAGTACTGTTTTCACACTCATTAAGTAAATCATTGAGACTTTTTAAGGCTAGACTTGCCTCTTCAGAAGGAACTGCCTACAGCATTATTAATGCTTTCTAGCAGCCTTGTGTCCGTGATAAGAATTGAGATATTGCTCCTGTGAAGCTATACCCTGAAACCCAGTTTATACCAACCCTAATATCCTTCAGCAGTCAACTACTTCAACACTAGGGCAAAAGCCTCTTTCCAACACAATGGACTGGGGTCGGTGGAGGCTGGGGTTGTTACAGAAGTTCCTTCTGTGTCTTGCTTCCCTCCACTGTACAATTATCAGAAATAAAGAGGAAAAAAAAAAAAAAGAAAGAAAAGACACAGGAGCACAGAGATAAGAGGCAGAGCTCGGCTTTTCTTTGATCTCATTCTCCGTTGCAGGCAGAACAGATCAAAGAGAAGAGGCATAACAGAAAGCACGTGAGAATAGCATGCCTGCAAGAGGCTGTCACACACGCTGTCTTGGCTCTACTTGTTGGGAATATGGCTACGCGATGAACACCGACCACATCCTCATGAGAGAGAGCAGTGGCAGGCTGGCAGGACAGGTCTTCAGTTCTCTTAGAGAACACGAGAAGTTGCAGCGGCCTCGCCCAGGCAAACCTTCCAGCTACGAGGCATAAACCAAGAGTGAGCAGGACCTTTGCACCAAGTCTGCGGCAGAATTAGTCTCAATTTACATGAGTGTAATTCAGTCCAGGCCCATGCTAGGAGGGCTTTGCTGGAATGGAAATATCCAACCTTCATACTGGAAAAGCCACTTGTAGCAACAAAACTCCACTTTCAATACAATAACTTTTCTTAGGCCTGCCAAATAAGTAAATTGAAAAAGGCAATAGGTATTTTTGCCTATTTACCTGCAACCACATTGATGGCTTTTGCTCATGCCAGTCACAGATTACACCTCATTGTACCCTTGAACGACACAATTATGCCAGAAAAGTCTGCTGTGCAGGCTTAAGAGGGAAAATGTGGTTCCATTTTATCACATTGGAGCTTTCTCATTAAACTTATTTGGACTGGGATTAGGCTATTAGAGAAAATTTAACCCCAGATGATTGGAATGGAGAGAAAACCAAATTAAAATATTCTCATATGTTACAAAGGAAACAGCCCCCAAAGAAATTATAGAAAATATGAAAATGTATAGCTTTATATGGGGGAAAGAGGTAAAATCATAGAATAATTCAATAAGCTATTCCAGTCAACATAGCATGACCTGAAACAAAAAACATAAAAGACATCTTTCAAAAATATTTGAAGTACTTCCCCTACTCAAATGATTCTTTTATTGTTAGAAGTTGCACTATTCATATTTAATAATCTGCAAGATAGAGTCAATAGGCTTGCTTTAAGGTAGTGTAACTTAGGTTTTAACAAGACACTATTACTACATATAAATGAGATTCAAGGTAAAAATGATGTTATTACCCCTGAATTAAATGTATATATGGGATTATATTGAATATATGAGCAATCAATATAGGATTTCTTTCCATTCTTGTCTCTTAAGTATTTATATGACTTCAGCATCCTTGATTGTTTAATGTTTTGCTATTAATTTAATTAGCTCTTTTTAACTTCTCTTTTCCCTCAAACTACTTTTTGACTTAAATTTTGTAGCTTTTTAAGGATGCTGGGTGCTCTTTGGCATGGGTGATACACAGTGTGCAGAATGGTGATAAAAAAAGTAAGACAATTCTGCAGACGTAGACGCAACCTTTCCTGATGCCTTAGGGCATTCGCTTTTGTTCTGGCCCACTGGCATCCAGGGCAGCCAAGGTGTCTGGGCACAGTCAGGAGGCCCAAGGGCATGGCTACATCAGGCATTTGTTGTTCTACTAGTGTGTCCTCTTCCCTCTTCCTCTGGAGCTTTCTCTTTCTCCTCTCTGCCTTTTTTCCATGCCCCAGTGTTTTCTTCTGATATCCCCTCTTTTCTGTCTTTCTCTTACTGTGCTCCTCCTAAACTTTTTATCCTTATTCCCTCTAGCCTGTTTTTATCTCACTCCTCTCTGCTTCTCCATAACTGCTCTCAGCTCTTCACACTATAGTAATTCTCTCAGCTTCGCTGTTTCTCCCAGTTGTAGGATTTTGGCCTATTTCTAATTTAACAGTCTTATCTTCTCCTAGACTGGACAAGCCAAAGCTGGGACAGAATTACAGATTTACCCTCAAAGGTAGGAAAACAAGAAACAAGCCTGCATGTTCGTCACTTTTACATTCCTGTAACACAAGCATGCCTCCTTTACCTTTTATCTTTATCCTACCCCTTGCCTTTACTCCTGGTTTGCTGTCATCATGTTGAGGCAAATCAGATCCAACATTTCTCCTCCTCTCTCATCTAGCATGTCAATATATGGATAAGTCTCAACTTCAATTTCCTCTACTCAGTAAACGTGATACAAAAATGAATGGCTTATGTCCAGCTTGTGAAACTACAGAGCACTCGCAGCTCATGCTTGATGTCCAGGTGATGTAGAAGACTGGAGTGGAACAAAAAAATAGGTGAGGCATAGGATTCACCTCTCTTGGGTCCTACTTTTGAGGTCACACCAAAATACCAAGAGAAGCCAATAATTTTATTCATGTTCCAGCTCTGTATCTGGCAATAATCCATGGTCTGGCAAGTGATCAATAGGGTCACTATCTTTTTCTGTGTTGCCAATGCTGGTTTCTTGTATTTGGATAGCAGACCCATGGCACATGCAGAATGGACTCCCAGATATTGTGTATTGCTCTTGGACTTCACGGTGCTTAACATTTTTGAAAAATCAGTCCCCAAACATAATGAATTGAACATGCAGCTGAAGCATCTTCTGGATGGACAAGTTAATCCTTACTACTATTGAAATGAAAAATACTGCTAACTGAGATAATGTATTGGTCAAAAAGAAAAAAAAAAAAAAGAAAAAAAAAGCAGAGCTGGAAAGAAATAAATCCAAGCTGCGGAACTTTTGTGTATTATGGAGCTGTTTAGACACTGTTGATTTTTCATAGAGTATAAACTAGCAGCCCTTTTGGCTTTGAAATGTTTTAAGTAGCTTTTTATATGACAGTACCATGAGATATTCATTTGTCTGCAGCAGGCTGAAGGAAGGAATGACTGGATCTCCCAGACAGGAAGATATAAACAGACCTTGAAGAGGTCAGATGAATTCATGTTTCATAACAGCCTGAAGGGAGCAGTTGCAGAGAGGTTAAAGCTGGTTAAGCATTTTTCCCTATGGATCCAGAAACAGAAGTTTAAGCCTCACTCCAGGCTTGTGTCAAAAGTTTCCCTAATCAACCCAGATGTAAGTGGCTATTTAGTACTTTAGGCTCGGAAGTCAGAGGCAGGTGGACACAGCACCAGCTATATTGCTGCTTGTGTGCTGTTGTCGACAGAAAGCTGACTTACTGGTCTCATAGGCTTCTGTTGATATTTGGCCCTTAACCGGAAAGAGAAAACCAACAACTCTGAGGCACTGATGTTATTAGTCAGACCCCTATGGGAGTGCTATGCTTATACACAAGGGTGCCTTAGTAACATAAAGGGCATTGATATTTTAGAGTCCAGTCAGTATCTCTCGTGGCTACGGAGTGTTTCTCTGGTGCATATTTTAATCAGTCTGGGCCAATGAGTGATGAAATAATATATCTTTATAGAATTTATTGCAGGTTGGAAGAGAAAGGATAGTCAACAGTCAGACTGCCAATACTCGTAACAAATCAAATCCACATTTTGGCTTAATGTTTTTTAAATATTTACGAATACTAGTTTTCCGCCTCTTAACTCTATGAGAGGTTTCTAAAGAGGAAGAAAAAAATAAATTATCTCATAATGCCAGCAAAAAATTGCAACAAATCTTGTCTTGCATAAATCTACTTTCTGTTTTGCTTCCTGGGACTGCTTCAGTGTTTTTCCAGCATAGAGGTTTTAGCCATGAAGCAGAAAATACAGACTATTTTGTGGTGGGAAACATGCTAAAGGCAAGCAGCTGTGGCAATTTTAGACTATTTTCAAACACAGTCATCTTGCTGCTCTATGTGCAGTTCAACACATTTGACAATTTAAAGTTCCCTGCTCAACTGAGTATGCAATTTGTTTCCTTCGCTGCAGTAGCACAATGCATTAGAAAGCACCTATTACATTGCATCCAAGACAAAGTGATACCAAAGAGTCTGGGAGAAGAAATGAATTCCTTCTTATGCAAATCCCTCCTGAAAGTCATAGGTCATCTAAACAAGCCTGCTAATTATTACCTCTGCCTGATTTTCACTTTGATTGTGCATATGCAGCTCAAACTACTGCCAAGTTCAGTAGCAGTACGGTGGCTGATAAACTTGTAAATGTGTGCACCAAATTTGGAAAGAAAATAAGATAGTTTCATTGATAAGTTCCCTGCATCTGCAGTCCTTATGTTTGTGTTAAAACTGGACTTCAGGCTAAAAGATGAGCATGAAAGGAAATAATTATAAATTATCTACATAGAATCTGCAACAAATTACCTATAAAACTATAACTATCTAAACAGGATGACATTTACTTTATAGGTTCATGACTTCCTTTCTTTAAAGTTAGCTAAGAAGAGAGTAAAGTAATTACAGTTCTCTTTTGATTGATTAAACATGACATATATGCTAATATGAAAGTAACTTCTGTCCTTTGTTACCCAAGCTTCTGGTTTAAAGCAATTTTGAAGATAACAGATATAATCTCATCAGTGCTGCCATTTCTAACGTATATGCCAAGAATGTAATTCCTCTGCCTTTTTTCTCCAGCAGAGAAAGCATATTTTATCCTTCATGTTTTAAATTTTGGATACAGAAGTCAGATGATATTACAACCATAAATCCCCTGTTTCTTTGCCATTATGTGTCAGGAAATGTCTGTGCCACCAGTAGAATAAATAGTGCTGCCTTTTCACAAAGGTTGTCCCACTGATTTGAGGGAGATTATTTGACTGAATAAGGCTGATGTGAAATAGCCCAGCAGGGAAAAAAGAAACACCTGCTAAGTTTCACTTGGAAGCACTCTACACTGCATAACTGTGACCATTAGCTTCACCTTCTTGTAGATCTGGCTCCTGCATCAGGAAACGCTCTCTGTAACTGAGGGACTGAACTTGTGGGACTGAACTTCCATAAAGTTTTCCCTCCTTTTTCTCAGCCGTCTTCTAATTCTTCACATTGATGCCTCTAGACGCTCTAAATTGTTTCACTTCAATATCAGTATAACACTTATAGAGTGCGGATGTGTCCCCTCTTTGCCACCTCTCCTGTAAATGATAAAGATTCAAGCCTCTTGGAGGCTTTCCTTACATGAAAAAGCCTCAGCTCTCAAATTATCTTCTTGTGTCCCTTTTTGTTTTCTACCTCCATCCTGCATTTTCTGCAATTTTTGAGGCCAAAACAGAGCATGACATTCTAGCTGTGGTCACACTAAGCCTAAATAAAAATGCACTCTCTCAACTTGCAGAAGACATCCCAAAAATACATTCACCAAATAGATGTGTGTGTGGTTTTTTTCCCTAACACTGCATCATATTACATACTTAAATTAAACCCAGTGGACCAAATTCCTCCCTGGATTAAGTTTAGCAATGTAAGAGAGAATTTGGACCAATAGCTATTAATATTTCCTTCCCTGAAGCAATGCTCTTTTACTGTATATGAATATTTTC
This sequence comes from Anser brachyrhynchus, assembly GCF_964034855.1. Lineage (NCBI taxonomy): Eukaryota > Metazoa > Chordata > Aves > Anseriformes > Anatidae > Anser > Anser brachyrhynchus. The sequence goes on from NC_137701.1 coordinate 32,475,441, forward strand.
CTACAGCTTATTAACTTCAAGCAGAAACTTGGGAGGAATGCAGCCCTGCTATGGAGATCTCCTAAGTCTACAAACAAACAAACAAGCACCTCTCTGTCAGAAGTCTTTTCCGTTTCTGTTCCAGCCTCACATCCCTCCTACCACAAAGATGCCTGACATGGAGGCTAATGCCTGATCTGCAGCAGAGCACTGCTAACGCACAGAAAATGGATTCTTTCATCATATTGGTTTGGAGATGTTGACCCTCTAGGTAAAGTACAAGAAGATGTCAGAGGATATTTTCTGTCTTTGATCATGTGAGAACTGTAACACAGGCAAAACTGGCAGCTGGGAGGGCAGCATGGTCTGGGGACAGGGGAAACGGGCTGTGTCCTTTCGCCTCCAGTAGCTGCCCAGGCATGGCTGGCAATGGGGGCTTTCAGTGGGTAGCAGCTCTGAGCTGCTGCCAGAGAAACAGTGGTGCACAACTACTCAGCAGATTAAACCCATCTCATTTTTTATGATGTTTAAAAACCTACACAAATGGAGAGTAGAGATTTCTTAAACGTTGTTACTGAAGTACCAGACCAGCTTGCACTATTTCAGGGGCTCTCTTTTTGGCTCTGCATTGCCAGTTCCCTTTGCTATTTTTCTTTGTTAGCTCTGCTAGCCTTGCCATGGTTTTGTGCTTGGTGTGTTATACTTGCAAGGTATAACAAAAAAGCAGCCTAACTCCATTGCTTGGAGGACTGCAAACTACTAAAAAAGGCTTCCAAGGCATAAAACCCCATGTTTGAAGTAGAGGCTTTTTACTGGAGTAGGAGAGAAAGGTATTTTGGTTTCTATTTTCCCTCCCTTCTCCCCGCCATTATTTCCTACAGTACAAGCACAAATCACTTAAAATAAATTAATATTAACTAAACATCAGTATTTACATGGCACTACCTTAGGTCAATAGACCTAAGGTGAAAGCTTTCATAAATAAGAATAAAAAAAATAAATGTGTCCTTTTAGACAATCCAGTTTATATAAACATTAAGATCTGCAACACTTATAAATGGCATCATAGTGATAGTGCCACAGAAATACGGGGGCAGATCCCTGACTTTTGTACAGTATTGTATCACCTCAGTTTTTTCTTGGCACAATGCTAATTTACACTAGTTACAGATCCAGACCAGAACAGTTTTCAGGAGGAGATGACTGATTCATGAAGTCTAAGTGACTGAATACAGAAGTAATTCATTAGCTCCATGGTGTATATGAAAGCTTGACCAGAGATGACTGCAAAGGACTGCATATGTAGGCTAAAAAAAAAGCCAAAGACAGAATAAAATTCAAGAAAGCTCATTGCTAATTTGCCTTGAGTTTAATAGTAGACTTGCAACTTAATTTATTTTGGCATGACTTTAAGCAATGCAAGAGAAAGAAATGGAATTGCAGTAGTATAGCACTGGCTATGTGTTTCAGTTTTCTGGAAGAAATAAATTTTATACCGAGTTTTCTTTGCTCATATATTGTCCAGATAAACTTCCTCTGTCGCATATGCTTATTTTCAGTTAAGCTCATCTCTACTCTGATGCAGAAAACGTCTATTTTCTGTGCTCCTATTTTGGGTTTAGCTGTAGCTCCTTTTGATCATTAGTAACATGGAAAAAGTCCTACAGTAAGATAAAATACATAGCCAAAAGAGCCATGATATGTCCCCAGTGAGTTTATTTTGGTTCCGAAGTCACAAATTTCTCCTTCCTTAGTCTACACTTAAATTAATATCAGTACTTTAAATCTAAGGTGTTCATTATTACATGATTTACTTCTGCTTAGAAAATCTCAGAACAAACGCAGTGTCCACCTTGTCCACTAGTGTGCCCCTGACAGTGCCTAATTCCACATGTTGAGGAGGATGGTGCAGAAGACAGCACATGTGTAGAATGATCTTTCCTTGCTATAAGCTCTCCAGGCTTCTGGAAGTCATGGAGTGATTTATTGAAGAGATTGCTGAGGTCCTTCCTTCCCCATCCAGGTCTGCATTGGTGAAACATTGCTTAACCTGTTTCCAAATTGTTCATTAACAGTACCCGCAGAAGGATTTAAACAGTTACAGACAGTGCAGTACTTATAGACTTTGTGCAGATGAGCTTCTAGTGTCTGACATTTGAAATAATTTTGCTTTTTTATTTTTTTTTAATCTGGCTACTTTTCAATAGTCTCTTTTCAGAACACGGTCAAAGGTGTTTTTAAATTATTTTTTCTTTTTTTGTGAGCAATGTGCCTGAAAAGCTCTAATAGATTAGGGAAGCATGTTTTTCTTTGCTAGATAGACACTGTCTTTATTCTATTATGATTTTCATTTATTTATTTTTGTTTCACAATACCCTCGATATTAAGAAAAGAAATTGGTGTTCAATTCCCAGGATCATCTATAGCTCTCTTATTAAAGATAGTCACTGGTGATCAGGCACAGTAGTGGATTTTAATGAGTCTGAATTTTAGGGTTTTTAGCAGTTCAACCATTTTATTCTTAAACTCCTTTGGAACCCTTGAAAATATATTCCCCTATTTTAATAAACGCTTATTCTCTAATTTTTGCCTTCTGCTCCAGTATGTCCTCTGTTGATATTGCAGCTTCTGACAGTACCTCATCTTTATTTCCAGAAAAGAGAAGATATGTCACACAGCATCCTCTGTAGTGAAGACAAAGGCAAAGAAATCATTTAATTTCTCTGCAATGTCTGTATATTCCTTAATTGCTCCCATTAATCCATGGTAGTCCAACAGACACACAAATGTTTTCAACGACTTTCTAGGCAATCTATCAAATAATGCTAAAACATTGCTTTAGGTAAGATACACATTATGATTTGACATATGTTTTCACATTTTTCATAAGTAACTCAATGCAATCTAGGTAAATCATTTTGCACAGACAGTCTATATGTGATATTTAATTTGGTCTGAAAGCAGAGTAGTCCAATTGTCTCGTCACGATTGCTTCTATATATTCCTGCTATTAATAATGCCTAACACTTCTCAATTGGTGATTCCAAAGCTTTTTACAGATGTGGATAGATATTATTATTTCCAGTTTTAGATACTAGAAAATGAGTTTATGTTTGAGTGACATGCAGAAGACCCTGGAGTTGCTTACAACTTGGGTGAGAACCCTTCCACAAATCCTTGTCCTGTTGATATCTCCAGGAGGGCTCTATCCACCCCCGCTAGACCTATGAGTTTATCATTTCTCCCAGCCTTTGGTCCCAGGCCACTCTTTCTTAGATCATTAGTATAATCTGACAACACGGCCGTGTACTTCTCAAAGACAACTCTTTTGGCAAAATGAAAACAAGTTATGTTGTTTCTTAGTAAGTGGTAAAAATATTTTTTCCCCAGACAATTATTAAGAATTTGTAGACAGCACGGGAAAAATGGAAAAGAAAGACTACTCTCTAACTGTAGTCATAAATTACATGAAATACATTTCATTATAAAGCACTACATTTTTTTCTAACCCTTTATGAATTCTCTCCATTTACCCTGGGGGGTTGTAATGTAAACTGACATCTTACTCTCTTCTCAGAAAAATCACTAACATTCTCTTACAACATTTTGCCTAGGAATACAAACAAGCAAATAAAAGCAACATAATGTACAACAGAAAGAAGACTCTTTATGAAAAGGAACACTATACCATCCATATCGCTGTGACTGAAAAAGTTAAAACATTATATGTACAAAAGTAATGATGGCTGGCCACCTATCTATTTTGTACTACTAAAAGGAGTATCAGTATGTTTCTGCTGATGTATAACTGCCTTAAAGAATGAGGAATATGTTAGAAGTATTAAGTTTTTACTATTCTTATATGATGGGTAATATTGTTATGACTTACATTGTTTGACAAAGAAATAACACTTTCATTTTGCTTAGCTCAAATCTTTGTGAGGAATTTTCATCTTTTCTTTGTATTTGAATCAGTTAAGCAGCTCAAAGGCAACTTTTCTCCACTCCAAGTTTTGAATAACAGAAAACTGGCTTTATACCCTTGGGCTACTTGGGTTTAATATCAAATTCTTACCTTGCACAAGGTCAGAAAAAAAAAAAAGCTTATAAAATTGGACTCATATGAAGAATGAGTTTCTATCTTTTAATACTACCAAACAATCTGCAAATTATTTAAATTAAGACAACCAGCACTCCAACATCTGCAAGCAAAATGCTTAAATGCCAAATGCAACTTTACTGGCATAAGAAAATAATAAGTGGAGTTCAATTTGTGTCAGCATAGCTCAGAAAAATAAGATATCATGTCTTGCTGTCTGCTTGATGTCAGCTTCTCAGATTCAAACCCTAATGCCTCATCTTAGGCTGTCCTTACTGGAGGCTGCCAAATAGCAAGGTTCAGCCAGAGTTCATGCAGCTACTACAAAATAGCTTTTTTTTTTTTTTTCCTTCTCCTTTTTCAATCATTATGAACCTTCTGCTTTATATTGTACACACTTGATTATATCTATCCTTGAAATGTATACAACTCTATTAGCCTCTTCTCCTATTCTTTTAACATACTGTAAATTCCTTTCTGTGCTTAGTTTGTTTTACAGCTTACAGAATTAGGCTTTTAAACTTTCACTGCAAAGAGGAGATTAAGTTGTGTGATTGGCTACAAGAGGAAAACAAAGGAACAGAAATCTATATTAATACAATAAAGAAACAAAAATATGAACACTTTTAACACTTTGTAGACTCTTACTACTTTCCTGCTAAAATATGTAGACACCATCACAATCAGGCTGCAAAATATCTGGAAGCGGGTTCTTCCTAGAAAGGGAAGATTAGCACCTTTCTAAAATGTCCCTTTTTTTTTTTTGTCCTAAGAAGCCTAAATCTCCTTCTGCTTATAACCTCATCTCTCATTCATACTTATATCGATATTCCAACTGAGACATCATGCTAGATTAAAATGAGCAATTTCTATTGTTTTATTTTCTTAAATTGTGTCAAATTCATTGTATATGAAATTACTCTGAGTGGTAGTTGGGGGACAGTTAAGCAAAAAAATTTATGACAATACATATAGTTTAGTGCTCTCAAAATTTTCAGTCTTACAGTAGTATTTCAGGGAACTAAGAAGAGCCTGTTGTAATCTGCTTCCAGGAAAAAAAAAAAAAAAAGAGCCAAAACAAAACACTTGCAGGCTGGAGCATTAAAGTCATGATGTACTAACACATATATTTTGAAGATAATATGATCCTTCCCTAAAACAGTGATTGAGTTTTCTGAACACTTCAATCATAGTAAATATGCAGACACAGAGATACATCTATATACATGCAGAAACTCGTACAAAAGGTAAGAAAATTTGTTTTCTTACAGTGCTGCAAACACTAAAGTCACAATAATTTTATATTAACTACTAAGAAGCTATGAAAAACCATTGCCTTAGTATTTTCTGAAATATGATAAAGATTTTATAAAATGTTTCTTTTTATTGTATTTTATTCCATTTCTGACTTGCTGTCCTGCTTTAAAGGAAACAAGTTTCTTCACTTAGGCTCATTCATTCTAAACTTATCTGGTATGAATTACTGAAACAGATTTGCAATATTCAATGTCTGAACAGATGAAACACTTTAATACCTTAGATGGCTCATTTCTGGAATCAGCCAGAGTGACATATTCCCCAAACTTTAAAATATTTTTTACAAAATTCAAAGGCGATCAAGATTAAAATTCCCAAATGTGTATACTGGAAACCTTCCAAAAACATTCAGTCATTATTGGATATTGTCTTGATTAAAATTCCTGTTGGTTTGTTCTATGGTTAAAGAGTAATCTTCTATCTTAGCTTATGGAATGTATTCATATCATGTGACATCTATGAAGTCCGAATTAATATAAAGAGATCTCTCTCACTACACAGCATGGGAAAAGGTTTAGAATGTTCAGATTTCAGCAAAAGCAGTTTGTAGAACGTATTTTTTTACTAACATCACCACTTAGCTACTTCAAAACTTCCTTCAGGAACAGTGAAAAGTTTGTTTCTAAAGATCTCATACCCATTTTTGAAAGAGTGCAACTGAGAATAGCATGTGGACTATCTAGTATTAAAACAAGAATTATTCCTTCTCCTTTCTGTAGCTATACTTTCCACAGACGCATCTTTTGTTATAGAGAAGCTATAGTCACTCTTGACCTAACTGAACCACTTTACTTAGTGTTTTAGAAGTTCAAAAGTAATCCAGAAATACTCCCATTCTCAGAATTTATTTCCCATGGCCTGTAGGATGGTTCTCCCAGAACATCTGAGAAGAAGGGGCAGTCTTGTGCATGGGCCACCTCTACAAGGAAAGGGCAGATCCAAGATCCTACACTGACATTCTCACATCTAAAACCGTGCCTTTAAGTAGTATTTAATGAATTAATTATTTCAGTGTTATTTAAATATTTTTAGGTGTTTATCATTTATTCCTGGTATATACTCTCTTTACTAACTGAGAATGAATCTTCAATCTGAGTCTGATATTACAGTATTGACAAGAGATTTGTTTTTTGTGTTTCCTAGAAATAGTAAATCTGGAAATTCCTGTTTGTATCCCATGAAGCTGTCCATGCAAAAGTTTCAACATTCATCACCACGGTTAGCTTTTTAAAAAAATCAGTATTTCCCTCCCCAGAGTTTTTCATTTAGATCTCTTTCCAAACAGAATTTTGCAAATAAAATAAAATAATTTCAGAACAGGAAAGGGGAAAAATAAACATTTTTTCAGGTTCCTTGAGGGACTGTATTAAGTATATAGATAGCCTGAAATAATTGATTTGTGTGATATTACTTTAAAATTGCAAGATTTATATGAGTGGATTAGAATTAGTAGTCTCAGAACATCTCTATAGAAAATTTGACTTAATCTTTGACATGAAAAATACTCTGTATTTTCTATTAAGTTCTCATGCTGTATATATATATATATATATTTTTTTTCTACGGAGTCAAATATTTTAACAAAGCTAATTATCCTTCCATGATGCTTATGACTGCCCAGATTTTCAGGAATCCACCTTATGCCCGCAATATTACGTCTACATCTAGCAATTAGTACTGTAAGTGGCAGGTACGTGCTTTCTTGAGATGAGCACAATACGGAAAGCTAGTTTTGAAATTGGGATCTATGCAATAATTTTTTTCTTTGCACAGGCAGCTAAAGGGCAATATACAGAACACATGGAAATCCCAAGTTGAGTAAAATAATCTTACCTTGCTTCATCTGCCCTTGAACTTAATGTACATCCATTCGTCAGCCTAAAAAGTGACTTGTATATGCCAGAAAACCTGAAAGACAGCAAATATGTCAAATTCTGTGCTTTATAATCTTCTCCTCCTCCCCCTTTCAGGTATGTTTTGAGATTGTCTCTTGACTTTTTTCCAGTCTGTCTACCTGTTTATCTAATTACAGTGCTCTATTTTTGACCAGGATGTCATGGAAGGCATATTGCCCCAGAGGAGTTTTCCTATTTCTAAAATGCCATGTTGTGAAGGCGAAAGCTCTCTGAGTTTTAGTAGATACGACTCTCATTTGAGAAAGACAAGAGCTGGGTGGAGACAGAATTCCCCCCTTAGCTTTGAAATAATACCAGTATCTCTCTCTGAACCAACAGCATAGGATCCTGCTGTGTGAAAACTCAGTGCTCACTGCAGTGATGTCCCTCAGGCCTGTCTATCAACCCTTATGCTTTTGATCTCTCTGACACCCTGAATTTTTGGCCTTTCATAGCAAGCTGTGGCAGCTCTGGATCTTCTGTGACTCATCAGGATGAGTGTTGGGCCAGATTTCCTTCTGGAATTTCCTCCTGTCCATGCTGTGGACAAGCAACGTCCCAAGATTGCAGTTTAAAGAAGAATGGAAAAAATGTTGGACTTTCTCTGGAGTACCTGAAATCTAACAACAGCCCAACTATTACTCTTTTTGTTCCTGAAGCTTAGTCCACTTCTCAATTCTAGAGTCTTCTTCAGAAGGACTTTTCTGATATTTGGAAATGTACTAACATTTACCTGCTGACCGCAGAAAGATTTTGATGGCTGTAAAACAGGATTTGAGAGTAAAACCATACATCATCATTTTTTCTTGGACCTCCCTTGGGGTCTTCATATCCATCAATATCCAACTCTTGACTGCTTTCTAGCTATCATTGTTCTTGTCCACATTGCAGTTACTGCAACACAAATCTTCCTGCCTTGTCACATCTATAACTACTCTGATGCTATTCACTACTGGGGTTTGTAGCTTCCTGTGTTGGCTCCTACTATTTTCTTGAACTCTGAAGTCCCAGCTTGAGCTCAGGAAGTCACCAGGCAGCAGGCATCATCATTAAACTTATTTTATTTCCTCCTCATCATATCCCAACTGGCTCAGACCTGGCCAACAGCATCTTCAACTGTCTTTGAAACCTCCTTATATCTTGGCAGCATTATCAAGCAGTTGGCACCACGGTAGAGTGAGCACTGGTAGGAGAAAACAGGCTCCAGCACATTGGGTACCAGAGACCTCAACATAGACACTGATCAAATTATCTTGGAGTCAAGACATTAGGCTATGACAGACTCACTATGGCAACTTATTTCAATGTTTTTAATTTATCACTGCTAAAGCCTTCTACATTGTAGAGTGAAATTCTAAAATGTAGGAGTGAGACATGTTTCCTTCAGGTGGTGGAGAACTGAGAAAGAGATAACAGCATTGCCCTGCCTGTTTTTTAGCAAAATATAGACTCAACCAGTGAGACACACATCAGGACGTAATTACATGCTGGGGTAGCTAAAGAAGTGATCTCTCTCTCTTTTTTTTTTTTTTTTTTTTTTCCTTCCCCCATATATTGAAATTGGAAGAGTGGAATAGATTTGGAAACTTACAAAGTTATCCTAATAACCTAGGAGTCTAACTTTCAACATCAGGGTTCCTAACCATAGATTTAGTTTCCTTACGTGAGTCACAGCTACTCAAGCAGATTAGTTTTATTGACTTGAGTGATAATATTTCTGTAAGCATGATTTTCTCATTTTTTTTTTCCCCTTGGTATATTTTTTTGTGATATTCTGGAGGCATTTTAAACACATTTTGGATTTGCCATTTGATCATACGATTAATTATTGCTCATTTTATTGCTAAGTACTTTGTGGTTGCTGGGTGACATAGCTTTGCAAGGCTAAAGGATATTTCATGTGCCAGCGAATGAATAGTAACGACTGTGAGCATTCACTCTAGCTTTTGTTCTAAGTGTTGTTGCTTTCTTCTCTTAACACTTACCAGGTCTTTAACACCATTGTTTTGATCTTGTTGCTACACTGTTGAGAGTATTCACATAGAATGTGTATTTAGTTAAGCAGTTAAGGCTTTGTTTTAAATATTACTGTCTTCAGGCCCTCAGGGAGATGAAATGTATGATTCCAACCACAGCGAAGAAGCAGCTGGTGCACTAGTACAGAGAAAGTGGAGACGCTAGTCAAGAGAATTACGAGTGCACTGGATTAGGATCTAAATCCTGGGTGTTCCTTTAGTGGTACATAGAAATGAGTGATACTGATGAAATCATTAAATCCTGGATACTGTCTCCTTTTCTGACAGTCAATGCTATAATTGCCGACTGTTTAGGGTAAGGGATATATAATATAGTGGGAATGCGTCTCAAAGTACAAGGGAAGTTTCAGGACCTATAGCTGGAACAGGCTCTAATCTTAGCAGAGAGTGCATTTGCAATTAAATGGAAAAAATGGCTTTTGATATTTAATTGCAAATTCAGCATTTATCTCTGGATTTATGAAAGTTTGTTTCCCTATTACTTTTCCTACAGAAATCGTCCTCAGTGATACAAAGAACATGTGCATACACCTACAGCCTCTATAAACAGTGCTGCTATATAAGAACACAAGAATGACTGCACTGGGCCAGACTGTGTAAACTTGTAGCATCTGGTTATGACTGAAGTGAGGAGTTCTCACAGTTCTCTTTGCGTTTTATGAAGAACCACTTACTTCTGTTTATTCTGAAGCTGCTAGTTGCTGGTTTTCTCAGGAGCAGTGGAAAAGACTGTGGGCAACCGTCTTCTATTTAGCCTGTCCAGGTCTCCATGAGTTTATAGACATCCTCATTCACTATTTTTTTTTTTTTATTTTTTTATTTTTCCAGATTAACAATCCCTTCTCTACAGTCATTCCATAATTCTGGTGGTTGTTACTGTCTTTCTTTGAACATTCTCCAGTTCTAGGATAAGCTTTCTTCAAATGAAGGCAATGGGAATAAGGGATTAGAGCTATATAAAATGTTTAAGATGTAGGAGCACAGCAGACACAGAGGCATAGTGATAATGCACATTTCATTGTCTTTTCCTTTCCTAATATTTCCTAGCATTGGTTTGCTGTTTGGCCCCTGAGTGGTGAGCTGACATTTTCATAGAGCTATCTGTCATTCCTTGGCTCCTGATTGGTAATGATCAGTGAGAGTCCACCAGTGATTTTGTACAGCCAGGATTATTTTTTTTCCTAACATACATTCACACTTACTACAGTGAAAGTAATCCACTACTTCATCAGCCTGTCACTCAACATCATAAGTGTCTTTCACAATTCTGGCTGCAAGCCTTTCCCTTTATTGACACAATATTGAGAAATATTTCTCTGTTACACCTTCACTATCCACCCCAAAATGAACCTTCAGCTCTGTGTTCCATTCAAGTGCTCTTCTCCATGGCTTATGTACAAAGTTTTTTCTTCACTGAGAAATTCATTTTAGTGGGAAAGTATCTTAACACACTGCCTGCTATAAACGTTGAGTTTCTGTTCTGAATTTACTTATTTCTTCTCTCTTGCCTACACACAATAAGTTGGTTCAGTTTGTTTATGAAGAGCCCAAATATTGTGGAGCCTGTTAGTTGTGTTCTCTAGACACTACTGTAACACATAAAATAAAGCAGCAAGAAAATATATTGCCCTTATGACAAAGCAGTAATTCCTCATAAATACTTTGCAACTAATATTAGGAATGTATTTGTGTATTTTTAGATGTTGCTAGGGAGAAAAGCGTTTTGATCTTTTCTAGAAAAGAAAAGATTAAGCATTCTGTCTACATTTGATTTTCATTTCATCTTCCCCATATATTCTATTTCTTTCTCTGGAAGTCAGCCAGCAAGCCAGCTCCATGTAACTACCTTCTTCCTTCCAGGCCTCTAAAAGGATTTTGTTTGAAAAAGATGTTTATGGTGCTTATACTACTCATTCTCTGTTCCTTCTTCTGCTTCATTGTCTGCTTAGCTTATGAGTTATTACTGGGTGTTTGTACAGAGCCTGGCACAATGTAATCCTGCCCTTGTGCAGATGTGTAGGTACTGCACTAATAAATGTAATTATTAATTACAATATATATTAATGCTATTTGCTATAAGGTATTTAATTAAAAAACAAAATTGTAAAGGTTTTTCATCACAGGTGCTGACACACCTGCATGTTTGTAGGGGTTCAGTTTGAGTACTTATAGAACAGGATTAAAGTTTAGAGAGAATTTACTGGGATTATCCAACTAGTATTCTGTGTGTTTTTTTTCAGATATTTGCTCAAAGTGGTACAATTCAAAGAGACGTGTGCAAACCTGAGGCATACAAACTTATTGTTGACTTTAAAAAAACACACAAGCTTTAAAGATTTCTTTCATCATTCAGTTTGGTCCCACACTGGCAGATCATCATTGTAAGTGTCCTTCTTCCTGGACATCATGTGCTTTCTCCAAGGCCAGTCCTGTACACCTGATATTTAAAAAATAACCATTGAAAGGTCTGACACTTTTAAATGATATCATTACATTTAAATTATGGACAGCTCATGATGTCTTACACTGGAAGACAATAAAAATTGGCACACAAAGATGATCTCCCCAGTCAACAATAAAGTTTGTTATATGACATAGTCAAAATTACTCTGCAAATTCTCAGCTGATTTCCCAATGTTGTCACTTGGTAAGACAAAATGAACCAGTTCATTTTCTTTACTTCTATGATTTGAAAACAATATTGGTTGTGATCCCATATTTTATAAGTACTCTGGATGTTTTGAATCTGTTTTGCAGACTCGGTCTCTGTACATTTCTGTTGATTTAACTTTTTTTAAAGTTATGTTTTTAGAAGCACGCCTCATTTATAAATCTGGCATTTATTACTTTCTGTTCAGCTACGTTGGACTACGTTTTCAGTTTTGAATCCTGTGTGATCACTTTACAAATGAATTAAAAGGAAAATAATTACTTTTTAGAGCATGCATGTTTGGAATTCCTTTTGGCTTTAGACTATATTGAAGTCATGCTTCTCACCACAGACATAAAAAGTTATGCCTTTTTTTTTCTTTTTTTTTTTTTTTTCCAGAAATACATTCAAGGAATATTATATATGCAGCTTCATTGAACAGTTGGTTTGCCATGTGAATTTTGTGACCAAGAAGGATAAATGCATAAATCTGGAGCACTTACAAGCCTTAAACACACGCATGAAGTATATATACAGATTCCCCCAATACTAGATGATACGACACCTGGAAAAAATTTAAATGTAACATGGTTAAAGAATAAAACTAAGCAAAAAAAAAAAAAAAGTCAGCCTTTCTATATATTTTAAATTCTATATTTTTAATAACTGCAAAGTATGTTCGTGGGAGGAAAACTTTTTTTTTAAACAAACAAACAAAAAAAAGCAACTAAATTTGTAGATAAAAAATGGTATTTTTCTGACTTGCTATTTGGAATTATGAGGTTATTAAGACAAACACTAGTCTTTTAAGTACACAGTTACCACTAGGTTTAAAACCTCTGCTAAAAATGTTTTCTTTCACAGTTATTTCTGTGTTCAACCACTGAAAAGGACAGGAGAAATGAAAGGAGAAAGGAAAGGAGAAAAAAAAAGAAAGGAGAAAGGAAAGGGGCAGGGGCAGGGGCAGGGGCAGGGGCAGGGGCAGGGGCAGGGGCAGGGGTGGGAAGGGAAGGGGCAGGAAGGGGCTGGGAAGGGGAAGGGGAAGGGGAAGGGGAAGGGGAAGGGGAAGGGGAAGGGGAAGGGGAAGGGGAAGGGGAAGGGGAAGGGGAAGGGGAAGGGGAAGGGGAAGGGGAAGGGGAAGGGGAAAGGGAAGGGGAAGGAAGGGGAGGGAAGGGGAGGGGAGGAAAGGGAAGGGAGGGGGAGGGAAGGGGACGAAGGGGAGGGAAGGGGAGGGAAGGGGAGGGAAGGGAAGGGGAGGGAAGGGGAGGGAAGGGAAGGGAAGGGAAGGGAAGGGAAGGGAAGGGAAGGGAAGGGAAGGGAAGGGAAGGGAAGGGAAGGGAAGGGAAGGGAAGGGAAGGGAAGGGAAGGGAAGGGAAGGGAAGGGAAGGGAAGGGAAGGGAAGGGAAGGGAAGGGAAGGGAAGGGAAGGGAAGGGAAGGGAAGGGAAGGGAAGGGAAGGGAAGGGAAGGGAAGGGAAGGGAAGGGAAGGGAAGATTCTGAGACAGTCGGAAAAACTATTCTAAAATATGCAGAAGAGACTGTCAAAATATATCCAGTTTGCACAGACCACAGGCAGTGAGAAATGTAGAGAATTCCCATGCAGTTTGACATGTTTCCATTCACTACTCCATCAGCACAGCATCCTGCAGTTTCTCCAGCTTGTTCCTGATGGCAGGTGGGTATGGAAGCCTAGGAGCTAGCATTATTGTGTTTTCTCTTCTAGGGATACTTCCATGAGAGAAATCTGCTCCAATGCAGAAAACCCATAAAAAATCCAGTGCATTAACCTCCTAAAGTTTAACCTCCTCAAGCACTGCTGGGTAAATCTCTGCAGCTTACAAGTGATTCCATCCAGCTGTATGGAGAATCCATGTTCATCTTTCCCTGAAACTCTCAAATAAATGCACCAACACATCAGTTTTCATCCTCTGGGATGGAGCCAGTTTTCGAGAGCAGTTCAGCAGCTCCTTTCCAGCCTGTGTAGGACGATACCTCCTCTGCTTCCTGATACTGTGTCTCCCAAACAGTGGGACACTTCTTGAAGAGAAGGCTTAAGAGCAGGTTAGATCTTTCTACCATATGGTGGGACTCCTAAATACTGGCAACAAACTGCAAAAGGAGGCCCGAGAAGAGAACTCTTAACAACAGACCTAGCTACAGATGGTGTTTTAAGCAAAAAATACCACTGAGGTAAAGAAAGCACAATCTGCATCTCAGTCATGAATACACATGCTCTGAAGGGCTCCTCTTTCTCTGCAAACCCTTCAGCTACTTCAATTCCAGAAGGTTACTTGATGAAGACAAAGAAATCTGAATGTAAAAGGTTGCTGTGTTGAAAAACTCATGTCCAGAATTTTTGAAATGCCTGGCGTTTCCTAACATTTTCAAAGGGATGCTAAAGATCATTAAACTTAAAAACAAAACAAAATAAAACCACAACATTGTGTGTATGTACACTAACATGACACAGATGCAATGGCTGTTGTTGGAAAAATCAGCATTTTCCAAAGATCCTACCATAGAGTTCATTTCTCTGCTAAGAGTATTGGAGTAAAGAGTGGAACATCAAATTTTTCTGTTTTAATTTAGCAGATGCTATTTTTTTTAGAAAAAAGTGTACCATAAATAAGTTTCTCATTGTATAATCATATTCCAGTATTCTCACAAATTGGAACATTTCCTAATTCCTGCCTAATATTAAACAGCAACAATACAGATCAAAGATAATGCATACAAATTTGATATTTACAGTGTCTCCATGCCTACAAAGAAGAGGAAAAGTAATACTGCTGTATATAAACTAGAATTATGGCATTTTCAAGGATCAACTACCTAAATAGTCAACATGTGCACAAATATAAGTTTAAATAGCTGCTTATTAAAATATGTAGTAAAATATGAGAGTGTACTGACAGTTAATACATTAAGGGTTTATTTATCTTCAGAATAAAACTATCTCATATGCAGGCACTATCAGATGGCTGGTATTTAGCACATATATGTGTATCATTGTTTTAAATCTGCACTTGCTAGGTTTTAATCATGAACCATACTTACTTCCATTAAAATAGCTGTTTTGTGTAATTGAACAGCAGGAAGTAATAAATACTCAGTCCCAATAGTGTTTCGATACCAAAATGTAGGTGACTGATAATCAAAAACCACATTTATCAGTCTCTGCAAATAAACACCAAAATATGAACTGACAATTGGGAAGCAGAGACATTTGATAGCTTTAATGCATGCCGGCAGGATGCCTGATCCCAGAAACCCCAATGAAGTGTTTGCTTGTGCTTAAGACAAATGCTGTCCCATCATCAGTGTCTCAAGGTAGAGAAATACTCAGAAAGAAGATCAAAAGAAAGCAGTGGGTTGAGGCTATAATCAGAGTACTAAAGTCAATGTTGACGAGAATCAAAGCTGGCTACAATTCAAGTTTGTGCTAGGCAGATGTTTATTATTTTGCCTTTCTCTCTCACTGGTGCTTACGAGCAGAGCTGGTGCTCTCCCAGAAGTGAGAGGAAAACCCAAGAAATATTCAGAACAAAACTGTAAAAGGGCTCTTCTCTGGGAGATCAGGTAAAAAATAAACTGTCCACACTGGGGCAAAGGTCCAAGTCTTGTGGAAAGGGAGTTGCTGTGAGTAAAGGCCACCAGGGCAGCTGGAGATGAGTGTCTATGATGCTCTTGCCTCTACTAAAACAGTGACAAAATACCTTAAAATTGCTTTGCTGCCTAACGTGGGGATCTGCTACATAGACAAAGGAGGAAGGCAAAGGCTTTTATATCTCATCCTAAACCACATTCCACTCCCAGCTAGAGAGCCTGTGAAATTATCATTAGATTGCTTCCAATAAGAACAATTCATATGAAGTAAACCAGTTCCTGAAAACTGTTCAGGGACAGTTCTCCATGAAGACATTATGGCAGGAATACAATGTTCATATGGAACGAGGATAGTTTTATTCTGTTTCAGCAATGCCCTGCTAAACAGTGTTCCCTGAAGATCCCTTAGAAGAACTTATCTTGAACATACTTAATGTGAGCAACCTAATGCTTTGAGACTACTATATCTTTTTTATATTCAGTTTACTGACTACATAAAGAATTGCTTTCCAGGTGCTAAACTTTCCTTCCACAGTTTCAGTCCCATAGAGAACATATTTGTTTTTATCGACTTTCCATTCTGGTAGTTTTCTCTTCTAGCCTTGAAATTAATCTTTATCATGTTAGCATGTGTGTTTTTGGTGAGAGCTGAATCCTTCTGTATTTGGGAAGGAGTCCACAGTATACAGATTTATATGGCACCATAACAAAACTACATCAATGGCGGTAGAGGTACCTATAGGGACTGATGATTTTCTAAAAACCCCTTGTGCATAAAAATAAACAAATAGAATGAGTCATAAAACCAATCATGGTATACCTGTGAGAATTTTGTGCTTGGTGTAATATTCTCTGAGTTCTGGTGCAATGACCAGATGCTTGAGTAGGATTCTGGGGATAGCCACTGCAGGATGGGGATGTGCGGAATAAAGAACTTTCACTTCAGAACTTTGTGGTTTTGTTCAGCTGAATGCCCATCTCTGAAGGAATTCAGCATGGGATGGAAAGATCCTGGGATAAAATGATTAAACTAAGAACAGCAGTTTAATTGCGAAATGGACAGCTAACTCAAAGCAAGCAGTCTGCACTTGGCTTACCCATCTGTTTCTGCATTTCGAGTGTTGGGAGCACACTGCCCAGCACAGGTGCTGCCAGCCGCTCTGTGCTGTTGCGAGGGCGCTTGCTCCTGAGCAGCGTGGGCTCAGGAGCTCATGCTGGGCTCATGTTTGTTCCTACACAAACATGTTCTTGCTGTCCTTTAAATCAAAAATATCTGCAGCCTGGCTTTTGTCTGAATGGAGAAGGAATACATAAATATTGCTGTTCCCCAGCAGTAGAAAGGGGGACCTTGTCTTCCTTCCCTGCCTTTACATTAGACTCAGGGTATTGAACACAAGAAATAGTAGGCAAGTAAAAACCTAAATGCCTTAGCTGAATTTTAAAACACCTCTCCGCCTCCTACACCTTTGAAACTCTGCTGCGTTAAACATCTTCCAGAGGTTTCTCCTGAGAGGTCCACGTCCGGCTGGTCTGACAAACCAAGGGCCCGCAGTTCCCATGGGTCGCAGGCTGTCACCAAGCCTTGGCAGGATTTGGTCCTAGGTCTGTGCCTGCTCCTCTGCAGTCTCCCATTTTACAGGAAAATGGAACTTCAGACAGTGCTCTGCCGATGCTGGTTTGACCCCTCCACACTCCATATACAGTTAATTAAATCTTTGAAGCTGTTTTGACAGATATTTTCTTGAATGTATATAATTAAGTTTTAAATTCTTTCGTTCCTGTACATGTTTTCACTGGGGTCTCACAAATCATCTGGTCAGTTCTAGGGTTCTGATTAGGATCTTTCAAGGGAGTGGAGTAAAATGCAGGGAGGAAAGAAAATGGTACACATTTTTCTCCAACATATTAAAAAGTACTTTTTTTCTCCCTTTTTTTCTTTTCATTTTTATTTCTAAAAGCGTGTTTAAAGCCTATGATTCTCACTGGAGAAAAACAAATATGAAAAACCTATCTTCAGATTTAGTGTGAACTAAACTAAAAGTTTACCGTATTTGAACTAAAACCAGGAAATCCATTAGTATTAGTGGTACCAGCTGTTCTGTGCATTAATCCAAACTCTGCAAGGCGACACTGTAAGTTCTGCACTACAAGGTCAATACAGAATGGATAACTTTTATTTCAGATCAGTGAAACAAAGAACAAAAAGAAGTCTCAGAGAAACGAAGTGCTGTGCTTGTAACTCTTTCTGTAACAGCAGCCTTTTAAAATGAATTTGAAGAACTCCTGGAATAGGACTGCCCCTTTGCTTTAGGGAATTATGCTTGCTCCATGTCTCAGCTGACTTCCTTCTGCCCTGCTAGGACAGTCCAAAGATCCAGTATTTAATAATAAAGTTCTGTTAGAAAAGACCAAAATCTCAAATTCCTGGTTCATTCTGGCTGAAGTTATGTTGTTGATCAGAGTTGGTGGAAATCTGAGTAATGCAGGGAAAAAAGAAAGGAAACAAAACTTGCTATTTTCCAGATGTTACCATTCTTTTACACAGTGATCTCTTTGCTCTACCAGCTCTTTCAGCCTGTTTTTCTGTCCTGGGAAAAATAATAATAATAATAAAAAATCCTTCTATAGGGTAACAAGAAGAAGCACCAACTTGAAGAGAAGTCAGCAATCCCACTTTCCATTACGAGGGCAAAGAAAAGGCTGGTAGTTAAAAACCTGTGCCTGTTCCAGTGACAATTTCAGTGACTTCCAAATCCAAATTCACACTTGAAACTAATCTCTTCAGATTTTGCATTTGGTGTCCTGCTTTTTCGTGTGTAAATAGTTTCTTCAGAGTTTGAGACCTGCAGAACTGGATGTCGGAATTGGTGTACTAATTCAGCCTTGGCTCCTCTAATTTGTTTGATACTTTCAAGAGGCTGAACTGATGTGTTGCAAGAAAGATTAAATACACTTCACTTCCCATTTGCTTTAAATGTCTGCTAGTAAATAGTGCTGATAAATAGAGATACAGCCTAAAGCAACATTCAGATGACTAGAGGGTTGCGTTATCTCCAGAAGCTCCCACTGTGGTGTCTTAATTTACATTTTGCAGTAAGAGTTTTGAATCCTACACAGTAATAAATGTGCAGGAGTAAAACTCACAGAAGGGAAGGAAATACTGGCATCCAACTTTACAACTTGGACAACACAGTGATAAATAAAACCTTCCATTTTCTGCAAATTGAATATTACACATAGTCCCTCCTCATAAATAAATAGTTGATATAAACACTCTTGGAGTTATTTCTTACCAAAAATGCATGACAATTCAGGGCATGCCCACATGTGTTTGACATATTTCACATGTGTAATTTATGTAGCTCCCATAGTCTTGGGGCAGAACACATGTGTTTCACACATGGACTGCACAGTCCATATTAGCCACGGTCCAAATAGGTTATAAGAAGTGGGTAGGCTGCAGATGCAGGGTTATATGCTGAAGCATGGCAACAGTGAGAAATTCTATGGGAAACTATTGCTGTCACTTTGGACTGTGGGCAAAACTCTGCAAAGACTGCAAAACAGAGGATGTAGCTCTCCTTTGTATCAGTTTGTGGGTGTGTCTCAGTGTATTTTGGATACTCTACTACTATCACTTCCCCAAGAGTGCTTTCTGGCAATATGCTCACTTTTCAAACCATAACTGATTAATCGGTGGACAAATGTCAGAGGTCACCTGAATAGAAAGAGGAGGGAGAGCCTGCCCTGTGGGTCCTGGTGTGCAAACAGCTTTGCTCTGGGAAAGAAGAATGTTGTTTTATCATAGGACAGGAGGACACTGAAGGGGTTTCTGAGCTTTTCCCCACCTCAAGGCAAGATCAGCAACCCTTTTGCAATCCTTCATGATATATGTCTAGCCTGGTTTTAGAAACCTTCTGGAAGGGACAATGCAGTCTTCTTGGGCTTCATTATTCTTATTGTTGCAAAACTTTTACTAATACCTAATTATATAACTAAAATACACACCCATTACTTTTTGTCTTGCCCACAATGGATGTGGAGAGCAGGTTATTCTATTCCTTTGTGCAACAGAAACTTGAAGACTGTACTTCAGGTCACTTGTTCACTCCTCCCTTCAGGTTGAACAACCTCAGCCCGTTCCAGAATATGATTTTTTGGGCCTCCTTAGGAGTTATGTGAATACCACTTTTATTTTGCTTTCTTATGAAAATATCACAGGAGTCATATCAAAAATTCTCATTAGAATCAAAATATATGACAATAAAACTTTCCTCCCTGTCCACAATGCTGTTGTCCTGTCACAGAAGTTGGCTTGGGTTGGCATAATTGTGATATCTCATACATCACGTCATATGCTATGTAGGACTCTATTCATCCCTTTGCTATATTGTAAGTGCTTACCTGGAAAATCTGCTTGAAACAGGATTTTAACTCTTTGCTCTGGATTTTTCCAGGAATTCACGTTAATTTGTGTGGTCTATAATTCCACTATCTCCTTTCATTTTGGGGAACGGGCTGTTGGCAACTGAGAAGATGTTAGTGTCATATATTTTGCTTATAGTAAGATTTTTGCACTGTGTTTTCCATGATAGTTTCACAAGGAAGCTAAGGAACCATACCAGAACCACACACCTGCTCTTGCCTTGCAGCTAGCAGCTACCTAATACAGATATAACCTGGCACACACCTTCTTCCTGTGGGGGACAGCCAAATTAGGGCATGATTTTTTCTAAAGTCCTCTTCTTCTCAGAAGGCATGGTTTGGTTGGCTAACCAGGAAAAGTAATCAAGCAAATTCATTATTTTATCTACTTACATCAAAACTCAAATCCATGCCTTCACTTCCTACTCTACATATTTACACTAATGGGTGCTTTCACCTCTGAATCTGCTAGCCCACTGCTTAAACACTTAATCCACCAGTGCTAAAAGTATAAGCATTTGGCTAAGGTTGACATAAATATCCTGGTAGAAATTCAAAGATGCAAATGTTTTTACTGGATTTTTGAACAAGATGAACTTGCAGTTACAGGAATGTCCATGTGTACTGATGGTACGTGCCTTAAGGACCATTCCTGCTTCAAAATCTTCTAATGTGTAACTGTCACCTCCGTAAGGCAAATATCTTCTACTAACATACAACTACATCTAGTTTAGCTACAACTAAAAAAGTGCTGTTTGGGAAGCTCAAAACATCACCAAGAACTCATTTTCAACACATGGAGACAAAGTTAGGAATATCTTCAGGTTTTTGCATGAGACATTTCCATTAGATGTACAGTAAAAAGATCTCCACACGCAGCTCTCCACAGAGAAGACAAGAAATATGAAACTACCAGAAGAGCACAATTCTTGTCAATTACAGATGCTAAATGATGAATAAATTTTAAAGAAGTGAAAAAAAAGTTATTTGTTTTGTAACATTCTGAATCCAAAACACCTTAAGATATTTCATCATCTATTTGTATATTTTCTGTTATAAAGCATGAGAAAAATCTTTCCAACTTCTCTTCCAAGAAAAGTTTTTTGTAATATTGATAATGATAATCCACCTAAGGATGTAAATGGGGAGAACATGCAAGAAGTCTAACTGATATGAGACTCAGATATGTTTGACAGACTCATTTATAAGGTCTGTCATTTCTATGCAATTCTCCAACTATCTTCTAAGCTTACCTAATAATAAAATAATCTGTGATTTAAATGTCATGGCATCCTCTTCCAAAGCAAGTATGTTCTTTAATAAGATAGGTAAGCAGATTAAATACTTCACTTGAAGGCAAATAAAAAGACAAATTTGTAAGTAGATTCAAAGAAAGAAATCTCTCTAGCAAAGCATGGGACCACATTATTTAACAACTTCTACAGTCTACACCAATAAGAATATGTCTTCTGGCAAAATCTATCAAGGAAGTGGCCTTAATTCTAGACCTAATTTTCTAACCTTACAAACCAGATCTTTTCCTTTTTTTTTTTTTTGTCTGTAAAAATAAAAAAGAAACCTGGCTGTAATAAATAAGAAAAACTTTTTTGAAATAAGTTGTCTGAAATCCATTTCAATTTTTGAGTGCATCCTCACCTTACCAGTAAATAGTATATAGATGTTCCCAGTAAATAGTGTATAGTATATTGTCTATCATATATTGTGTATAGTATCAACCTTCCCAATCAATCTTCCCAATATGAGTATTTATCACCGTGCAGAATAGACGTACCCAATTTACAAATGAAGGTGAAAGAGGGTACAGTGTGTGGTTTTAATGAATGAAAAAATGCTCTCCTAATTCTCTTAGGTTATGGAAAGGTCTATGAAAGCTATTAAGGATTCTTGTTCATCATTAATGTTGTTGCATGAGTTTGGAATCACCTATCAAAAGCATTGCTGAAAAAAAAATATTATTCCAAACTCCTACACTAAAGGGAAAAATTTTCTGTAGTTTTATGGAAAAAAAAAGAAAAAGAAAAAACACAAAAAAACCCTAATTCCCCCTAGAGAAAAAAACAAACTCCTTGAATACTAACATTGTTATACTGAAAGATGTTTACACCTATTATCAAATGGAACTCTGATCTATAATTAGAGAAATAATTAGAGAAAATCACAAGAAACACTCTTCTTTCAGACCCAACAGAAGAAACAGTTATGTGCTCTCTTGCAGATAGTTCAGACAAAACTTATGGCTTGGGTTGCATAATAAAAGCACATACCTTCTTCCCAGAAAAGACTTCTCAAAGACCGATGAGAGCACTGATGAGTTCATTCTTTTTAAAAGCAATTGTCTGTATTGGTTTCTGGTCAAGCATATTACCTACTGCTGATGGCTCTTACGTGTTAAAGAAGGCAGGAGTTTGATAGTATCCGTATAAATAAAGTGGACTGCATGAAAGAAAGGCGCTTTTTTTTTTTTTTTTCGTTGCTTATTTGTTTTCAGAGAAGAATCCTGCTTATTCATTCCAGTAGCAATTAACTTAGAAGAGATCTTGTCTTCCAGTTTCTCTCAAGCCATCGTTTTATGACTGCATGGAACCCAGCTATCTGGCTGCACTGGTGCCAGGTCAAGGAAAGCTAATTTGATAACTGCATAGGCAGAACATGCCATTCCAACAGGACATAAGATTACGGTGGGTACAATACATCAGACAAGAGTGTTGGTATATTGCTTCAGCTGCCAAACCATCCTGCTCTTTCCCCTTCAATGAGGCATTGACTCTGCCTGCCCAAGTTGACAGTTTTACTAGCAGCATTAGGAAGACTTCACTTCTAATGTGAGTGAGATGAGGCTGAAAGTCATGTAAAGATCTTCTGCTTCTTGCTTGGTCAGCATTTGGAATGAGGACCTCCACTACAGACGTTGCAATAGCTAGTTCAGATGAGCTGGGGTGTCAGCAACTTACTAACAGGCCTTTCCCCTGAGTTTTACACACATTTTTAAGCTTTGTTTCTGTATTCAGTTTGTTGCTGTCAACCTCTCTCTCTTCTCTCTCTCCTCAATAATGTCTCTTGCTGGTTCATGTGACCCTGGGCAAGTACCAGATTCCTTACTACTTGTTAACAAGAGTTAGCAAATGACATATTTTCCAAGTGAAGTCTGTGGAAATCCCCTGTCAGCTGTGAATTGTACTATTTAAATTATACTACTGTGCTGACAGATTCAGATTTGCTACTAACCATGTTTGCAAGAAAAAGCCAGGTATGGGAAAAAATTATTTCTTACAAGTAATGCTTTACCTTGGAACAGCTATAGAGAAAGGCTTTTGGCTCAGTGAATTAGAGGTTTCAGTGACATTTTGCTTAATCTTTATGATTATCCATTTGCATAAACCATGAGTGGGTTTAAACTTTCCGCATTGCCCATGAACTGAAAAATGAGCTTCTCATGGTAAGTGTTTTGGCCCTCAACTTTCCTCTGTGTGCTTTCAGGTAACTAGTAGCCACCAGGTTCTTCTCAAATGGCTGCCTGTTTGTCCCCAGGCTGGGGGGCAGCCCAGAACAAGATGGTGGTTGCTCTGAGCTCAGTAATGGTGGCAGGGCCCAGGAGATCAGGCCCTGGAAAATCAATTTGGTGGCTGCATCCTGGGGCGTTTTGGAAAAGCCCTTTGTTCAGAAACAAAAAACACTAGCCTGAGTGGTTACTTGGTACTCGAGCACCAGGTTCAACCACTCACTTTGGGACAGGGGACACAACACCCCCATGTCTCTATGGGCTGGTAGATTAGGAGATATGGAAACTGGTTCTAGGGGGATCTTTAGGTAGATAAAATGCAGCCTTGCATCTGCAGCTTCCAGATGGATCAAGTTTTGGTTCTTCTTTCAGATGCCTGGATCCTGCCATTTACCCAGGAGCAAATGTAACGTCAGCAGAAAGCACAACACCAAGACACCATTCAGCCTGGGGCCTGGTTTCCTGCGGGCCATCCTGTGTGCCTTCTCTGGTGTCTGACAATGCCACTGTGTCCATGCCACAGGCCATCCCTCAGAGAAGGGTAGTGGTTTGTGTCTCTTACTCCTGTCTGCCCAGCCCTTCTCCTTGAACCTGTGGGTAGAAAGTATCTTTGAGCTCTCCCTGCCCTTGTCATGGTGGAGGCTGGCTAGCAAGGCCAGAAACCGGGCTGGGGTGGGGTGGGGAAGGGGGTGGAAATGAGTGGCAGCGGGTGGGTACAATGACATAAAGTTTGGTCCTGTAAGAGCAGAATGGAAAAGTCAGTATGAAACTGGGAGTCTTTTCTGGATGATAACAGCTTAAGCCTCGTACCAGTATTGTGAATCACAGTTTGCCTGTTGACTTCAGTGTCCTTTGGAGCAGGATGGGAGGCTGAGGGCTACATCAGCTATTATGGCCACCTGAGGAAGAAGTGCCCATTGCCCAGGCTGCCAATTTTTGTCTCTTGATACAGCGAGAGAGAAGTGGGATGGAGAGAAGTAATCACGGTGCTTAATTTTGCATATACATTTGGTGCCATGACTCCTTTGCACCACTTAATGTGCAGGAGCCAGGATCTGGCAGCTGTAGACACTAGGTGGTCTGAATTGCTCATTACCCTCTTGAACTTAGGTGCGATAGCAGGCTTTTAATCTTGGATGCTATAGCTGGCAGCCTGAATAGGGCCCTTATATCCTGCAGCTTAAGCAAAGACTGTAAGAATGAAAAGTGGTATAATGTAATCCACAAAGAGGGAATAGGAACAAATATTTAGGAATCAATCTTCTTTATTTCATAAGCAGTATCAAGTAACCAAGAAGAACTCAGCAGAAACTGACCATGGAAGCACCAGAGAAATGCTCAGTGTTTGACTGTAATTTAATTAGCTTTCAATAGCTTCCAGAAAAAATCTCTAAACCTGCATATATTTAAGATAAGCCTTTTGTTCCATTTGTAACCCACAAACTGACAAGGAATCTAGGCCCCTTCCCCCATCACAGACTCCATCCTCTTTTTATTTTGTTCCCCAACTAGCAGAACTCGATGCTTCTTTTCTTTTTTCTCTTTTTTTTTCTTTTTTTTTTTCCCTGCAGTACTTTTCTTTGACCTCATTCCCCCCCTCAAGTAACTCTATCCTGTGCTGCTATGTTCATGCCCAGCCAAACCTTTATAGATGGCTTAATTATTTTCTTTTCTCAAAGAAAATTCAATCTGATCCCCAATACGCATAGGATAAAATAAAATGAATCAACTGGGAAGCTGCATTATAAAGGGGGAGGGGTAAAAGAAGTTATGTAAAATTTCATGTCGCTGTCAGACTGTTTTCATAGAATTTGTGTTTGAGATTAAATTAAATCCCTAAAACTGCTTTGATAGCTTCATACTTTGGGTGAAACGAAGCAGATGCATTTTACCCCAGTACCATGCTTCTCATCTCCCCTTGCAGAGAGAGAATGAACTGCTTTGTGGAACAGTTCTATATACTTACGGTATTAAGCAATTCTTCTTTTCCCCTGGCATTGGTATTCTTTTATTCAATTTATCTGTACTATAGCTTGGATAATATTTACCAGATGTTAAATAAATAATTTAAGATAACACAGTCCTGCATGACAGTTGTAATGTTTTGGGTCACCTTTTTATTCAATTTTTTAAAAAAATCACTTCAGTTCAAGATTTCAATATAGTTCAACTCAGTAGTGACACTTAATACTTTTTCCTCCTTTAATTTGAAAGTAGTGTTCTCCAAATAGTTCATTTGCCATACTGTTTTTATCTTTAACAAGATAAAATAGACGCAGTGGGTTTACTATTTCAGCCTGATGCCGACAAATATGAAACCAAAGAATATGAAGAGCCAATGTTTTGTAAAAGCCAGTGTTATATAATGAAACCAAATGCACGTCTTGGAATTTAAAAAGAAATCCTAGTGTGAAGATAAAAGGACATGAAAGATAGTAAATGCTGAAATGATACACCACATAATGGTATACTGTCAAGAAAGAAAGATAACATGATAACTTACAGAGCCATCTCAAAGCCTACATAGGTACTTGACCTATAGTTTGCAAGGAAACAATCTTCTTGTTTCATCTGGCTCATATTAAAAATAGGAAAAACAAAACCCTTATTTTTTTCCACTCTCACACATATGGTTTAAAATCCATGCAATTTTTAACTGTCTAAAATTCTTTTAAGCAATTTAAGACAGAAAGAATTATTAAATCACTTTTCCATTTCATTTAATGAAAAACTGCACCACCACCGTTGGTCTATGTACTATCAATTTTAAAGCTAGTAAGGCTCCAATTGGTCCTATGTGCAATCCATCACAAGTGGCATCAGATTTGTATTGCACAAGTTGGGTGCTGGTGAAGATAGAACTGAATAAAACCTAACTCAACATGTAAGTTAACTTTGAGCAAAGCTTAAAATACCTCCCTTTTTCTCCAGGTTAAATGCAAGTTTCCCAATCCAAAGGCAAAAGATAATTAGAGCACAACAATAGGCAAAGGTCATTGTTATCACATAACAGATAAGAGCGTAAAGAAGTTTATAGGTAAACCCTCTAACTTAAAGCAGGGTTTTCAACGCAGCTTGTGAGAGTTAAGCCTCTAATTTCTACTGAATGTCTTTTGTGCCTTGAATATGCTCAATCCTTTCTCAAAGATTTTCCAAAACCTACCAAGCCTTGCAGTCACCTGTGTGCAGGGAACTGCTGCCCTCTTCTCTTGTGCAGGACTGAGGGGCTAAAAAGCTATCTAAGACACTTGTTTTCTTATAAGAGGAGAAAAAGCAACCTACCAACCTACATATCTGGTTTCCAGAAACTACAGGCTAAAATACCATTAGGTTGAAGTCAACCTTTCATCTATCCCACGTATACAGCTTTAAACAGCTGTGGTCTGCTTATAAATGCTCACAGGTCTGCATTGCAGCTGAGGCTGCTTGAAAGTCTTCTGTCAATTATTTTTTGATAGCAAATTGGGGTTTAGTCTTAATTCACATTCTTCTGAAATATTTTTCTACTCTACATTTTAGGAAGTGTCCACAAAGCACAAAAAGAATGACCTCAAACCTTTCTACCAGTTATTCTGAACTTAACCAGGTTTTTGCTTCTCAGCTGAAAACATGGATTTTCATCTTCTGCTGGAAAATCTTTGGGGTTATTGATTAAGGATCTTTAGTCTTCAATTAAGATATCCATGCCTACAGCTCTTCAATAAAACAAGGCCTCATCTGTTCTTCAAACAAAGTCTATTAAGGAAGCCCTGTTGTAAAATGAGCTTGTCCCCATTTCCCTGGCTATAATGCTTGTTTTCACTAAAACTTTTCAGGATGTTGTTTCCCAGAGGTACTGTATTGTCTCCTGTTCTAGAGCCTAGACTGGCTGAATTTTATACTCTGTCTCCCGTTCTTCACAATAGCAAAAAGTAGCCATTATCACTTCAGAGAAGACACTTTTGCATGAGTAGGTAGCTAGAGGAAAAGGGAAATAACGATTTCTGGAAACATACACTGTCTACAGTGGGAGCTGAAGGTGCTCAAAGCCTTTTGAAGCCTTTTGAGTTTACCTGTGAATCCTGTTTCAAAGTGCTATTAGTGGCCTTTCTACCAGAGAATATAAATCTCTACCCTAGATGGATGACTTGCTTGTTAACTGGGATTGTTGCCAGCGAATAGATTCAGCACAATGCTTTTCAAGGTCTAAACAATAATGGGTAATTGCTCACTTAATTGAGAATTATGTGTTTAGCTGCCAAATGTGATACCTGAAGGCCGACTCACAGTTCACAGGTGTGCTTTGGTATTTACGTGAGTGTATTTCTTACTGTGTGGCCTGCTATTAGCTTCTGGCTGCTGCCTGGCTTTAGCAGCTTAGGGTACTTGGGAGGGAGGGAGTAGAGGAAGTGTTGCTTAGTGCTCATCGTTAAAGCAATTCAGGAAATAAAAGTGAGTGTCTCTCAGCACAATATATTCCTGGGAGCCTAATCTGAATGAGCAATTCATTGGCATGTTTCTATTTCCAGCAGGGACTGTGCCAATTAAGAGGACTGCATATAAACCCTTTTAGTGATGTACAGTGGGAGGTAAAAATAATGATAAAGTATGGATTTATTTTTTTTAAGCTATTCCTTTAGTAGTTGTGGGGATGGAGCAAAGTGAGACTACTGTCCTCTCTTCTTTCAAAAGCTGTTTCGGTAAGTATTTGGCCAGCAAGGATGTAAATTCTCACTTGGAAGTGCAAAGAGACTTTTTACTTCTTGTGCATCCAGATGGGAAAATAAATATTCCACTGCAGTCAAGGTTTATTCTTGTGTTTGGAGAATTAAAGGAAACTTGCGTCTTTATAGTTGTAGTGTCTTTAGCTAAGCATCTATTTTTGCCTTTGAGAAGGATAGGGGATTCTGAATCAATTTTAGCTGCAAAGGCTTACGTCTTTTTTTGAAATGTGAAGATGGGAGGGGAATTTGCCCTCAGTCAAGCAAGATATGTGCACTTAAAAGACAACATCTTTCTATAAGAGGGAATGGGGAATTATGGTCAACTGGAACTTTCCAAAGACCTCATCCTGGGAAGCATCAACTGCTCCCAAGCCCTGGTGACCTGCTGGGACTTTGGCACTGGAAGAGCTGCGGCTGTGAGCCCTGCCTGGCCTGCGGTGGGTGCTGTGCAAGCACGGTGTCATTGTTCCTCAAGCTGAAGGTTGCCCAGAAAAATGAATGCATTCCACTTTGCTGAAGCGTTTTGAAGTTCCAGCTCTTGTTTTCACTGTGATGCAGAATGAACTTGAGACCTTTAGAAATTTTCAGTAAAAAAAGCAAACAGATGGTTTTTTGCACTACTCTAGTACAGTAAGTGACCCTCATTCAAAACCTTGTGCTAAGGACTTAATATGAAGTTTTTTCTATTTAAAGGTAAGTGCCAAACCACAAAACTGTTGGGTGTCTAGGAATGGGAGGGCAGTAGAAAAGAGCTCTCCTAACAGGAGCTGTGTCAAAAAAATTACTGCTCTGGCCAGTCAGGATGTCACAAAATCTTCTTTAGACACAAACCTGAGAACTAGGAGAGATCCTTGAGGCTGGTGTGTATTGCAGATTGCCTGGCCAGTGTGTGCCTAATAGTGCTGAACAGGCTTGCATAAAAATATTAAAGAAACGTTTTTTTAAAAGTACCAAAGGAGCAAACAAAGTAGTCTTTGGATGACCTCTTGTTTCTCTTGACTAGCGGTAGCATTCATTAATCTGCAGCATATGATAAAGTCAACTGTTCAGCTGGCTCCCAGTAAACTAGACTCCTATAATTGACAAAGCCCCTGCCATCTAAGAATTTGGTTCACTTTTTCATATCATGCTAAAAGACTAAATAAAATCCAATCTTCTGGAGCAATATTGAGATATTACATCCAGATGAAGGGTGGGTGTCAGAAGAGAACAGGCTGCTAGCAATATTCTCTAGGCTTCTTGCCATCAGCTTGGGTTAAAGCAGTGAAGCTGAGGTAAAAAGTAAAGCAGTTTTTATTCCTGCTGACATATAAAAAAGGAGTAGAGGGCACTTCATCAAGTTTTCTTGTTATATGATTATTAGCCTGGGACTAAAATGTTTATTGCATTCTTTGCTTCCTAATACAACACTTGTTTTGTCTTAGGAAATACTGTCTTCTATATAGTAAATATCCATGTCTTAAGATGAAGAAAGAGGAAAAAAAATCAGATTTGTACTTGGATCAGATTCCAAATGTCCATGAACGTGTGCAATGGAAGGTGGAAATTTTGTATTTCTCCCCTGCTAATTTCATCAGGATGCAACGGCGCTATCCGTTCTGCTTTTCAGAGTGTGTCGGTCCTGCCTGGAAAAGCTTTGTATTGTGTAATGGCAGAATGTTGTCCCTACTGTGCTGGGTTATTGAAATAAGCAGCGCAGTTACTACAGTCAAACAATCGCAGACCTTTGTACCACACTGACAATAGGATTTCCAGCTCTCTTCCACTGATGCAAAGATGTTTATGCCATATGAAAGCTGTAATACTTTAAATGAAGAGCACATTTAAATGATGAGCTACACAAAGAAGTCCACCTAATGACAAGCTGGTCAGCTGGCACTGCAGCAGTGGCAGGGATTTTGCAAAGAAGGGACAGCCGAGACTGCAAGCTGGCCACAAAAAGCAGATTCACCTTA
Source organism: Anser brachyrhynchus (assembly GCF_964034855.1). Classification (NCBI taxonomy): domain Eukaryota; kingdom Metazoa; phylum Chordata; class Aves; order Anseriformes; family Anatidae; genus Anser; species Anser brachyrhynchus. The sequence goes on from NC_137701.1 coordinate 32,505,625, forward strand.
AAATGTTTCTTCTCAGGGCAGCCCTGCAACTGCCCCAGCTCCAGCTTGGGTGAGCGCTGCAGATCCTGCGGCCATATAGGTCACAAGATCACTAAAGCATACAGACTTTATGGTGTGGTATGGCTCAGGGAACTGTTTTCCTGATTTATGAACCCAGCTTCATGAATAACTGTTTAGTTTTTGTTCCTCTCCTCTCATTGTTATTCTGTTTTCTATTTTGCTATTCCCCTCCTCGCTGCAGAGAGGGGACTTTCATAACACAAGGGATACCCAGGGAATACTGAAGCAATGGTAACTAAGGCACACCATGGAAGCTGAGGGCAAACTCTGTACTGATAGCTATGTGCAGCAGAAATATTCTGTATATTGTTAGTTCCATCTCGTCCTGTCCTTAATATTCCCTTCAGGGCTTTCTTCCCTGGCATACAGTGCAGCAAATACCTAGGGAATATTGCAAAAACCGAGGGAACATTATCTAGTTACCTAAGGCAACTGAAAAGTTTTCAAACTGACCAGCGTAGTTGTGTTTCACAACTTCCATTTAATAGACAATGCCTGTCTCTCAAAATATCCACATGGAAATGCAGAGGCAACTGCGAAGTTTGAGTGCTCTGTCTGTGTGTCCTGCCTGCATCCAATTAACAGCCAAACTATTTGAAAGGAAAGTGATCAAATGGAATGAATTAATTTTAAAAATAATTGGTTTTATTATTATTATTATTTTTATGACAGAGTTTTATGTTTTTGCTGAAATTGAGTGATTTTTAAGCTTTTGAAAGCTAAGCCCATTCCCTTGGGAAAATAGCATCTTTATTTCTATTTATTATTTGTATTAGATTTCGGCCTTTTCTGCGCAGTAAGGGATATTTTGCCATGTGTTATACAAACGCAGAACAAAAAGTCCTTCTCTGAGAGAACTTAGAGCCCAAGTATAAGACAAAAACCAGGGAGTTATAGGTAGCTACAAAGAAATAACGAGTTGTTTGACATGTTCAGCTTAATGCCTTCAGCTTCACCTTCTGTGTACGTGGTACCACGCTTTGTGCATTGTCCTCCAAGAGATTCCCTGTCTAGTCTTCGAAAATGTTGAGATCTTCGTCATACAATTGCATTTCTTACATGCCTTAATGAATGACAAATTAGCTAGCTACATCTCTGTTTAAAATAGCATGCTTCTTCTTGGAGTTAGCATACACAGAACTTGGTAGAGAAATTCATGTGTCATGGATGTGGTTTCAGGCTCTCTGCAAACTCAAACCAACATTGCTGAACTGGTTACATTTAAGCCTTGTCTCCAAGGGTGGGTTTTTTATTTTATTTTATTTTATTTTTCCTGGAACTGGAACAGCTGTATTTTAAATGAAAGGCTAAGCCTCAGGAAAATTAATTAAGAAGTTGAATCTTTACAGTCAACTGTATTGTATGTGTGTTCCTCCTGCAGTTACAAATACTGTATCTGGTAGTAATTTGCACTCTCAACAATTCTATTTATTTTTAATTTAGTCAAATGATTCTGTTTAGCTACTAAAGTCATAAAATCAGATTAAAACATCAATCCAATGAAATATATTGAAGTGTGCATTTAATTTTATGCATACGATTACTTCTACTGACTTCCATTTCTACGTTTCAAAAAAATGGAAATGCTTAAGTGTTATAACACACTCTATGATTTTAGTACTGACAACAGAGCCAATGAAATTTCAACAGCAATGAATTTGACCCAGTGCAAAAAAAAAGGTGAGAAAAGCTTTTAAGAATTCAAGAAGATCCAAGCCTTTTCAACTCAGTCAACAGATTGCCCAACATACACCCCTAAGCAAACTTCTCTGGAGTACTACTGTTCATTTTCTTTGTCCTGTTTTGCATGTTTCGTCCTGGCTGAAAGAGTGACCCAGACATCTTTCTGCTTGCGACAGAAATAAATAATAATGGAAACCATAAGGGAATAAGGGATATTTAAACATTTACAGTCACAATGGGGATGAACCACTCTTTCCTTTGGAGAAATGGTATCTCTGATGGAGCTATTCAGACAAAAATAAAAACCCAAGACCCTTCCTGATTTTCAGAACCTATTTTTCTGGAGGGAATATGCAAAACTCTAGCTTTGGTGATGTTTCTTTCCATAGCCTATATAGCTATTGGAGAATATGTCATAATTAAATATGTATAATAGGAAAACATCATGTTACATACATATTCAAGAGCAAATGTTAATTGATGGGCATAAGGGAATTTCTAGTGCAGAATCTGACCCTCAGAGATGCTGTCTTTGAGAACTAGCTATCTAGATACTTATATTACTCCCAGCTCTATGATATCTGGGGGCCTTGCAAACGTTAATGAACTTATCCTCACAACCACCTTGTGAGGCTGGGAAGTTTTAGCATCGACTTTAAGGGAGTACAACCAGGCCCTAGGCATGCAGTAGCAGCCACAGAGGAGCTCAGAAGAAATCATGCTTGCTTCAAACAACATTAACTACTTGTTGGATAATAGCTGGGGATAATGGCACATACAGCGTCTGGTGGATTGCCCCTCTCCCATAAATAATTTGGAGGAGAGAGCCTATGAAACTCCAGTGAGAGAGGTTTGGCAAGGAAGTAGGGGAAATAATACTGCTGAGCTTTTGTTTCCCTTCTCTCCTGCCTTCCCATCATGAAAGCCTGATGGCTTTCAGTCACTTGCAGTTGTAGAAATATGCGTGTGTGTGCGCATGTGTGAGCGCGCGCATGAGCTTAGAAATGAGGAGTGATGTCAGGGAGGGAAAAAAGGAGTATCAAGCACATTTCCTGTGTTCAGACAGATAGTTCTGAATGTGATGAAGATGCAATAGTTATATTTTGACCTGCATTATGCCCAGTTTCTGTTGCATTATCCCCTGCAGTAGCCATCAAAATGAAATCTTCTGTCAACTCCAGCGTGCAAAAGGACTCAGCCCATAAATGTGCAATGAGCAGACACATGAAATTCCTGAGTGCAGGAACATGGCCAGGTGGGAATTGCACAGGCACCTTTGACTATTTTTCTCCATCAGAAGGTCACATATCCTGTACAGGTGTGGCATACTGTCTGAAGGAGAAATGACTTTTGCACATATCCAGTTCACCTTTTGGGATGTAATTTAAGAAGGGACTTTTCGTAAGACACATCGCATATTTGGGCACAGAGGAGGAAGCAGCCTGACACATGGAACAAAGCAGAGACATTTTCTCTCTCTCCTGAATGTAAAACCAGGGAACTAGCGAAGCACAAGCAGGCTTCATAAATTCCAGCCGCTGTCAGTCAGTGCAGGAGAGGAATATGGGGGAATATCTGTTACAAGCAGGCACCGCAACAGTGTTGGATTCTTTTATTTTTTTATTTTTTTCCTTGGCAGTCCAAGGCAGGTTTGTGTTTAATTCTGCTCACTGTGAAAAGCTACTGGCCCAACTCATTGGGCTCTGGCAAACGAATGTGAATATGCAGTAAATAACCTCAAAGTGGGAGGGAGCCATCCAGCGCTTGACTTCTGCAAGGTGGAGGCCTGGAGAGCCCTCAGGGGGTTCTCCAAAATTTGGGGCATGTGTGCACATCACAGCAACCCCCAGCATCCAGTGGGACCACACCAACATCCAAGGCCACCCAACAATGTTCTCGTGCTGCAGAAGACATGGCAATGCCCTTTCCTGCTAAAGCACAAGTGTTTGTCCCCAGAAATTTGGTTGCAGGCTTGTGGCACTGAGCTCCATAACTGCAGCCTGATCAGCAATTTTGTTTCTACTCTGTAAAACCATCATCCAAAAGACTTATTTCTGCATTTCTGCAGTCAGACACTCTGAGCTCCTTTTTTGCTTGTCTTTCTAGACCAGGAGATTTCAAGCTGTTTTAGCTGTGCTGCTAAGATGCACTTAATATACTGTACATATGGCACTGAAATTGGAAAAAAGGAAGCTTCTCTTACCCCTGAGCAGCCAGAAAACACACCGAGGTTCAGCACAGAGCAAAACATTGTATTGGAGCTTTTCTTGTCAGAGAAGAAAAAGTCGCAGATAACACAGAAGGCAGATGTATTTCTCTATGAGCTGTGTTGTACACTTCCTTCAGGCTCTTATTTATTTATTTATTTATTTTATTTATTTATTTATTTTAGTTACTGCAAACCCTCCCGTTGACTGCTGTTGTGCTGTTGGAGGTACACGTGTGGAAAAAGGACAGGGTGAGCAAACAGCAGGAAATTTGACGAGCCAGCTCGATTAAGCTTTCACTGAGCTTTGCAGCACCTGCCTTCCCATCTCATGAAGCCAGTACCTAAGTGAGGAGAAATTATTCTTTGCTCTTCCCTGTGTGCTTTCTTAGGAATGGAGACAGGGACAAGGACAACAGCATGGGGATTTGGGGAAAGGGATGGTGAGAAAATATGCTAGTTATATGTTTCCTGAATAAAAGAACAAGCCCTGTTTTCCTGGGAATATTTTAGTAAAATAGTCTTCAAACTTGTCCCCACAGTTCTGGGAATGCTGGTTAGAGAATAATTCAGTTTGTATTCTTTTGGGGGTAATACTTTCTTTTCTTGTCTTTTAATGCGTTAAAAAACAACAAAAGCAAACACCACCACCAACAACAAAAAAGCAACCTTCAAATAAATAGTGTAAAATAAGACATTGATAAATCTGAAGCCAGAGAAAGAAGTAGACAAAACAATACCCCAGGCCCTAGCAAAGAACATTTGGGAAACTTACCTGAAGAATGATTAAAAAATTGGCTCAATATTTGTGAAGCATTTTGAGGTATTTCTAAAGGGAGATGATATACAACTACAGTGTACCTTAGAGGGATTTTATGTATGCTTAAAGATAAACCATAAACTGGCAGCCTTTTCTTTCTTTGATGGGAGCCAAAATTTTGTTATTTGTCTTTTGTTATTACATAGTTCCATTTCCCTGACTCAAACATTTTTGCCACTGTTTAGCGCAACACAAATAGCAACCCATGTTAGACTGGGATATTCAATCTAAAAGTTTATTTATCAGAGGCACATTGTTAAAACAAAATCTGACTGAAAGTCTGATGATTTCAACATTGGATTAAATCAACCATTAGCTCCTAAAGAAGCGGAAAGGCAAACTCTGTCTCAGTTAAATACATGAAAGCATACGGACTGATTGCCATATTTTTCTGCAATGAATTTGTGATTTATTATACTCTTTCTGGAGCTGAGAGAAAGAAGGTTTTAGTTCACACCGACTTAAACCCCTAGAGTCTAAAACATTAATGAACTTGCAAACAAATTTTGCTTACAAAAGTGCATCGTGTTAGGTGGTTTGAAATGAAACTAATCTCTACACAGATTAATATGGTAAGAGTGAGCTTGCTCAAAACACAAGACAGATTCATTTAATTCATAACAAAGGATTCACATTAACTCTGACCATTTTTTTGTTTTCTTTGAAAAAAATGCAGATTTAGCAATACTGAAGTGTTTTCTAAATTCATTGTAGCTTTGCCAAATTGTCTGGAACAAACACTTAATGTTGAAAACACTGCAATGTTTTATTTCATCATTTTAAAAAGAGAATGCTTGAAATCTAAATTACTTTTTGTTTTGAAATTTCCTTTAATACACTTAAAAAGTAAAGCTGCTTTAAAAATATTCTTAAATTTGGAATGATTTGTTCAATGCAAAACACTTTTTTTTTTTGATTCTGCAAAACAGTTTGTAAACCAAAAAAAGAAAAAAAGGTTATTCAGAAAGTTTTAATTCATCTGGCTTTAATGAGAAATGATTTTTGCATTTAGAGTATAAAAGGTGTGCTTCTAACTCACATTAGTATGAAAAACTCTAGTAAGGTATAAGGAATTTTGTAAGCTTAACTGTAAGCAGACATAAAAAAAAGACAATGTGAGAACCTAGGATTCATCTTTACCTGCATATTTATTTGAAAACTACGCTTACTGGGATTTTAACTTACATATTTTATAAATGATTTTCCCTTCACAAGGACTAGGGTAATTAAGATTAGCTTGCTTTGAATTTTTAAAAATTCAGCCTTAAGTCAAAATTTCAAACTTTTAAAGTCTGAGGACAGAGATAGATTTTCTTTTATTAACTAAAGCCTTCTCTATTTATTCAAGTCCTCTTTGGTTCTCCCTCCCTACCAGTCTAACATTACCAGCAGCTTCATAAGTCCCAGTCTCCTTCTCACTCACTCACTCACTCACTCACTCACTCACTCACTCACTCTCTCACTCACTCACTCTATCTATCTATCTATCTATTTATCTATCTATCTATCTATCTATGTGATTTTCCTCTTTATCTGCTACACGGCGGTATTTACTTTTCTAGGTAGGGCATGTCTCCATCTCCATCTCCATCATCTCCATCTCCATCTCCATCTCCATCTCCATCTCCATCTCCATCTCCATCTCCATCTCCTCTCCATTTCTATCATTTCCATCTCCATCTCCATCTTCATCTCCATCTATGTTCTCCATTCGGAGTATAATTGAACCTAATAATGTGTGTCCTTAAATTTGATGAGAATCATAAACTGGTAGAGCACTCCTACTTTCAGAGAATGGCACTTCCACATTATTTTTCCATCATCATCCTCATAGGAATGAAAATATATTGATAAGGCATCCTGCAGCCTTTTCATTTTCTGCATAAACAACCAATATATCAGTTTAACCAGAGGTATCAGCAATTATAAATCTTTCTCTTGTTCTATAAAGCAAGGAAATGGGACTAAAAGCAGAGAGAAAGAGAACAAGGCAAGGCAAAGTTTTGAAGGCTACAGTTATGAAAATATCTGAAGAATATATAGACCAAGGCTATGACTACAATCTCAGCAAAAAATAGGAGGCATTCAGCCAGATCTTTGGCTGATGTAAATCTGCACAATGTACAAAAATCATTAACACAGGGAAGGAGCTGGCCAAGTGCCTTCTGCTTGAGGCATAATAGTCATGATTTAGTAATCTCTGCACTCTTAGTGATGAAGACAGGCTGATATTCACCAGGTGAAAATTCAAGCCCTTGTCTCAAAATCAAGATGGCTCTAATCTAAGGTAAATTTCATGCAACCATCGCTTGGAAAAACAAAACAAAACAAAACAAAACAAAACAAAACAAAACAAAACAAAACTCAAAACCACACAGTAATCGATTGTCATTATTTCACTTTTGCGTCCAATCGAAGCGTATAAATCTGCCTGCTTGTTCTGGGCTGGGCTGGCCATTCAGGAAGCTCAGTGTGCTTGTGTATGAGTGGTTATCTGTTGTCTTCTTGAATTGCTGTTTGCCATTTTACTGGCCACCCAGAAGGGTAATAGAGCAAATAATGTGCTGATGTTAAAATGCAACTCAGAAATCACATTTTAGTGTGTGTATGTATCTGGGTGTTCACATATGTGTGTATTTACAGAAAAACCTTTGCAGCAGGCACATTAAGCACAACTGGACCTGAAAAACAGAACTGTGAATTCAGCCAAGGATTCATTATTTTTTTCCACAGTTTGGATTCATGCTGAATTAGAGCAAAGCAAAAATTCCCTACTTGGGAAAAGGCTACTAAAATTTAATTTCAGAAAATCAAAACACTATGTTTTCTAAACAATCCAGTCTCCCCGCATTGTTCCAATGCTCAGCAAAACTGGCAGTAAGGTCACCTGGAGAAAGCAGCATCAGGCTACAGCCTCACTGTGCTCCAAACACAGATCCTATACCCCAGACCCCTAATCCTGTTCTGCTGCACGGCTGAGAGACAGCCTGACTCCAGGTGAAAATCTCAGTTTTGTTTCTTGGGTACTGGAGCCGGAAAAAATATAACTATCTTTTTATGTATACATATATACACTTATCTTTATATATATATATACACATCCATACATATATATGGGCATGGGCAAATTCTGCCTTGGATTGGGCAATATTTCCCTCGACCTAACAGGCACCATGAACTTTGTCATTTTCATTAGATCTCACCATTTCCAGTGACACTTAATTTCATTGGGCTTCTGACCAGCTTTTCTTACAGCCAAATTCTGACTCTGACTAGCTTTGGCTATTTTTCACAACAGTCTAAGTTCTTTTGCCCATTTTTTTTTTCCCTACAAGAAGGTACAACAGTATCTTCAAATATACTTTTCTTGGAAATGTTTCCAACAAAATACCATGTTTTACCAACAGTCTCATTCTCATGCAAATTTGTATAAAACATATCATTCAGAAAACACAAATTTTAGCATATGTAGTCAAGTGATAACCACATATAGGAGGCATATGAAAGCATTCTGGTTTAATTTGAAATTTGCTCTGTTCAGGATCAGCTGGACTTTAAAATCTGGGATCACTTTGGGTGTTCCTCAGCTGAACCAGAGCTATGGGGAACACAGAATGGTAGGGGCTGCTAATATAGAGCTTGTGAATATTCAGCGCACTTTAGCCTGTGTCAGTGGATTTAAAGGCAGTTTGTAAATCAGCTTCCCATTCTGTGACTTCCATTGCTGAGTCCAGAAGTGTAGTCCAGGCAAAACTTCCAAAAACAACAGATATTAGCAACTTTCTGGATATTTCAATGTTAAATAAGAGATGAAAATTAAATCTAAAAGGTTTAAACAGGAATCTGCAGTGTATCTCAATGTACAGGCTGTGAACGAATGAGAACAAGGGAGGCAAAATCAGACATTCAATGTATCAAATGTAATAAATCCTCTGAGGCTAATCAGCCCTCCTTCCCCCCCCTAACCTCAACCCCACGCTATGCCAAATAGTGAAAGCAGATGTCTTATGAACAGGTAAAAAACAATCTGAATTCCCATTCCCCACAACTGAAACAAAATGTAGGGTTTGGGGTTTTGATTTGGGAAGCTTCCAAACTGAACTGCACGAGACATTTTATCCAAAGCCCTTCAAAGAAACAGCCCAAAAAGAGGAATTCAATTTAGCTGGCACAAGGAGAGAAGATCTATTGTAATATGGAAGAAATTCAAATGCTAGAGGAGAGCAAAATGACATCTCAAATTGCTGTGATTTATCTTGCCTTGCTCACCTATATTTCTTCAAAATATCAAGCTAACAAACTTTGTTGTAATGCTTAATACACAGCACAGAAATCTTCCCCTTTCCATGCCCTTTTCCCCTCCAGTTGTAAGGAATTGCAACTAAAAATGCCCTAGCTCTGGACTTGGAAGAAACTCTCTCTTCTAGAGTATACCAGGATCTTCAAATTATTGCTCTTAGCATCAACCTGTGCATAAAGAACATGTTTTTAAGGTGCTTTACTCCTTGACAGAATGTAAATGAAATAACAAGAGTGGCTGAGACAATAAATGTTCACGTCCGCATGTGGGTGCATTATAGGTTCATTTTCCCAACTAAATACTTTAGGAGCCTACCAGTGTGATTTATGTCCGTCACAGAGACAAGCTGGGGTAACACAATATCATTCCCCATCCTCTGACTCGAAGCCTGATTTGAGACGAGTCTGATTCAGCAAGCATAAGCTGGCACTTTCAATAGCATTGCACCTATTTATACAAGCAAGAAAACTGGACGGAATGAGCTGTTTCCATCTACTGGCTTTTTAGCAACCGGTATGCATTTCACTACCAATTAGCCAGATACTTATATCCATGCCTCCTTGCCTGCTTTGATTCTGACAGGCTGCTCTTTGCTTTGAACAGACACTGGCCGGGCTCCGGTGTGCCAGACACAGCTTTTTGTACAGCCCTTGACAGAACCCCCTATTGGCACTGTGTGGGCACCCGTCCTGGCAGCACCCAGCTGTGGGCAGCTTGTTCCCTTGTGTCAAAGACCAAGGGCATTGTGTTTAACTGGTGCTCATTTTCCTTCTCTTGGAGTAGCCAGGAGAGCAAAAATACTAGGTGAGGCTGCTTATCTCTGCACACATTTCATGTCTACCTAAAGGCACTTTTGGACTGAAATAATGCTTCCAGGGAAGCGATATATTAAAGGTCTGAACCACGTGGCTGGACAAAGCTTAAAATGATGATTTAGAATCCTTTACAGGACTGGGGAACCTCAATTTGGTATTAATAGAGTTCTGCAAAGGGATGCTGGAAGTATTTTCAGAAAATGGCTGAAGAGAACATCTTTTTTTTTTTTCTTCTTCTTTTTTTCCCCTCTAATTCTTGTACCACTGAAACGGCCCTCATCGCTGGAGTGGGTCTCATACCTGCATCTGTACAATTGTCTCCACAATGCCTTCTGTTGTTTGGGGATCTGTAGAGGAGATAACTAGCAGGAAAGGAATCTGATCTCACTGGGTCTTTGTGAGAGTTTTGATGCAACCTTTAGCTAATTAGTTTCATTTAATATAAATTCTCATGGCTGACATTCTCAAGAGACAGGAGGACTGATCTATGAAAGGAAAAAGCTGTTATCCATAGCAGTACTTTTGTATGCTCTATCTTCTTGGGGGAAAAGGGGTAAGAGGTAGGCTACGAAAAGCCACTATTGCCTGAACACAGGTGGAGGGTTGGGTTTTATACAGTCATTCCTGTGTGACATAAGAAACTAGTTTATAAAACATGTACCCATAAAATTCCCATTGATTCATAGAACAAGCTGAAATAGCCCACAGAGCTGTAGAAACTCCACCTAGTTGAACTGATGCTGCATCGTAGGAAACTTTTAAAGTCATATGGACTGTAACAATGCTATGAAACGTTTCCCCATTGTGGCTTCCCTTGACCAGAGCCCTTGCAGTCAAGAAACTAGTCCAGAAATAGAGGCAAGACTTGGTGTGAAACCTTGAGAAGTCAGAACTGTGGCAAGAAATGCAGGGAGCTGGGGAGCTCAGGGGCATCTCTATAGGTAGCTGTGCTGCTCAGCCTCAGACCCTGCACGTTAGCTGTTTCAGATGAGCACTAAGAGTAGCAACTCGGACATGTTTATGTAGTATAGGTAAAGGAAAAACAGAGAACCACATTCCTGTCTGATGCTCAGAATATAAATCTGTCAGAAGAGCCTTCGGAAGAGATTTTGGCCTTGGAGTAATGAAGTGAAGGATCTGTAGGTGAGTACAGATGACTTAGTAAACTAACATAATGGCTGATTGGGGAGTTAGCAGCACTAGGGAAATTTGGAGTGAAACATACCCTGAACTTTCTCTGTGACTATGCCACTCAAGTTCACTGAACATGAGTATTTCCTTAGAATTAATGGAGATACCGTAGAGAAAATTATATGTTGCATTTTGGTAGTTTTTGCATCACTCACAAATCTCCTTCCTTCCTGCCTCCCCTCAGCCTTGGGGACTGAGTCATCTTGGCTGAGTGTTTGCATGGTGCCCCATATGCAGCTGTGGTGGGGTAGGGCAGGAAAGGGACAAAAAAAGAGCCAGGTCCTTTCTTCTCTATCAGAATTCAGTCTGCCTTCAAGGAGACAAGGGGCAGCCAAGGGGTAAGCACTGCTCAGTAAAACCTGCAGCAGATTGGAAATCCAGAGCCTGAAATTCAGGAACAGGTTGATCTACTGCAATTCCTTTGCTCCAAAGAAGTGTGATGTAGTCCATGTAATGTGAAGGTGTATTTACTTAGTTTATGAGGAAGTTGGTTTGTAACTGTTTGAAAGCTAATCTTCGTGATTTTAAGATAAATTGTAGAAGAGATGGCAAAGATGGCACTCTACTTCCTACAGCTTGAGCTTTCAAAGCTAAACACAGAGAAGTGTGGAGAAATGTGTCATACTGCATTGCTCAAAGATTTTGCAATAATAATACGCAACAAGAATAGGGACAATACCTTTCCAAAAAATAACACTGTGATAAAATTTTCTTTTTTTTTTGGGCTGTTATCTCTTGTAGGCTGTTTATCCCTGTTTCTTCCCACTACTTTTTTCATCTCATCTCCATACCTTGTCATTCTTCTATTCCCATCTTATTTTCACTCATTTCTTTAACCCTATGCCACTGAGTCCCTCTGTTCATTTTCCTGCTCCTTTACCGTTATTAATTCTCCCCATCCAACTGTTGCCTGGGCTAACTATTCTGGTTAAGCAGTAGGATTGGAAAAGCCAGCACTTATTTTGAGAAGACCTTATGGGGAAAGAGGATTCATACAGTAATCTCAGGTGAGGGTCTAAACATTTCCCAAATTCTCTGACCCCTAAATATGAATATCATTTGACTTTGAATAATGAGCTATTCGTTCATCTCTATATAAAACCTCATGTATCCTGACAGTTCCCTATTGCCTTCCTGTCTGAAGTGGCTCAGGAGTATAAATTATTCTAGCGAAGGTTGGCAGTAATTTATGCTCAATAAATTGACTATAGATCTGCTTGTTTCAGTAGGTAGCATGGGAAGGACTTATACATTTTGCTAAATTCCCTCATTTGTTCTCGGACAGACTACTCGCCTTTCTGGGGCTGATCCATGACTCCCAAACTGCTGTGATAGGCAGCTACTTGAATGCCTCAAGTAAAACTACTCATGTGAGTAACAAGTTACCTGTGTAAAGAAGAGCTAGCTACTTTGCACTTTTAAAAGTCACTGGCACAACAATGTAAATATTAGAAGTCATATTTTGCAAAACATTTAATGGACTACTGACAAAAAGCAGATTTAGTGATGGCTGTTCTTAAAAAATCCCTCTCACTTTCCATGGAAGAAACTTGTTCATTTTTTTAGTCTTATTTTTGCCATAAGAGCATGAAACAGGCCATGTAGTTTTTTATTTTCTTCCTTTTTTTTTTTTAATGTAAAAAGACCATTTTCTTTGTAGGACTTCTGCAGAAGTTTGATATGATCCTTTTGTCCAAGGTGTAAAAGACAAAGGAATTCATCACCCTCCAACTGCAATTTGTTGTGGATAAGGGAGAGAGGTTTCACTCGTAATCATTAGGTTTTAGGTGATACAGATACTGAACATGATGAACCAATGAGGCTTATCAGGTGTGATAATCGAAACAGATTTTCTTTTGTATCTGCTGTAATTTCCTCTCTCATAGAGAAGTCTGACTTTTGGACACTGACCACCACTTCATAAATATAGACACATTACTTTATTGTTCTGTGTGGAGATTGTCACCTGATATTATAAATCAGTGATGGCAATGATCATTGTGCCTGAAGTTTGATCAGATTTTGAAGCTGTGTGGGACAAGCGAGAGCAGCTCCATGTGCCTGGGCACCATCACACCCATTTTCCTCCCATTAGTGCCTGCAGTTGTGGCATCTGTGCCAATGCAAAGCTGTGGGTGAGTCAGACACATCCCATGATACACACGTGAGCAGTGGGCCCCAGCCCGCTTGCCTTGTGTTAGGCATACAGGCAGAAATTTTGGGCTGGATCCTTCTATGAATACAGCACATGTGCATCTCTATGCAGTCTCACTGTAGACAAAAGGATGAATGGGTCTGTCTGTGAGTCAAAATCTGGTTTACGATAATCAACATAATTAAAGGACAAACTGTGCATTGCAGTGTAATTCTGGCTCCACCGAGACTATGAAACATGGCTGTTGAATTCAATGAATCCACAGGACCACCTCTTTCATCAGTCCAGCTACGCACAGAATTTAGTTTTGGTTTGCTTTGCAGTTTTATAAACTTTGCTATTAGCATAGTGTCTGGACGCCTCACCAGTTGACAGCTTTGCAGCAAACTGTGATGCTCATAGTGAGCCTCGCTGAGAGAAATGGAAAAGCAAAATACAGCATTGGGGTTTTTGCTGACAATTTGCTTTCAGTACTTGTCAGTTGTACAAACAGAGGCGCCATCAGCTTCAGGTACCTCAACCAGCCCAGACTACTGTGGGGCTATGGCAGAAACAGATTCTCTGACACCTAAGACCTAAACTTTACAGATTAATATCGAAACCTCCAAGTTTCCCCAAAGGCAAAGCAAAGTACAGACTTTGCTGCACTGGATGCCTCTGTGCACCTGCATCACTAAGCCCATCGAACAATTTTCCAGCTGGGGCTGATTCTGTATGTACACACACACACATCTATGTATACACATATATACATATATGTCCTTCCCATATGTGAAATCAAAGAATTTGTGAATGCAAAGCCTAATAAGACAAGAACACTGTTGGACCCATTCACAAATAACAACAATCAACATTTATAACAAAACGAATATCAAATCAGTTATATGCAAAAGCAGGTTGCGGTTTTTTTTTTTTTTTACAGAAGGAATTGCCTCTCCTCTCCTCTCCTACCTACCCCTCCTCTCTTTCTCTTTCTCTTTCTCTTTCTCTTTCTCTTTCTCTTTTTCTCTTTCTCTTTCTCTTTCTCTTTCTCTTTCTCTTTCTCTTTCTCTTTCTCTTTCTCTTTCTCTTTCTCTTTCTCTTTCTCTTTCTCTTTCTCTTTTCTCTTTCTCTTTCTCTTTCTCTTTCTCTTTCTCTTTCTCTTTCTCTTTCTCTTTCTCTTTCTCTTTCTTTCTTTCTCTTTCTCTTTCTCTTTCTCTTTCTCTTTCTCTTTCTCTTTCTCTTTCTCTTTCTCTTTCTCTTTCTCTTTCTCTTTCTCTTTCTCTTTCTCTTTCTCTTTCTCTTTCTCTTTCTCTTCTCTTTCTCTTTCTCTCTCTCTCTCTCTTTCTCTCTCTCTCTCTCTCTTTCTCTCTCTTTCTCTTTCTCTCTCTCTCTCTCTCTTTCTCTTTCTCTTTCTCTCTTTTTTCCTCTTCCCCTTCCCCTTCCCCTTCCCCTTCCCCTTCCCCTTCCCCTTCCCCTTCCCCTTCCCCTTCCCCTTCCCCTTCCCCTTCCCCTTCCTCTTCCTCTTCCCTCTCCCTTTCCCTTTCCCTTTCCCTTTCCCTTTCCCTTTCCCTTTCCCTTTCCCTTTCCCTTTCCCTTTCCCTTTCCCTTTCCCTTTCCCTTTCCCTTTCCCTTTCCCTTTCCCTTTCCCTTTCCCTTTCCCTTTCCCTTCATTCTGTCCAGATGGCACTTCTTTTTCTGTCTTTTGAAGTACCTGCTACCTCCACAGAGTATGTTTTCTATCAGGAATAACATGTGGGTTGTAATTATGTTTACTTGTAGTTTTGAGAATGTGAGACTCCAGCAGGCAGAAGAGTATTTCAAGGAAATGAAAAGGCATCCCAGATTTTTCCAATCGCTTTACAGTTATCATTTTTTTTAGAAAAGTGAAATAATCAAATGAGTCGTACCCTTCACCACCACCTCCCCTCCCCCTCCTTCTGTCAGTATCTCAGATGGCAAGGAAGATGTGCTCTCTGGTGCCAAGATAATGCAAGATAATGGCCAGATTTCACTGCCACGGTGCCAGAACTTTAGTCTTCTGTCCTATAGCCAAAAATTAACTTCAGAAAAAGGAAAGTCTCTCTCTTCTCACTGCTTCCCTTCTCTCTCATTCAAATAAAATCATAATTCAATTAGATTCTTCTTATTAAAGTCACTCAAAAAATTTAGGATTAAGTGTCCCCCATTTTATCTCACACAAATAAGCCAAGTTAAAGAAATATCTGCTCATAATTTCAAGTAAAAATGAGCTTAAACTATATCTGCTCATAATTTCAAGTAAAAATGAGCTTAAACTGGACGTCTGTCTAATATGATGATAACTAAGCTTTGGGTTTCGTCACCAGATTCTCTATCAAAGATTACTTTCTTGTTAGGAAGCAACTGCAGGGATCAGTGCAGGGAAGTCCAGTCTCTATCCCAACCAACTCATGTAGGCTCTGCACACAGCATATCTCAGTTAGCTGCCCTTGGGGATGGTCCTAAAGACCATCATAATAATCATTGCCAGATCTGGAGTTTGTAGAGTTTTTGTCTATACACTAAATTAAATCCTCATTTATAAGAACTAATCCCATAGATACCGAGATACTCCTGTGTAGATAATGCTGATTCACACAATGTCACCTGTCCACTGAGTTGTGGCAAAAAAGGCTTGCTTTACTCCTCAGACCATCCTTACTCACATTGTTTACATGCTAGCTCAAAGTCTGTGATTCTTTGTCATTTCCCCTTGATGATTATCTTTTTGTGCCTTTAATTGTCAAGCAAGCATCAACATGTTTTTGCATTTTTTTTCTGAATAGTTGGTCAGTGAATGGTATAAAGTATTATCAAAATTCCTTCAATGAATGGACAGTGAAACTGAGGAAATGTTTTGTTGGGAGTGGGAAAAAGAATGATAAGTTGCTCTCCTTAAAACTCAGTATCAGATAAGGATGTCTCCTAAGGAAAAGAAAGCCTAAATTGGAACAGGAGCGGAAGTATTATATGTTTAATTGCAGCAGCTACTGGTCTTTCATGAAGGGAGCCTCTAATCAAGGGCTTTGATTATAAGGGACAGTTAAGATAAAAATCTTATACAGCATTTTGAAAAGAAAAATTCCTCAACCTGGTCTTTTAAAACGCATTAGATAGTACAAACTACAAATGAATCAAGTTCACTTTTGCTTTGCTTAACCTAAAATGTGACCTAGTGTCCAGTCTATTAGAATAATAGTTCATCTAAACATTGCCACAGGAAAATGCTTGAAAAAAAAACACAAAACAAACAAACAAAAAAAAAAAAAGAAAAAAAGGCCTTTAGGATTAACTCATATCCTTAAATGAGACATGCATTAAACACATTGCTGAAGTAAACCCATCATGCTGGGGTCTACTTCATTTAGGAAAAAAAAATTCCCTTAAGCCATAACACGGGGAAATATCCCAACTCACAGCTGTAAATAACCAGTGCATAGTTTTCTTCCACTGCATCTTCTGTTCTCATTTCTTTTGCCTCTTTATAAAATGAAAATTTAATCTTTCAAACTCTTAAATCCTTCTATAACTTCACACATGTATTCATTGTGTCATGTATATATGTTTATTCATGTGAACAATGTTGTCAAACTGTTTAAAAACTGTTGGGATACTCTCAGAAATTTAGAAATTCAGTAAGACCTAGAGCCATAGGAAATTTTTACAGCTTCTAGCACAATGGATTTCCATATGTATTGATGTATTGATATGCGTTATTATAACATGTTATAAAATTGAGTTGTCTTTCAATGAAATGCAATGCACCCGTTTCTTTTTTTTTTTTTTTTTTTGGTATTATTTTTTACATGATGCTTAGGAATATTTAGAAAAGAGCAACACAAAATATTTACAAATATACAAATATATATTTGATAACAAATGAAAATTGGAACCTATAACTACCCTACAATGTCTCTTTAAAAAGTAAGCTATAGAACAAACTCTAAACTGGGATAGTCTAACCATCTAAGCTTCAAATTAAAGAATTGCTATCCATCTGTCATCTGTTTTCTGATCCTTATCCATGCCTATATGTGAAGTCCTCAATCACATCCACTTCCTCTGCTAACCAGCTCTGATTTGAAGAGTTTGGCCTATCTTCAGAGCTGTCTTCATCAGTTTCAACTTCATTTTTGTTAACCCAAATCTGTGTGGTTTGTGTATGTGTATTTTCTGGGATCACCAGTCCAGGCACTGAGTAGCTTGTTCTGCCTCTTGATGATCAGGCCCCTATCACTGGACAATTTGTGCCCAAGTGCTGAAAGTGGCTTGTGCTGAAGTGATGAAAGAAATGTGCTTGAACTTGAATGGAATCCAGCTCTTTGCTGCCAGCTCAGCACAAGGTAAGTACTGGAAAACTTGAATGCTAGAGTGGAAGTGAAGTGTTGCATGGCTGTAAAGCTGACCCTTAGTCGGAAGATGAATTGCTTCCACTTGGGGTCTGATCTGGGCTGAGTGAGCTCAGCGGGACTCTTCCCAGTGGAAATTAACTGTGGCCTTCACTGACTTCAGGAGGTGATTGTCTGGATGTCACCACATCTCTGATTCATGAATGAGAACACAGGATGGTTCCCACTGCTTTTACTGCCTTTTTCTTTACATCTATCAGGGCTCAGAAGAGAGCATTTCCTAGATCCCTTAAATTCACCTAGTTAAACCCAGCACTGGCATTACTCCTTGCCTTTGCATGAACATGCAGCTGTATTTAGTAAAATATTGACTCAACAGATCCATTCAATATGGAGACTCATTTAAATTGTGCCATATCTACTGAGTTTCCTGATAAAAATAAGATTTTACTGCTGTACTTAGCATAGCACAGCCCAGCTAATGGAAAGGGAGCGGGACTCTCTTCCATCATCAACAAAAGCCTGCTCCAGCTGCCCAATCCTTGCTACAGGTGATGAAGTGTGAATCAGACAGAGTGCAGCTCAACTTTCACATGCAGGATTAGCTGGCAGGGTTGCTGGATAGGAAAATAATCTTTTCACCATTAAAACGAGCAAATTTGATCTGGAGTCACAGGAGCACCCTACAATGCCATCCTTCACAGAGTGGCCTTTTAGCTCAGAAGCATGCTGGAGCCCATTTCCTAGCTGTTAGTGGAAGAGCAATTCTGTTATTCTTTTTGATGCGTAACAACAGAGACTGGTCTGTTAATACTTCCCTTCCCCCCCCCCCCCCCCAGTTTGTTGATAATTCTAGCAAGGACAGTTACACTGACTGTTTTCTTTCTTCCACTCTAGTAATCCTAGTAATCTAGTAATTTGGCAAAAACCAAAGTGGTTTTCTCAGCAGAGATGTCTATCTATTGAGTTAACAGCAGTAAATATTCAATACCAATCTGAACGATGAAAATTCATATCCCTTTACCTAGCTTCATTGAGGGTTCCTCATTGAGTTGGAAAAAAAGATGAGAAAATTGAAAGAAGCTGTCTGGAAGAAACATCTGAATATACTGGGCCAAACTATCTGTTATCAGTTCTGGAAAAGATGGCATTAGGTCTTGCTCTAGCTTAAAAAAAAAAAAAAAAGGAAAAAAAAAGGCTTTATTATCTTATTATGTCTTTAATTATTAGTATGTGAACAATTCTTTTTTTGCCCTCCTCAGAAGGACTATATGGTATTAAAGATGCTTGTGGGACCACCACTGCTTCCATGCTCCAATTTAACTACATACCTGTGTGTCTTGCTGGGAAATTCTCAATAACTGAAGGACTAAAATTCAGAGAAGTTATTTGGAACCTAAGTCTTCATTAAGGAAACCTGCTTGATTCCAGTGGTTTTTACTCAGGAGTTACCAGCCAAGGGTTTTAAATTTTCCTTAGAACCAGATTTAAACCTTCAAATCTAGCCTAAACTACTGGCGTAGGTTTGATTTTACTTCTCAGTAGACTAAGTAATTAAAGCTAGAGAAGATCAGCCTCAGACACTTTCACATTGTTTGCATAACAAAGAACAACGATTTTTATGGGAACAAAAAGCAACGAAAACCATCCTTATCCTGACTCAGCTACTCCATTATTCTTTGAGGAGCAATTTCAGGCCTGAGGAGGATCGTAGGCAAATCCTGAATGTGAATCTGTAACTCAGTGTCGTGC
The DNA here is from genome assembly GCF_964034855.1 of Anser brachyrhynchus. Lineage (NCBI taxonomy): Eukaryota > Metazoa > Chordata > Aves > Anseriformes > Anatidae > Anser > Anser brachyrhynchus. The sequence continues at coordinate 32,524,956 of NC_137701.1, forward strand.
TTGACACTTTCCAGACCTGAACATGCGTGTGCCATGACTAAGAGGTCCAGTGTTATGACTTGCTTTGTGGAGACACTTTCTCTGATTAAAACACTCCATTATAACCTCTAACAGGACTTGCCGTAATCAAAGGAGGAGTTAACTGACATAGAAAATCAGAATATTTTGTTTATGATAACTGCTGTAATAAACTGATTATATGACACAGTTCTCCAAGACATATTCAAGCAAGTTCATTATACCAAGTCTGAGTTTTAAAAAAACAAATTCCTTCTACAGCTATAAAATTTACCAATCCTCTAAACATCAGAGAGTAGTGTACTCATTCAGTCTAGAAGAAATATATGACTCATACCAGGGAACACCTTCTGACGTGATGCATAATCATTCCAGGGAACTTGCTGCAACTGGGGATTACTAGCTTCATCTGAAATCACAGAATAAACATTTCATAGACAATAAGAGTATGTCACATGCTTTTATACTACATAAAATAAAATGATACAATTATACATGATATAAAAAGGAAGACATTTAATTGATTGGAAGATAACTAGAAAATGATACTTAGTGACCACCAAAAAAGATTATTTTATAGATTTTTTTACATGAATCAATTCTAGCAATAATTACATTCCCTTTTCATCAAAATTGTGAAGAGAAAAACAAAAAATATTTTCCAATAAAGTGTATAGAAATAATAGAATAGAATATATATATAGAAATAATAGAATATTATGAATAAAGTGGTGGAAGATTAAATGTTAACAAGGAGGAGATAGTCACTGAGATTCCTCTCAGTGACTGAGATTCCTCTTAGTGACTAGGAAATCCCAGCAAAACACATATCAACAAACCCAAATGCAAAGACATTCCAGGACAGGAATTTGATGCTGTTCTTGCAAGAAAAAACAAAACAAAACAAAATAAAACAAACACACAACAAACAAACAAACAAACAAACAAACAAGAAAATGGGGACCTCTGTCACAGAACGTGGTGATTTTGAGGAATTTCTGGGTTATAACACATGAGCAACTCAAACTGAGCTTCTAGCTCAGTCCTGTGGCAGAGTGCTATGGAAATCCTTGGGTGAATAAGCTAACACATACTGAGGGAAAGGGTGTGCTTTACGCTGAGTAGATTTCTTAAATGCAGCAGTAAAACTCTTTTATGAGAAAGATATTGCACAATATCACCTATGAAATATTATCTTGTGTCTTTAGAGCCTATAGCTCTGGTGTCCATATTTTTTGAAGGATGCTGGAAAATAAACTGATAAGAAAAGGAGGAGTATAAGAAAACGTTCAAAGCCTAGAGAAAATTCTGAGTGACAGACTTGATGTTGTTGATTACATTATAATTTAATTGTAATATCTATAATATCTTTGGGGGAAACACAGGATTTTTAATTTACCATAAAAAGGCATGTGAAAGACCAAAGATTTAAAAATTGTATCAGACAAAACTAATAATATTTAAAACAATACAAATGGGCAAAACTTCTAGTCAGTGAGAGCCAAGAGAACTGAGGGTTTCTTAATTTCTTGATGTCTACAAAACAAAACTATATTCAATCCTGAAAATGATGTTTTGCCAAAAAAAAAAATTGCTTTCATCAGGCTCAAGTGATTGGTCTCAATGGAAGAATAACAGGATGAAATTCTCTTGAATGTGATGCTCAGGAGAATAAACCAGATCATTTAGTGACACTTCTGCCCATAACACCATGAATATTCATATAAATCAGAATCATGAAAATGCAGTCAAACTCTCTGCTTTTTCTTTGCCTTTGAGCTATGTTCACATATTTTTTTGTGTGCTCTAATTCAAAAACTGTGGGCTCAAACGAATCACCAAATTTCTCCTGGTTTCCCAATGCCATCCCAAATACTCAGATCTGAACCAGCTCACATTTATTTAAAATATATATATTCTTACTTTATGGAATTTTATCAAACTTTATATAAGTTTGCAAACAAACTTGATCCAGTCAAGTTTTAGTATGTGCAATTTTCCAAGTGCTGCTTTTAATTGTATCTGCTGTCATCATGCCTTTAGGACTGAAAACTGGGCTTCTGGATGCTGTCATAATACACACTATTATAAAAATAAAACAAAATAGGAAGTTTTGGGTCACAGCTGCAAGGCTGTTGCCAAATCACTAACCTTCAACCCCTTCAAGACAGAAAAAAAAAAATAAAATCATCTCTAGAGATTCTGGCACTGAAGACAACAAAGTACAGTAGTTACATTTTGAGATGGAATCCAGAAACTGCCAAAATGAAGATATGCAATCTCCACTAGGGAAGAGGCGATGAAAACTCAAGTACATCGTCTGACAAGTGAATCATGTCAACAAAAAGAAAGCAACAAAAATCAACTTGTAAAATGCAGCTCTGTGTGTCAAATTGTTCAAAGCAGTGGACACATTGCTGAAATGAGTTCAGTAAAGATGAACATCTCATCATAGCTTTCAAGAATTGAAGCTGCATACCAGAAAAGGAATGAAATTCCATATTGCTTTGCAGCTGGTAACATAGGGGTGATAACAGTGTGGGAACACTGCCTGCACTGGATCCTGATCCTCTGTGCTCAGGAGAGCTATTATGTTTGATATCTGAGGCACTGGAATCAAATATGTTTATTTTTAGAGGTGCACTAAAGAGCGTATATCACATACAGGGATGTGGGAAACATGCAGACCGGTTGCTTGTGAGAATGGTGGGAAAGACAGTGGGGTTTCCTAAAATCTCTTTGCAGACTAGGATGACTTCTGCAAACCAGCTCAGATGGTGACTTGATTGCAAGGTCGTATCTGCAATTCCTGTAAATTCCACATTGGGCCAGCTGGAAAAAATCCTGCTCCTCTAAAGTCCTGGGTAGATTATTGGAGCTTTGGGTAGCTTGGCCCTTCACTGGAAAATAAATATGCCTGTATGCTTTTGGGGAATTATTCCTTTTCATTGGGACTATTGTGTATTGAAAAAGTCTTTAATATGACAACTACTTTTTGCTTTGAATGATACTTTCAGTGAACCAAGCATCAGAGGAATCAGTTTGCAGTAATCCTGCACAATATCTAGTGGGTATGCCTTAGGTAGATTTTCAACAATTTTGAAAAATCCTGATGCCAACAAATTCTTTGAAAGAATAGTGTGCGGACTAGATTCATCCATCATGCAACTGTGTTGCCTTCATTAGAATAATAGAGAATTTGGTCTGTTTTCTTGCTTCAGAAAATAACTAGTTGCAAGAAGGTTTGTAAAGGTGGAATATCTTTGAAAAACACAGTTAAAGTGTAATAGATATACACAGACAAAAAACAAAGATGAAACTGAGTGTATCTTAACAGTGACTTTGGACAGTATTATGCAGTATCCTTGATGCAATCATGAATATTTTCACATTTAAAATGTAACTTGAGTATTCAACTGTACTTGGATTACTGACCTAAGTGCTGCTAATTGTTAATATGCCTGTTCTGTGACACTTGCTTTCATATGATTTATTCTGACTGTTGATATCTCTGAGCTTTTATACAAAAATATGAGAATGCAAATTATTAGAAATTATGTAAAAGGGGCTGATCAATAGATAATGTGGAAAAACACATTAGAACTTAAATTAATAATATGCAGGCCAAAGATTAAACAATTTCCCATTAAAACAAACAAACAAACAAACAAGCAACAACCCTCCAGCAACCCTCCAGCAAAAAGAAATACATTTTCACCTGACATACACTAAGGAAAAATAAAGCACATAATTAAAACCTCTTCTCAGTAATGTTTTTGCAAGTAAAAGGACCATTTCCTATAGTTGCCATATTATGAAATCATTCATTTGACAAATTTTGTGTGGTGTATTCAACAAGCAGTTCTAGAAACCATGGGAAGAGCACTTCTGCAAGCGGTGTTAAGAGGCTGGTCCTGCCAAGCCAAATGGAGGCACGTCAAAATGGCACAGAGCCCAGCCAAGGCTTTTCTGTGTACCAAGCAACATGAGCACAATGGGAACGCTGCCAATTCAAACACTCCGTGTTTCTGTTTAAGGAATAAAAGCAAACGAGAATTTGCTGCTCCTATTATTCTCTCATTGCTCCACACTATGCAGTGCACAAAGTATTCTGTTTTACTGCTGTTGCATTTAATATATATACATATATACTACTAGTTGCTGTGCCTCTGAGTCATGTAGTTTCTTCAGCACTTGCCTGACAGCATAAATAGCCTCAACTGAATCAACAGGATTATTTATCCCTTTAAAAACAGGCACAAGTTTAGCATCTTTACCAAAATGAGATACTGATTCCCATTTTTTTTGTGGCTCAGCTATTTTCTCTGTCATTCTTCTCTTTCACTTCTTTTTATTCAAATAAATTATTTCTATGTAAATTGCAGTTATGCTAATCAAAACTCCATGTCCTGAAATGTGCAACTTGCTCACTCAGGAGTCACCGTAACTCACATGAATAGTCCTGTTTGACTTCAGTATTTTATAATGTAAGTAAGTAAGAAGACTAAATGCAAGTCAAGGGAACTCAGACTTTTAGCCATAATTTAGTCACTGATATTGATAATTGATACACTCATGGAGTAAGGAAGCAAAAACTGTAAACAACAACAACAAAAAAATAAACACAGCACCATTTCCATAACAAGCTAAAAGCTGGGTGCAAAAGGTCAAAATCTCGACAGAAAGAAGATTAATATTTTCTCTGTGTCCTTCTGTTGTCTGTATCACCTGGAGCAGGCAGACCTGGACTTTGTTACAGGTAAATAATTACAGTTGTATCTGCCATAAATATCCACTTGAAGGGGCTACTGCAAAAAAAATTGAGATTGTATCTCCAAGCAACTGTCAAATGGCTAGAATAAATTTAGAGGGCTTGAAATACTGATGTACACTTTCTATCATAGATATCTCTTGGTCTAGACTTTCAGGCTGCATTTTGACAGAACACATTGGATGACTGAGAAATTAGGGACTCAGGACCAAAAATTACATAGTGTTGGCATTTGTGGTTTGTGTCTTCTTTACCTGTGGTACTAGCAAACAGGAAGTCATTGCTTCACAGCAAAACCAAAAATATTAACAGGACATATCCTTTTGCATTTAAAGCACAGAAGGCAATAAATCTTAGACCATGATGGCAAACCTAAAGAGGTCACTGAGTAATGGTAAGCATAATATCTGTACTTTTCAGTGCTATAATAAATCTGACGGTGCTCTTTTTTAAAGTTGGGATGCTTCTGTACAGACTGAAGATCAAAAGTTTCTTTGCCCCCCAAAAGGAAAAAAAAAAAGCACACACATGCACTGAAATCACCTGTTTTTCATTTTGCATATTCAGTGGAATATGGAACAATAGAGAGTGAAATAATATGCCTGTCTCTTTCAGTGTCGGTGATATTCTCATAAACCCTGACTGAATGAGAAAAATCTGTCCCTTATTTATAAGGATAGATAGGAAAGTCATTCAAACTTTGAACTTCCTTGTGCGTTTACTCCCCTCCCCTGCTTTCCCAAACACACACTAGCACATTGTTATGGGGGTTCCTTCCTGGGGTGACTAAAAATCTCTGATTTCGCATTAGACCATTACCCCAGTGAAAGCAGCGCAGACCTCCCTGTAGTTGTATCTGACTATACCTGCTTTCAGGGCTCATTCTATGCCTATTCCAGAGGACTCCCCACAACATTTCTTAGGTCGGATTAGATGATCTCTGGGTTACAGTCTAAGACATTAATACTTCAGAGCCTCCAGCTTGGAAACCTTTTTCTTAACACATAACACATGCAGAAATACTGTGTTCCTCAGAACAAACGTCTTGCAGACTTGTAACAGTTCTACCAAACAGACGTATTTCCACCTGTGCTTGCAATGTTGCTTTCTGCTTCCCCTGAGGCTGAACTTAACTGCCTGACAGTGCAAAACACTCTGTTTTTGTAATGGTTAATATAAGAGCAAGTAGCATATAGCATGCATCTCTTTTTTTTCCTTTCTTTGTGCATGTAATTATGGTTCCAGCCAAACTAAAAAGTCTCCCTCTTTATGTTAACCTCAAAAATGAAGTCTGTTAATAAAACATAGGAGAAGTAAAAGGATGGGAACACTATTAAAAAAGGCAGCCATATAACATCTTGTAAGATACTCCTTTTCTCTTCATTTGCCAGTTGCCATGGATCTTCCTTGAGTCATGACTTACCTAGCTTACAGGTCAGGCCACATGTTATTGCTTAGAAGACCATGATAATCAAAAGAAGAAAAATAATCCAGGAATATTCAGCAGGACAAGCTGACAAAAGCAGTTCCGCTGAGCTGCCAAGTACAGAAGGCATGGAGTAAGAAGAGAAGAAAACCAGCAGATGAAATGAGTTGTCTGTGGGATGTGTGAAGAGATACCAGTCACCATAACCAGACCTTAGGACCAGCTTTGGGCCCAGCCAACGGGTGCTTTTCAGCATGTCCGAGGCTGAACTGCAGCCTGAGTATTATCTGTGAAGACTGTCTCACCATCTGCGGGACTGAAGACACATAAAGGCATGTACGGGGTTTTGTCTGCAGCCTTTATCTAGACTTTGGGAACTATTTATACTGTTCACTTATATTAATCTTTTCCCACTTCTGTGTTACAGCAAAAAGAAATTACTTGTTGTAGGGAACCATCTGTGTCAGAGGTTCTCACAAGAGCAAGCTGTAAGCCATCGTTGTGGCTCATTTTTTGCACTGATGTCTAGTAAAGCAAATTCAGTCCCCTTGGCTCTGATGACTGCTGAGCAACGTGCCCTCTCCCTTGGCCAAGTCCTGTAGCCTAGTCATCACCTCTCCTGCTCTGAAACATCTGCTTCTGCCACTGCTCTGATAGTGATACAAATGTTCATTCTTCAGTCCTCCAGCAATTATCCTAGCACTTTTTCTCATGCTACCATTCCTGTGCAGAAGGAGCTCCCTGGGAACAACCACCAAGCCACTAAATCTGTCTTCATGACACTTTACTGTCTGCAGATGGTTATGTGATAGACTCTGCTTTTCAAAATGAGCATATCATCTTTGGTAAATTGTTTTGACTCTGTCTGTAAGCTATATCCATTATCCTATCACTATGAACAGAGTATAGATTTTACATATTACCTCATTTTATAGACTAAAATTCACAAATGTCCATTAACTATAAATATTATAATAATACTTGCTTTGATACTGGTCAAATAACTGCTTCAAAGTGCACTGGTATTGAGGGAAAGACTCCCATGGGCATCATAAGAGGTCAATAGATTCTAGATCCAAGCCATAATCTAAATCAGCACAAATTTTTATACATATGAATTTAGGTTGACAGTGTTTGTACATTACTCATTTGCCACTGTAGAACCATCTGTATAACAACAGAACAACAATCTTAGTGACTGTGGAGCCTGCAACCAGATGTTCAAAGGTTCCCAATTCAGTTAACAACTTTTGCAGCCTCTGTTCACATTGCATTTTGAAAAGGACATGATTAATTCAGTGCAGGATTACACTGAAGGTTAGTAACACTGCAGATGGAAATATATGATTTATTTTAAACCTGCAGTTGTGCTCTCTATATTTTTTCAGGAAGGTCTCCATCTAGTAAGTGTAAACGAGCTAAATGGCTTGATTTCCCCTCTTTCTTACCAGAAGGGATATGCCAGTATAATGCATGAATATAAATGTAGCAGAAGACACAAACAGGCCCAACTGCTTATTTAGATTTGCCAGGCAGCAAGGAGGCAGATTAAATGCTCTTGATCACTAACAGTGAGGCTTATAGAATGACTAGAAGGAAACTCAACCAAAAGAAATATAAGACCAAGCCACAGTTTGAATGCTATTCTTTGTTATTTTCCAATTCACAAAGTTAGAAATTCTTTAGAGGGAATCTGGATCACTAAATCAAGAATGCAGATTTTCATATTTAGGTCTTTATGTATGAAACTGGGTGTGCAGAAGAAGCCCCTGTCAAAACAAGCAGCTGATGTAGGTCATATTAACACTTATAGACATGTAAATATTAATAGGTTACCAAATCACATCTCTAAATACTGCCTGAGGGTGGCATGTTGCTAACGTAGACTTACACTTGTCCAAAGTATATCAGCATATATATATATATGAAACTGTGCATACTTTTCCAAAATAAATGCTTTACAAAGCCAATTTTCCTTTGTAAACAGAGATTTTCCAGAATAGTGCTTGTGAATGTTTTGAGTAAGAGATAGCTGTGCAATTACTTGCACCCACATCCAGGACAAGCAGATGCACTCAGCTCTCTATGGTGAGCTCAGTGCTGAGCTAAGGCAACTGGGCATGACTTTGAGGAACACCAGGAATTGCCTGGTAAAATGTGATCATTTCTTTTACTCATTCCTCAGTCCCTTCCACAATTTCAGTGCCACAGCTATGGAGCTCACTGAGGAGTGCCAATTCAACATAAAACTCAAGGTAAAAACTAGTCCTCTAGTTCTTTAAAAGATAGAAGAAAATATTACGTGTACATCTATGCAGCCAATCATGTGCGTTGCTCTGTTCTGCTCATTTGTTGGTCTATGTTTGATTGAAAAAAGTGTAATATGGAAAACAAGGTTCAAGTAAGCTTTTTTATTCTAGGAACAAATAAGGATAAAAAAATAGCACAAATTCTTCTAAAAAAAATGTCTGTTTATTCTCAAATGAGTTTAATAAATGTAAAACTTTGTCAGTTTTCTTAGGCAGAGCAGTAAAATTTGGAAGTGTTTGCTAAGTTCTGATATGCAGTTCTGAAAGTGCTCTGTCACTGGAAGAAGCTGAGGAGTAACCTGTTCTCAGCAGTCTGGATTCAACTGGGGCCTGGAAAAGCTTTTTCCTTGCACAGTGCTACTCTTGGCTCTGGCTTTTTCCCTTTAGAGATCCAGCACCCTACACAGTCGTATAAATTACGTTGTTTCTTTGCATTCATTATGGCTATTCATTGCAGCCACTAAGTGGGTATTTTAGGCCAAGTTGGTAAGATGGAGGGTGTGAACCTAAGGAACAATTACAGTTTACTGCTAGGGTAGAAGATTGGTTGTGAAAGCAATTCTCCTAAACAATAACTAAAACCTTTCTGTGTTTTCAGGCTGTCAGAATGGGGGAATATAAAAGTTTGGATCTGGCCTGAGCTTGAGTACAGAAATATTAAATTCAGACACCTTCAAAAATAATAGTATGCAGGTTTAGAGACAGAGATACTCATATTACCCACTTTAAGCATCTCATCTAGGAGCTCTTAATCACCCTGTGGAGGGTGAGCATACAGGCCAGCAGGAAGCACCCTGCCTGGTTTCCATTTTGAGTTTCCATGGTGAACGAGAGAATGGAGACCTGCTGTTTAACCACAGGAGACCCCATACAAAGAAGGTTATCTGAGCTAGAACACAAAGCAGAGAGAATTTCTCAAATGTTGCATTTGAAAAGCAGCTACTAGATTCACTCCCCTTGTTATTCCCCCAAGAAACAAAGCTTAGGCATCTGGCTATTTAAAAATAGCCATGATTTTCATAAAATGCACAGTTCTACTTCTGTAAAAAGAACTTGGGTACAAATTGTTGACATGCATCCCCTTCCACACTAATCACCTCTCGTACAGGTAGAGATACCTGTATTAACACTTTACAGACAAGTTCTGGAGACAACAGCTTTTTGAATTCACATAGTGCTTTTCATCCAGAGACTCCCAAACACCTTATCATTACGATATATATTATTTTACAAGGCAGAAACTATTGGACAGAATTTTCAAGACCTCTCCCTGTAGTTGTACAGACAGTCAGTCACAGAATTTGGAATATACTCCATCTCCCAACTTATTATTGTTTCATTAGGTCACAGGTATCCCTGTGAAGAAGGAAAAACAGATTCCCACACTTGTGCACCGGTTACTCTTGTTGTCATCAAACAGTTACGTACCCAACTTACTTGATAGCTGGCAGAAAACCAGACACTGCAGTGGTCACTACCAGGCGTGCTCAGATAAGTAATATTCCTGTTGAGTAAATTAGCACATTTATGAGTTATATACTTTTGTTTGTCAGCATTTTTTTCTTAGCGTGCATGTTCCAGATTTCCACTACATCATTCAAAGGTTAGCAGGAAACAAAATTAAACCCTCATTGTTTTCACCACCATACAACTTGCAAAGTCATTTTTCAATGAACTTAACAGGTTATTTTGGAAAAGACTAATAAATGGTGAATGTTGCCTTTGACTTTCCCTTAGCAGAACTCATTGTTCATTTAATTTTTGCAACAGATTTCCTACCTCATTTGAAACTTCAGCTAGAAGCGTTTTCCTGTTACATATTGCAAACAGACATATACAGTGACTCAAAAGCTTGGATCGGGCTGTGTAGTCAATATAGTTTTTGGCAAAAGACTGGGAAGCTTTTTTTCTGGCTGAAAGCTAAGAATGATAAAAATAGATCCTGATTTTACAGTCACTGTGACAAACTGGTTTCCAAAAGCTTCACAACAGCATAAAGAGTACAAACTGGCAAAAGGGAAGTGAGATGGAAAGATATATATTTTTCCCCAACAAGGCTTAAATTGACCATCTTTTGAGGTTTACAACGATCTTATATCATTGTATAAGGCACGCACTGCACAATGGCAACCAAGAAGTCAGCTTAGCATGCAACGAGACATTCTTTTCCAAAGCTTTTCTGTGAGCTCAACACATTTAATTCATAATCACTTATAGAGCTTATACAACCCTATAAAATAACCTACTCTCCTGAATCATCTCTTACCTACAAGATATAATTTTATTCTATTTCATATGATTTCATTATCTTATTTTTGTCACTTGATCTCATTTTTTCTTGGGGTTCTAAAGGATTTAACAACGAATGATAAGAATGAGGTTATCAGCACAAAAATAGACAATAATTAAATGTCAGTCATGTCTGTGACAGAACAAATGCAATTCTGTATCTCACTACTTTTGGTGCTGGCTAGTGCAATACTCATTAAAGATTTTTACCGTTAATGCTGATAGTTTTGCAGTTACTTTGAACAGATGAAATACATTTTGCTTACCTACCCTTCATTCTTCCTCCTCTGCAAATAAGTTTTTCCAGTGAAAGATTAGCATAGTTGGTACTAGGAATTTCAAATGGGATTGTTTATGCATCAAAGAGTAAGTATTAATAACAAAAATGCACTCACAGTATGATTGCTTTGTGATGATTAGAATATAAATTGTTAGTTCTATATATACAGACACACACACATACTGAATTATGTGCCTCACGATGGTATGCCCTTCGCATTCCTCTAACATCTGATAGTCAGATGCCATGTCACACACACACTTGTCAATTTGTTTTATCACTGAAAAGTTTGTCTATGGTGCTGCATGCAGCCGACAACCCAGCACACTCAGAACCCACCTGAAAACGTGTTACCCACGGAAAAATCTCACAGTCACATGCAAGAGGGTGGAAGGAGATAGCCTCTGCCCCAAGGAGCCAGCAAGTGAAAGCATCAGCTTCACCCAGAAACCAGTTTTCTCATCACTGATGATGAGAGGTACACAGCAAGCAGTAAATTAAGTGAGCACAGTCAGTGGTGGACAGAAATTCCTTTCTGCAGGCTCCGCTCCACCACTTATGAATTATAGGGTCATCTATAACTTGTGAAAATAACTCACATATCACACTCTCGCCATCTCTGCACTTCTGCCACTGGAGCTGGTCAAGAACTCAGCAGACACAGGGCGAGCGTTTAGCAATGGGTAACTCTACTGGGCTTGTGGGGTTTGCAAAAACACTGGCATGTGAGGGCCAGAGCCTACCACTCCTACCTCTCTGCCTGTGCCTTTTCATTCCTGCCCTTCATCTCAGGGTAAAATGGACACCAAGACATGCTTATGGAAGGCTGGAGAAGGGCTGAGGCCCCAGCTGTGCTGCGGCTGTTGTCAAAACCCTGACCGACCTTCCAAGGAACAAAAATTTCCCTGGCAAATGGTAAGCAAAACAACCAGATAAACAACCAAGCTGACCGTGAAACGTATGGGAATAAATAACACGGTGTTACGCACAGGCTAGGCTAAGTATGTGAACCTTCAGTCAAAGTTTTGACCTCTGCTTTTGCAGACATACCCAAGCTCACTTTAATCGCCTGGTTTGCACGCTGGAAGCCAAGCGGCTGCCGCAGCGCAGGGCTCAGCACAGGTCGCAAGCCCCCCCCCCTCAAGGGGCAGCTCGCAGCAATGCTGCTGTGTGCAGGTCGCCCCCACTTACCAGGCAAAATAAACGTACCACAGCCACCAGAATTACCCAGCTAGTGACTCAAGTGTAGGAAACGGCACTGAAAGAAAAACTGATTTTCGTAGTGTGGGCAGCTGCCTAGTGCGTCCCTGTGATGGACTGGGGCTGGCTTTGATCAGTTCCACTCTTATTTAGCAGCTAGTGTACAACGTCCTCCTCATGCCTTTAATAGGAAAGGCCCGCCTTTATCCATGAAGTGAAATCATGCTTATTATCATGTTAATTAATACATTTCTAATGAGAAGCTGTTTCTCCAGTTTACACAGAGCCAAAGTGAAAATTGAAATGGTTTTACTAATTTAAAAATAAATTATTTAAAAATAAGCAATGAAGAAACTTCCAAGAGCCGAACAAAAGGAAAAATATTGGAGCTAATGAAATGTTGGTTAATTAGCCCTTTGTGCACTCTTTTATATATTTTCTCCATTCTTAATTGTTTCATCTAATTAGATTATAACTACTTAGAGCAGGAATTTTATTTTACTCTGTATTTGTATTGCATATCGGGTCCTCATAATACAATGCACCTAACTGATAATAATAATTATAATAAAGAACATTATTTTGCACTATGAGTCTTTCCAAGCCAGGGAGCCCAGCATGCTAGTAACATCCAAGTGTAATTTTTTTCTGCATTTGGCTTTATCAATGATAGAGGAACAGAGCTTGAGACTCTGCAGACTTGGCTATTTCTACTTCTCCAGTCCCAGGCCATCTTCCTCACACTGTAGTTCACTGTTCTTGGACCTAAGTTCATCACCTCAAAGCAATGTACTCTGTAGGTTAACCCTCCTGCTCTACTTTTTGCTGAAGAGGGTGTGCTGCATTAGGCAATGTCTTCAGATGGGTCTTGCCTACCCTTTTTGAGGAAGCCCAAGAAAAGGTTTGTCTGTGTGACCTCTACATCACCAATATCACAAGTTCAGAGTCCAGGAGAATAGTGAATTTCTGGTGCCAAAGTGCAATACACAGAGTCCTCTGTATGCTTACAATTGTCCCTCCCAGTTCCTCAAAATCTTTCTCCTGGGCAGCTCAGCACCATGTAATATACTTGTTAAGTAACTGACCAAATTATTCATTTTCATTACAGTATGACACAGATGCTTCAAGAGAGGCTGAAGGCTCACAGAGTCAGTGGCTCCACGCACATTTAAAGAGCTAACAGAAGACAGATAACAACATTTCCTTTCTGCCACCTGTTAATTCTTTTTAACAGATGGAGAACTGGAGAATGGAGAGATTAAAAGCCCTGATACAGGAAACCATATTTTTTTCAAGACAGTGCTTAAACACATGCTTCTGCAAGCACAGGCTTCTGTCCCAGTGAAGTTGAGCATGTGCTTATATGGTTTTTTGAATCAGGATCTAAGTGACTCTTTCAAGGTCACAAAAGCAGTGGAATGAGCTGCCCCTGAAGATCCCAATTCATATTGCAGCCTTCATCCTTTCTCTACACAGTCTCTTTCCAAATCTGTATCTCTGGAGAACTCTGCTAACCTGTTAGGCTCTCAGATGGGAGGGTCGCAGGCAAATCTCTCTCGGTTACTTTGGTAAAAATGTTGCTTTAAGCTTGAGTATAAAATATACATGATGTGAAGTCAGGCAAAGGTGAGAAAATTAGAAATAGCAATAAATGGAGTTAAACTTCAAGTCTCCTACAGTTTAAGCTGTAGTAAATAAGAAAACAATGGGATCTACCTGTATTTATAATGTAATTCTGAAGACAATCTGATCCATCACCACTTGAAATATTATGCAAACCTTTGACGTTTGCATAATATTTTAGTAGTCATAAAATGCCTAGTAGTCACTAGTCATATTAGCATTTCACGTCTTCATTAATTTACCATGAAAATGATAAAATGTTTAGAGTTGAATACTTAATCTCTATCAGTTCTCAATAGACCATTATTTTAAGAGGCCAAAAAAATTGCTTGTGAAGCTGAGAAAGACAGTCTTAGGGGAATGACGCTGGGCTGACATTAAGGAGAGTTCTCCTGCATGCTACTGCTTTGACCTTGAGCAAAACCTTTAATTCCTTTGTGTCTCAGTCTCCAATTTGTGTGTTCAGGAAAAAAATACCATCTTCTTCCCAGGCTTTGGCTGCCTTGCATACTTCAACTTTTAGAAATGCAAAGGTAATACTTTTTTAATTTTTTTTTTAAACTAACACAGCCCCCTCTTCCTTAACCGTAATTAACTCCTTGAAGAAAAGCACCTATTCAAGCTCTCTTGGAGAGCCTTGTGCAGAACTGTAGCCTCATAACAGCTGCATGCAAAATCTGCCAATAAATTCTGGAGAGTTTTCATGAAAGTGTGCCATGCACTCCCTCGCAATATGATAAACAACTAAGGCACACATTGCAGTTACTATAAAAATAATCCATGAAGTCTTCCTATGCAGCTACAAAGAGATTTTAAACTGAGATAGGGAGTGCCATAGCCTGTACCTGGACACTTCCAGATGTGCTGCTTTGCTCTCCATTACTTGTGCATGCAGAGGTGAGACCTCCCTGTTTCCTCCCTGTTTTATTTCTTTTTCTCGGGCGCATAAGCTGCCTTGAGAAGGGTGTTTTCCACACTGCCCTATGCAAAAGGTACATCATATTTGCAGGGGGCTTTCATTACCCCTGCTATAAATTTAGCAGAAAAAAATCTTTCATCTTTGTTTCCAAAAATCTCTCTATGTTACTGTACGTACACTTGAAAACACTAAAGATTTTTTTTTTTTAAATTAACCTTCTCTTAGGCATTGGAAAAGTAAAGCAGACGATATGAAAGACAGAGGTTTAAATAGAACAGTAAGAGAAAAACACTTTGGTTATCAAACTGATGCTCCTTGGTTCCTTATTCCACTGAAACCTGTATCTGTGCTGCTTTCATGGAGGGTGTTTTGCTATCACATGCAAATTCCTCATTTTTCAAGGAAAGCTTTACATAACCTGCCTATTTGGCCTTTGTTAGTCATGCTACAAAGATTTAAAAGCTTTGAAGATTGTCTTAACTAAAAAGAGCCACAATGACAACAATGCACTTTCTTCCAGTCACTGATCAGGCTTCTAAAGAGTAACTAATGATGTGAATTTTAAAGAGCAAAAGGCAACAAGAAAATATTTAATAGTACAACTAACAGCACAGCACACCTTCTGCAGAAACCTGTCTGCTTTACTTTCCTTTTATCAATATTACCAAGAAAGTAAATTTGTCACTGTACAGTTGAGAATCTCTCAAAGATCTACTTTAATGTTTCACGCTACGTTTGCAAAACAAGAGTAATAAAAATAATGACACCATTATTACTCTTCCCTCTTTGTTTTCAGTTCATCACTTGCATATTTGAATAATGAATTATATTCACATTATCTCTACACTTTTGCTCTTGACTTCCTCTGCTGGCTGAAAGTAAAGCTATTATCCAGTTGTCAGCTCTGAAGAGCCATTCAACATAGCAGCCAATGATCCTGACATGTAGATATACTACTATGCAAAATTATCTAGAGTACAATTTCAAGCTATATATGAGAAAATTACCAGCCAGCATAAAAATGAATCCTCAGCTTAGGTGAAATATTAAAAATTTCATCAGGGCCACTTTAGAACATAAATAAGTAGACAACAGAATTAGTTGTGAATTAGGCACAAAAGGCTAATTAACACTATTGTATCATCTTGATTGACTTAAAGTCTATTAGATCACTATTTTATTGTTTGAATCTCTGAACCTTACAGGAAAAAATGGAACCTTCTTCTATTAAGAGGCCCCTGTTCATTCTCAGATCTGCAGCTTTTGACTGAATTTCATTAAGACTCATTCCACTAACCAATACTTTGCACATGTAATTTCCTGATAAAGGAATGATTATTTGTATCAGTTGATTTATACAGCTTTTTTATTAAGTGCCATGTTAAGTTATAAACAAATCACATAAAACAAAACCTACACAATTTTTCTTTACTGTCACATCCCTTCATGTAATTATAAATATAACTGGAGATTAAGATGCAGTTAGATTTTCATGATGCAGTGAGGGGCAAATTCAGCCTAGGAGCAAACATTCTCAAGGGCAAATACCTTCTTCTCTGCATGCTCAAGTGTTTTTATCAGGAAAGAATAGCTGGAGGTTGGGAAGGTGAGGAGGTGCTCTCTACCAGACGGAAAGCAATGTCCCCAGGATGACATTAAACAAAGGAGTATAAGAACAGATGGGAAATCAGAGCTACTGAAATGGGAAATCACAAGCTACTGTGCTTGCTTTGAAGAATTGTCTAAGAGAAGAGCAGCTGATGCCTCTGTGGTCAACATTTATTCTTCTAAATCAGCTGCCTCAATCCCTTTTCTACCAATTAGACCTACTCCTGTTTGTATCATTATGTTGGGACGAGCCAAAAACCTGATTAATTTTTATGGCAGTACAAGGTGTAAATAACAAGTTATCTAAAGAGAAGAATGAAGAGGAAGTCTTGGTGTCCCTTCCATGCTGTATTTCCTTTAGGGATGTGTCAGAGCCCATCAACTTTTATTGAAATTTAGACATCTGAAAGGAATTAAAATGTATTTTCATGGATTACAGCTCCTGAAAATTCACATTGAGAAAAAAAAAATTGCTCATTACAAACACTGTTTCATCTCATAGTATCATTTATTTTAACAGCATTGTAACAGCCTTACCTTAAACATGGATGTGTAGGCAATGAGATTAAATGATATATTTAAGATCATGGAATAAGGATAACCAGGAAATTCAGATATGCCCTCTTTCACCCAGAAATCTTGTTTTTATGGGATTTGAGGATAGTAGACATTCCTGGATATCTGGCAGCTTTGCTGTAGTAGCAGTAGCTCTTTTAAACTGTGGACATCAGCAAGTCCAGGGCAGAGGGACATCTTCTACATATCAATTTCATGGTGCAGGCAAAATGAGTTGGATGTGTTCATGAATGTGCCAAAAAGTGTCAACACATGCACAATAAACCTGATATGCCTGGCTTACTGCACACTGGGAATCCATCTCCATAATGCATGCATGCATATTTCTGCCTGGGAAATCATGGTGAGCAGCATGGCAACCCTACATCAGAAGTCCTCTTTGAAAGCCATGCTCTCAAGCCAATGTATAATTCATTAAGTTAGCCTTCCTTAATCGGTGATCAGTAGAGCTATTTAGCTCGTGAAGCATTAGAAGAAAGTCTAAGGTACTCTATCCCCAAAATAAATATATTCTCACATAGGTTACAAAGAAGGAAACAAGATGGAGAGAAATTAAAGCAAGACATTCAAAGTTTAGATCAACTGTTACTTGTTTATAAATGAAAATCATTATGGCAGCTCAAATTGGGCTGTAGACTTTGCTTTTAGCTGTCAGATGTGGCAAAAATGAATTACAAAAAAAAATGAACTACAAAATTACAAAAATAAATTACAAAAAAAAAAAAGAATAAAAATTAGAGTATGCTGATTCTTATTCTGTTGATCTGCTGTGAGCCATAGCACTGTCCACCTGATCTACTCAGTGTTTTCTGATTTGGAGTTATTATGTACTAAAACCTTTGCTGAGCAAAGCATTAGTGCAATCCTTAGAGTATAAGCAATCTGCCCCATGCTACATGATTACTCAGTCATTGCTTGCATATTTTTCCAGCAGCAACTTTGTCCTTTCAAATAATCTGACCGTGTTCATAGTGGACATAGAGAAGGAGGAGAAATGTTACAGCAAGCATGTGTGCTGACTTGGAAACTATAACCAAACTTTGTTGTGATTTCTCTTACCTAACTTGTGCACTGCATTAGGTGTCCCGATACCCTATACAGGCTGACAGAGAAGTTTCAGAAGTGCGATTTACCTTGCCCACATTGTCAAAAAGCACCTTTGAACCATCTTCTATTTCTGGACTGAAGAGGTAGCAAGACAATTAACTCAGATGAGGTTCCCAACATTCTTCTTGAGTTAGAAAAGAAGCTCCCACCTAGAGCTCACTTGCTACTACTTACATTTAGATATATGCTTAGATGTACTTGGCACTGAGATAGAGGAGTTCTAATATTGATTCCCTGTCTTCAGGGCTGTAAAACAGAGCTAAGAGCAGTCGGGTGGTGTAGCACTAAAAGTCTGTGCTTGTCTGGGAGCTGGAAGGCTTATTTCCAACTCTGTGCCTGGCTGCAGTCCTCATGTGAGTGTTCTTAGGCATGTCACTTAATTCTTGATTCTCGGTTCCCAGTCTGTAAAGTGAAAGCACCAGCACTTGAGTACTTCACATGGATGTTGTGAGAATAAACATAAGAGAATGATTATTGAATTACTTGAGAATCAGATAAATGCCATTGATGCGGGAAAGAAAGAGGATCAAAGAAAGGACAGCAGAAGTATGCAGTCAAATTTGAAATTAGCATATGGACATTTTACTTTTCAAAGGAAATCTTTTGGGTTACTGAGTATATCATTCTACACAGTAAACATATTTTCCCATATAAATATTCATATATTTTCCCACCGTGATACAGTCTTTCTTATTTTGAGAAATAATATTGCTTCTCCTTTTGGCAAAGACATTTTCTTTAATATTGAATTGAATAAAATTCAAGATTTCATGATTAAGAAAGAAACAAGATACAATTATTAAAGAGCTCAGACACATAGTGACAAAGCAGAGGCTTGTTTTCATTTAGATGGGTGACAAAACTTGTACCACCGAGCTCACTTGACAGAAACAGATGCAGTCGACCAGTAAATTTTAAATGGAGAAACAATTTTGGCTCCAGCTCTCTTTTGAAGTCCAGAAAGATTGCACACCAGCTTGGCTATCAAGGGACAGTCACAAAAAGTGATCTTTTTTGTCCAAATGTCCTCTTTTTCTAGCTAATATATGATGATGTGCTGATGTGCTCAGCTCACATATGAGCCAACTACTCTTCATCCAAAACCTAATTTTATCCAGAACATTACAGCTGGAAAGCTGCATTTTAATCCAAAATCACAATAGTCAGTACAGTTCTGGTAGCTCAAACCTTTCAAAATAATCCCTTCAACCAAATCAACAGTACTAACTCATTAGTCTGGGTTTGGCTCTGGATATTGGCAGGTAGCAAAGTGCTTTATTAAACTTCTGTAGTAGCAAGTGAATGCACCTCTGAAGATATATTATATTTAATTTAGTGCAACAGGACAAATCGTAAGTTTCATACTGAGCAGTAAAATATTTTCATAATATTTTGCTTGTTTCACTGTTTTGTTTTAGTCAGTAAATTCAATCACAAAATAAGCAAAATCCCCAGATATTCCAGAAAATATAAACAATAAAACACAAACTAGTTGGGATAAGCTTGGTAGCTATTGCCACCTGCATTTCCCTAAATAATTATCCTCCTTGCATTTTGTGCCAATGTAAAACCGAGAGGCATGGAATGTGGTAAATGACTGAATTTGGGGGAAAAAAAAAAAAGGAAAAAAACAATTCACAAACAGGTAGATTATCATGAGTGCTATTTCTTGTATCAACATAGAACTTGGTCATTTCAAACAAAGACCAGGGCCCATCAAACTCAGTTCTATACAGATTCATGGACTAGCCAAGGTAGCTTCTGGCAGAGCTAGGAACTGGCCTCCGTTCCCATTGGCCTCCCCAGTAACTTTTTTCCCTTTGTCACACACACTTGGTATAGGAGTCACCAGCACTCAGAACAGACCTCAGTCTCCACTTAAAAGGAGAACCATATTTACTAACAGCAGTTTCTCATTCACTCTCAGCTTTCATCCAGAATTTTTTCACCTCCAAATTTTGTTTCCTTGCTTATTTCTGTACCTAAACCTGGAACCTAATTAGTCCTTTGGACAATTTCAAACCAGCTTGTCCTTGAAGGCAATTTGCATGAAAATTCAAGCTGTCCAGAAACATTCTCTTCCTGTAGGATTTACAGCACCAAGGAGCATCCAAGCTACTTGGTCCTACCAAGGCCTTCCACATGGTTTCACAGGAGTGAAGGGAACCCGTGCATGGCAACCCCATGTGGCACCTGTACTGCAGGTCCCTACTGGCAGGGTGCAGAACAGACTGACTGCTCCCAAAGGCCATCTTACACTGCACATACACCACTGACCACCTCCGCGGCATGTCCTTAGTTCCTGTTCCCCTCCATCTGGAGCAGCTCCTTCAAGAGATAAACTAATTCTGCAGCAATCACGTGCTTATGTTTGGCTTAGCCATTCCTTGGGTTTGCCATGCTCTAGAAGCCAGGAAGTTTGCTTCGGACAGCCAGGAGGACCTGAATCTTTCCTACCTGGTCTATGAACGTCTTTCTCATGGCTTTCCTTTCCCTTCAGAGACTCCCTTTTCAATGTCTAATTTCCCACTGACCTTTTAAGAACTGGCAAAAAAAAAGAGCTGTATAGTCTTGCCCTGGGCCCCAAAAGTGGACCTTTGTCTTGCTTTTACTGCCTTACTTTGAGAGTTTATTTAGTCATTATATTGCTCTCCTGCTGGTTTCTCCAATACCTAGACATATAAAAATGTAATACAGGTATCGATATGCTAGAACTATGCTTCCCTGTCAACTACATACATTGTTTGCTATATTATATCCCCATATTCCTGGATTATTAAATACTTATTCTGCATCAACCACATGGTCTACTTATCTAACACCCCATTTACAAAAAGAATCCAGCACTTAAAAGTAAGGACATTTATAGTTAAGGACTTCATAAATCTTACATTACTCATAAAACAATACACATGCACACAGTCACACTATATTTTATCAAGTGTAAGCTCTGGTCCTTTGTTTCTAGACCTGGAGGTTTTTACCTCTTGCCTGTTGTTAACATTTCCCACCAGAAATATCTTCGTTGTCTTTCTAAGCTCATAGAGCTCTGTGTCTTCACAGGCACGTGGTACCTAGTCGTGTCTGCACTAGGCTGGTGACAAAAATTCCTGTTTCTGTGAGAGAAAATTATGACCCATATCCTGCATGAGTAAAAGTGGACTCACATGCTAAACCCTCAATAGAAAAATTTTGTAAATAACCTTGCTTTACTCTGATTCATGTTCTTCCAGTATAGCTGGCATTTGGAGTTTCAGGAATATTTAATTATATAGAAAGCCTTAAGGGGCAGTAAGAAGCTGGTTTCTGAGCTAATGGGAGAGAAAAGAATATGAGATTAAAATCTAAAAATTAAATAGAGGGTCATTCTTTTTAATGACTAATAACTCTCAAAGAATTTAAGTTTCAATTAAATTCTGACTCCAAAGGTATTTATGTAGTCATGAAACTATTTTTAAATATTTCACATTCAGAGTGCTCCAGTTTCCTCCTCAGTTCTGGCTCATATCAGACACCATTATGATATCTGAGGAACTTTGCAGAAGTACTGTTTTTAACCTTTAACTTCTAGTCCAAAGTATTGTTCTCATTTTATTCATGTCTTTGTGGAACATTTCAGGATTTCTTAGACAATTCTGCTGCCAGTGAGATAAATAGTGCAAAATTTAGGCCAAACCAGGTTACTTGCAACCTTCAGTACTGAATGAAAAGAAGTGAGAAACTGGTGAATAGAGCATTCGGGTGAGAAAGTAATGTAAGGCAGGCAGCTAACTGGGCATCAGGCAATTATTGTCTGTCCTGGAGCAAGGGAAAAAAAGGGTCTCTTCTCCCTTGCATATCAAAAACGTTCATTTCATTGCAGAGAAGAGGAAATACGAGAAACATCCCTTTTCATAACAAGATACACAGCACAAGGTAGCTGCTGGTATAGGTCTAGGAATGCATAAATATATTACAATTCTAAGAAAATATAAATATTATTGTTTGGCAACATGCAGACACATGACTCTCAGACATTAAATCCAAATCCTTTCTCACACACATTAAGAGTGGAGCTGTATCACCTAACATCTTGCATTAATTTATATAAGTAGCTCAGGGATTCCCAGGTTACAAAGGATTGTGGTTTTCTAGAATAAGAAAAAAGAAAAAAACACCGTAAGATAGAATCCAGTTATCATAGGGAAGTATGAGTCACAGCTCATCCCGCTTCTGTCTGGAGCACTGAGGTCCTCCATACAAGCAGAGATCTCCTCACATGAGTCTGAATGGCAACTAATCGTGTCTCCTCAGAGCACTCTACATTTTACAGGGTGCATTATTGTTTCTTCAGTCTACAACTTCAGAGACAGGTACCAACAGCAGCTGTAGCTAAGGCATGCTAGTAACGAGTTTCTTCTCCTCTCCCCCAGCTGGAGGCATTAATTTCTGTTATTGCTGACTACCCAAAAGATACACCATTTCACCCAGTATTGGAACAGATGTAGCTGATGTCCAAAGTACTTGAGTTTCTTCAGTTGTTGTTGGTGCCTCAGATGACAGAGTTACGTTATATTTTGATCTTAAAGACCAAAATCCAGGATTTGGGCAACAGGGTCTTCCAACCCAGTCCAGATTGAGCTGTGACACTAAGGGCATTTTTCAGTCTGCTGGCTGATGGATGTAGCCTGCCAGATGATTACCTGGTCCTTCCTGTGTAACTGCTGAGCAGTCAAAAGTGCCAGAGGATGCTCTGAAGATCCCTGATGTTGGAAGGATCATGATGATCAAGGATGACTTTTAAAGTTACGTTATAACCTGGGAAGGTATCCCTGGCGTAACAGAAAGTAGCACATGGGCTGAAGCTCTTGTTTCACACATCCCAGTGATTTGCTTGAAAAGGTATTTCTTTTACAACAACTTGGGATGAAGGTATGGTGGCACTGAAAGCCTTGACTTGGAAATACAGGGTCTTGAGAACAGGTCAGAAAGGAACTTCTCTTCCTCTCCCAGGCAAACTGAATTTGTTTGGGTTTGTTTCCTTTTTTTTTTTTCTTTTCTTTTCTTTCTTTCTTTTTTATTCTCCAGGCTGAATTCTGATAGTTTTTCAATGTAAGAGATTGGTTTTTAAATTTTCCTTTCTTTGATGAAAACCAAAGAATTAGGGATGAATGCAAATTCCTATTTTCATTAAAACATAATTTCTCATCCAATCTCAGAAAAATAATAATATGAATAAAACAAAAATTATGGAGAAATCCATCTGAATGAATAATATAAATCTATCAGTAGTCCCAAACATATTGGCAATTTTATTTGCGCCCCCCTATAACAATCCAAACTAGGTGTCCTAGCTGTGTAGGCAATACCTCAGACCTTCCCTAGCCTGTCAAAGACAGAAAGCAGCATATATTAACTACTAGAAAAAAATCCATAAAGGAATTTCTGTAATTACTTTAGGAATCTGTAGTTCAGAACTCATGTCTCTCTAACAAAATTGAAAAATGAAAAGATGCACAAGAAATTAAGAATAACTTCCTCCTGTACCATTAATTGTATATTGTGCTACATACTGTACATTAATTTTTATAATAAGAGATTTCCAGATCCAGTCAGTAAGACAGAATAAATTATAATTTTATATAATTGCATTTTATGTGCATATACTTATAAAATTTTATATAATTTGTCCATTTTTCAAGAAGGGAATTAGGAATAAGACTAAAGTTCTATTTAATAAAGGATGTAGCTAAGTATTAAGATTCCAGTTGCAGGAAAAAGCAGCTTGACTCCCTGTGAAATATCTGGACAAAATTTCAGCTCTTTACAGTAGAAGCAATTTCAATATAGAAATGAGCTCCACCCCACTGGAGAGGGTTTTGTCCTCTTGGTCCCAAGCTGGAATTTCTTCTGAAGGTAGGCACCTGCGCCTGCTGCGCCAAAGTTGGAGAGGGGACTAGAAACCACAAACTGGTGGAGCCCCCAGCCGGTCCTTCAGGGCCCTGGCTGGACTTCTGGCTGGAGGAACGAGAGACTTGGCCTTGCTTTTGTCCACAGTCAAATGACGTGGTATTGAAATGGAACACTGTCACGAAGTGTATCCTGTAGCATACATTCATGGTACAGCTGACCCTGGTGGAGTGAGTGGCCCAAGCAATTTGGGCAGAAAAATATACCCTTTCTGGTGTGTGACCCAGCGTGGCTACACGGCAGGCACTGTGCGGGCTGGCCTTCCCCTTCCTGCCCCTCTGCAGGCCGCAAAGGCATGCAGAGCAGAATGAAGAGTTCACGGCATGTGGGTGCCACAGAGCTAGGCAGCTGCTGGCAAAGGGCTTTCAGGTTTACTTCTGTGAATGTTCTCCAGATTGCACTGAACTGCCACGTTGAAGATCTGGGCCAAATTCCCTGCCCTAAAGGAAAAAAAAAAAAAAAAAAGTAACCCTCTGGGGTGCGTTCACAGGCACTCGGCAAGTCTGCAGCAACATCCAAGAACCACAGCTCTGTGCTCACTGTCCTGCAATTCCTGCTTCTCTTCCTGGACACCCGACATCAACATTTAGCCTTGGGTCTTGAAATTTAAGATAGAATGCCCAGAATCCATACACTTGAAAACATATATAAATGTACAATGAGAGCAGAAAGACTAAAACACATCTATTCAATAGATTAAGCAACACCATCCTCAGCTGGTGTACACTGGCATAAACATTTACACCAGTTAAGGGTTAGCAGGATTTGTTTGTTTTGTTTTGTTTTCTGAGAAAGAAACTACAGCTGAATAACAATTGAGTTAGCTTAAATCTAAAAGACTTGATAGTGATTCTATTTTTAAAGTGGCTTGTGATTTTGCTTGTGAATTTGATGTGATGCAATGGGAGATAGAACAATTATGTCTAAGACATGCACATGCTACATACACACAGTGTACACATGTATTAACATATCTCCATTTTCTTCATTCACCACAAATTAAAGTGACAAGCTAGATGTTAGTCCTTTCCAAATTAATCCTGTCTGAATTGCATTAGTGTCATCCTCACTATATACCGGTAACCGCTAGGCTATAAAATTTATGATATAACATTCAGAATTAATCTGCAAATATATACTAATTCACACTGACCTTTTTTCAAGCTGAGGCCTTTTTAGCACTCACAGTAGGTTTAACATTGCCCTACTGAGTGTTATTACGAAGCAGTCAATGGTTGTCCATAATTACATCATGCAAATGACATTTGCTTTTTTGTTTGAGCTTATTCCCTCCGATGTTTCCTTCTTTTATCACACTCCTCACACATCTGTGTCCCTGAAATGGCACTGCAAACTCCTCCTCTTTTGGTCCCCAAGTTCCTTTCTCTGTCGTCCCTGACTGTCACGCAGCCGCCGGCGGCAGTTTGGGCTGGTGCTGCTGTGACATCTCCCTCTGACATAGGTTATGTTGCCAGCTGGTTGGAACAGGTGTACACTGATTTTACCATCAAATGGCAACACACTCTTGGCTTCCTACCAGCGCACAGGCATGAAAAACCTGTTCCCTTAAAATTTCTTCTGAGATTGATGGGTTCTTCTCTGACACAGCATCCAGTAACAATTTCAATTCCCAGATTGTTTCTCGCTGCTGAGGTCCATTCAACAATAGCAACAATAAAAAGTCACCGAGAAGTTCCTATTAGGGGAGACAAATTACTCAGCCTTCTCCTCTCTTTCTTCAGCAAAATAAAAGACAACTTCAGCTGGAGCAGCACGAGCATCCAACTGCTTGCAAAACACCACCTCATGCCAAATGCCTGACTTTTAGAAAAGAATTGGTGCAAAAGGTGAGGTAGCATTTCATAAAATCCACCTCAAAATAGCAAAGACAATAACCATGGTATTTAATATCAAACTGTTTCATCCAATTAAAAACAACAAAAACAAAACAAACAAAAAAAAACAACCATTAGAACATGCATCAATATCTGTATCTGTCACGGCTGTGTCCTGCAAGCCCTATTAGTGAAAATGCAACAAAGTTGGGAATATAATTCAGAGACTGCATGTACCAGCTGCCGGTCTTCATCTTCCCAGTGTCACCACAGTGGCAGTGCACTTGTAGAGGATCTGCTCTGCTCTAATGCACATTTCTGAAGCTGAGATCATCTTTTTATTCTGTTCCCAGAGTAATAAGTAATGCTCTGATTAATTCCGCAATAGAAAATAATCTAATACTAAAAATATCTCAACTTCCATTAAACCAATTCTGCACTCTTTAAAAATCCAAGGCAATTATGCTAGTTTATATCTGACAATATGTCTTGATTTGTGAATACTTTGGGAGACCCTCATTCTTCACAGTTGAAAAATTACTCTTTCCATTAGAAGCCATTCCTTATATTATCTTGTTAGGGCAACCCACAGTAAACACTGGATGGGAAAGCAGACTTTATAATGACAACTGATCAGAAGGTCAATGGCTGCAAGTCACAACTATAGTAATCGAGTTAGAAAGACAATGTTATTTTAGTCTAAAACCTGCTGAAAAGCAGAGGAGCTGGAGGGAAATAGCGCATTGCTCAGCTGTTCCATTTCTTAATATTTATTTTCTTACCAGGTTAATTTTTAAATTTTTTTTCCACAGCTGCTTTTGAAGTGATTTTTTTTTCCCCAGGGAAACTCCACACATCTTATTCCTAACAAAATGCCGATTAAATAAAATTACCTGACAATGCATTAATTAGAACTATAAAGAGACTTCCTTAAAAGGCTTTTATATTAAAAAAGTGTGTTTGTTTGTATGAAGTATTTAAGCCTCTGTACTGATACAAAGCATAATAGGGCTGGTGCCATGGTAACTACTGTGTTGTTTTTTTAATTGAACAGCTGACTTTCAGTGGTGAGAATACCTCCCTACTTACTTGTTTTCTATAATGCACCAAGGCTCTGTCCCAAGGAAAAACAATGAGCTAGGAGCTATTAGCTCGTGATGACCTGAAAACTATGTTTTGTCGATAAAGTGCAGTTCTCATAGAAAAGCTCTGCAAAACCTGCAAAAGCAGACACATAACCTTCTTCAGTAACTTAATTTGAAATTACCTTGCAATTGCTTTTTTTTTTTTTTTTTTGTGTCTGATAATGAGGACAGGAGGTGTCTGAAAGAATTCATTATGTCCATATACAACCTAGTATAGGAAAAGACCTACATATTATTACATGTTATGTACAATTGTACCACAAAGAAGACTTTTTCCTCCAAATGGTTAATTGGGATGCAATACTGGTTATTTTAAGCTTTACAAAAGAGTTCCGTACATAATAGAGTGGCTGTTTCTTGCAGCTCCTATGATAAAATTCTCACCAGTCTTAAAATGACAGATGTAATATTACCTTTAATAAGTGTCTACCGATGCATGCAAATTGAATTAAATAGTGGGAGTACAAATTTGTCCGATAATTAAGATAAAAATTCATGTCAGCTTAAGCCCTGGTGTATATTAGTAACCCTGTATACTTCTTTTTCTGCGTTCTCTACCAATTACTTTTAGTGTCGAACTCTTGATTACTGTAATATCTAGTCCTTTAAAAATTTAAAAATGATGTATAGAATGTATTAAACAAACAATAGACTTCTTTTTCATGCACCTTCAATGCAAACAAATTATACCTATAACTTCAAAAATCAGAGAGCCTTACAAATTGCTCAAAGTTCAAAATACCCCACATTTTAATACATTCTAACACAATGTAATAGAAATGTGAAATAATAAGTATAGATGTACAATAACAAGTACAGAGAACAGCAAACAATTTCTCCAGCCTCTGAAATGAACACTATTTAACAGAAAGGTCTCTGTTTCATGTCAGAGCAAAATTTTTCCACAAGCCCAAGTTTTCCACAAGCCAGTTATGAAATTCAGTCATTGGACTTTCTTGTTAGTCTCTCTTTGAAGACATATTTGGAACTGGAAATTCAACATTTTTATAGTTAAGAAACTCATCTAGGACATGAAACAGACAGCTCAGGTGCTAGAACCTGGGTTTAAACACTTCTTGTAAATGTCCAAAGTAGAGAGCTGCTCTTGGATAATATCTTAACATGCTCTCATTTTTGACCTGAGATGCTTTCTTGGATGTGACACACCTTAGAAAAAATGTTATTTCAATTGCTACACCCCCATGTTAAATTTCAATTATGATAAACTGTTTTTTTTTTTAAAATCCCAAAACCATAAAATATGTAGTAAAAAAAAATAAAATAAATCCTATCAGCTCTTGGCATAAATGTTTGCACTAAAATAAGAATTTACATTGTTTTAGGTTTCACTTTAAATCAGAAGCTTCTCATCAAAAGTATCTCTGCATTAGGAATATTCTTAAAACCAGACCTTGGGGTCATTTGAGGCTAATCATTACACCGTGGGAGGGAATTTTTTATATGACATCCATAGTGATCTTTAAGGTAAAGAATTCAAACTCAGAACACCAAAAGCTTGATACATATTTTGGAAATGAGATAAAATTGAGATAATTGATAAAATTGAGATAAAAATGAGATAAAAAACTTTGCCCTGAGGTTCTCAGGTCTCATTGTCGCTAATACTCAGGGCCCAATTCTGGAGGAAAAAAAAACCCTGATTGCTCTGCTGATGTAGTGAGGTGTCCCAAGAAGAGGACCCATTGGTTGGGCCCAGACCATGGGAGTCTCCTGAAATTGTCTCCGTCCACATATTGCATTATTTGAGTGCCAAATTTAAGTACAGCTCTCTCCAGATCTTGGATTCCAAAATGTGTTTACAACTTGAATTAGTGCTCCTTTAGCACAGACTAGAAGAAGACAGTGCTTCTGATACCTTGGGATGCATTTGCTCTTGATGTTGACGCTTGTGTTGAAGGCTTATAGCAGAGCTCCAAACAGGGCAGCCTGCATAGTGCTGAGCGCAGAGCACCTGCAAGCTTCGGCTGTGATGTTCAACCACAGGCATGTTTTTTCCTCCAGAAACCTGCCCTGCTGAAATCCCTGACTGTGCTCCTGGACGTACCCTGTCTATTGCTCTGCCCACCTGTAAAATGGAGATAATGACACTACACTAGCTCACAGGGATGTTGTGAGGATAAATACATTAAAGATAATGAGGTGCTCAGATACTATGGCAATAGGAGCCATATGAGCAAGCTTTGTTTAAACTCGTACATGTTAATAACAGTGTTCATTCCATCTCTGCTACAACACCATACCTGGCAATATTTTAAGCATTTATAGAGAGTTATACTGTATAATGAGTGAGATTACATAGCTGAATGGACTGGAAAGCCAAGATCGTCCTCATAGAGTGGATAACACTGTGGCTGTCATTAATCCCCGCCTCCCTTCCCCACCACACCCCGAGCTAGGCTACATTCGGCAGCGCCTCCCCAGCCCTCACATCTACATGAAAAGAGTAGGATCCATGCCTGGCAGAAATGGATGCAACTCCAGCTAAAAATCTGGACTGCCCTTATCTAAACCAAGATAAGATGTTGCCCTTGGAATTTCAATATATTGGAGGGGGAAGAATAACATCCTGTGCTGAGACCTCTTCTTAAAAGGAAGTTTTACTGGAGTTTACAAGGACTTGTACTGGAAGGAGTCTTCAAAAATGTTCCTGAAAATGCCCAAATACTGTTTTCTTAGGTTCTTTGACAGTAAAGAACCTTCCCTTCCCTTCCCTTCCCTTCCCTTCCCTTCCCTTCCCTTCCCTTCCCTTCCCTTCCCTTCCCTTCCCTTCCCTTCCCTTCCCTTCCCTTCCCTTCCCTTCCCTTCCCTTCCCTTCCCTTCCCTTCCCTTCCCTTCCCTTCCCTTCCCTTCCCTTCCCTTCCCTTCCCTTCCCTTCCCTTCCCTTCCCTTCCCTTCCCTTCCCTTCCCTTCCCTTCCCTTCCCTTCCCTTCCCTTCCCTTCCCTTCCCTTCCCTTC
Organism: Anser brachyrhynchus; assembly: GCF_964034855.1. Classification (NCBI taxonomy): domain Eukaryota; kingdom Metazoa; phylum Chordata; class Aves; order Anseriformes; family Anatidae; genus Anser; species Anser brachyrhynchus. Next base: position 32,554,987 of record NC_137701.1, read on the forward strand.
CCTTCCCTTCCCTTCCCTTCCCTTCCCTTAGTTTCCTGAGTTTCCTGAGTTTCCTGAGTTTCCTGAGTTTCCTCTCGGTACATAGGTAAAATAAATCATAAAATCATTGAATTACAGAATGGTTTGAGGTTTTCTCAAATGAGAGAAGCAACATTGGTTTTATCACTGACCACAGCTTCAAAAGGCAGCTCAAGTTTTACTTGCAATCTTGTGAGGAGTTTCAGGCTCAATCACTATAGCCTGTCCAAGCTTATTATGACTTTATAATATGATAGTCAGTGCTTTGGGTAGGTGTTGCAGTAAGAAAACACAGAAACAATTCCACTGCCACCATACCAGCAGTAGCTGGATATGAATGTCTAAATTAATGCAGTCTCCTGGTGCTTCTTGCCACCAGCGTAGATACAGTCAGATGTTCTGTGAATTTGCTTGGCCATCCATTGGCTCTGTGGAAAGATCTCAGGGAGAGAGGTTTGTTAAGCTAAAGAGCAACAGAACGAGAGCACGACAAGCAACACAACAAGCCATAAAGACCTGTGTAATTGATGACTGCGGCAGGCATCATAAATAGTTTCCTAAGACAGAAGGAACTACAGCCATCATCTTACCCAAGGGCTGAAGCAACAGCACATTCTGGAGTTTATTCTACACTTTCGTGAAAAAAAGACAGTAAAATACCTTTCCTGGGGCAATGTCCTTCTGTTCAGCATTTCTATAAGCAGCTACACTTGGAAATGTGTGAAAGAAGTGTTGCTGTCTCTGAAAAACACCACCACATGGAAAGAGAGACACTTTTAAGCTGGTTGAGTTCAGAGGGGCTGAGTTTTTCCCTTCCTAGCCTACATGAGGTATAAATTCTCTGGAAGGAGCAGCCCTGGGCTGTTACTGGTGTTCTGTATTGCATTTCCCCAACTGTAGCAGAAGCCCGAGCTAATTACACCCATGATGAATTTGTCGTCTCTGCTGTAGACATTACTAAGGAGTGTTTATTACAAATTGGTGTGTGATGGTGTCTTCTCTGTAACCCTCGCAACTAGGCCCCATAAAATGTGAGTTGATGACAAGGATCAGCCTAAGATTTAACATCCTCGTCTTTGCTGGGCTTCTTGCCATTTTTTTGAATGTAGTGTGGTTGGTAAGTTAATATATGCAGATATTCAGAACTATAAATGAGTATTTATCCTGTAGCCTGCTAGGAAGGTTCAAACTATATCAGAAATGAGGGCATAGTGAGAAAAAGGGCTAACTGTGTTTTTTAATTTGTCAATAATGATTTTAGACCATGACCCTTAATAGGACACTGTCACTTGTGCCATGATTTATGCCTAGTGTGATGACATCAGTACCAATACTGCTGATAAAAGAACACTTATATTGAAGCAAACAGGATGATGAATGGAGTACAAGTCTACTTACTCATTTCATTACTGACTCTTCTGTTCACCACAGAGCTAATGTAGCGAGTCATTGTCTGCCTTGGGAGTATTTTGCAGGTTGAATTTAATGGCACAAGTGTGTGATATGTACTTCAGTCCTGGTGTTTGAAATGGCACAATCATAGGTTAGAAATATATGTGCATTGGATATTTTACATATCAAACAGAAAATAACTTTACGCCAATTTTTAAATAGAAAACAGCCAGAATGTACTTCTCTTGTTTTTATTGCAGAATTTCCAAGGTTTATGAGTGTGTTTAATTCCACAAAAAGTTAAATTTCTGTGTACGTTTTATAGAGCGGACAAAAATGGCAAGTAACATTACCAGCATATTTAAGTATGACACATGCTTTTGAGGGTGCATAATGTCTTTTTTTTTTTTTTTAAGGTTTCCATTGCAAATGCAGAAGTATTTAATATATGGCCATATTAAAGAATGTTTTCATTAACAAACATTTGATACTGAAACGTTTACCGAAGTAAACAATGTAAATGTTAACATTAACCTTAATCAAACCTACTTCTTAAGATATAAATACTATACTAATGAAAGAGTCTGGCAGCATAATCAGGAGAGCAAAGAAATCCCCTAGGACTCTTCAAGCCGTGTGTATGTCACCAATAATTCCGCTAACCCTTGAGTGCTAGTGACTTTGAATGTAGAGAAGGGGAGGTAAATGCAGTTTTATTAGTGCAGTTTTATTGCTATGGCCAGCTGCACTCTTTTCTCTATAAAAGGTAATTACTTCCAATAGTAACAAGCTAATTGATTGCTAATTAAATCAATTGGCACACTAACCGCTGTCAGAAAGTGACAGATTAGCTGGTCACATGACAGTGTGTTAGTAATGAAAAGTGGACATGGTCTGAGTGTGATTGACACAGCAGATGAAAAGTGATTTGGGATCTCCTAGGTGGTCATGAAGAGGGCATGGAAAACATGATTGATTCAATGGTGACTGTCAGGGAGGAAATGAGAATTGAATGGGATTCAGTGTTGCCCTGGAACTTCACCACATGATGCTCCAAGTTTTTTCACATGTAAATAAGCTAGACAGGGCTTTCTGGCAAATGAAAGGCAGGATGGGGGAGGCAAATAGGTGGAACAGAAAGTGAAAGTCAAATCAACAAGACTTATTTAGAACCTTTGGTGTGTTTCTGTAAAGTGGAAACGAAAGCACAATTTTTAATGGGTATAAACTTGTGAGCATCAGCTTTTCAGTGGTTAAAGATACATCCTAGTGTGTTATTTTCATTAATCGTGAAAGTTTATGGATCAGTTTTGGAAGGCCTTTGTAAAAAAAAAAAAAAAAAAGAAATAGTCCGTTGCCTTGATTTACAAAGACTCTATATACTTTATAAAAAAACAAGGAGGGAAATTGCACTGAAAAGTAGATATAGAGTTGCATATCTCTGTCTCTCAAAGTATATATGTGTATATATTTTAACAAAAATATAGCAAGCTCATTCTTACCAAAAATATTTCCTGAAGATTAAAAGCTAAAATTTAATATTTAACATGACTTTATTTCCAAATATCAGTATTTTAAATCAGTAAATATTCATATTTCAAAAGTCCATTTTTTTAAAACAAGAATGGAAAATGTTGCTTCCATACTTTCTATATAGTTATTGCCATCAAGACTTCAGTAAGAGTTCTTGAGAGACTAAATTTTTTATCTGGTCTTTGAATAAGAAGTACTTAGTTAACATCAGGATTTCCTAACAAATGCTGACATTTCACTGTAGCTGTCAAGGTACTATCCAAGTGTGTCTAAAATAGAGACTATTATTTCTGTATTCTTAACATTTAAGATGGTACAAACCAGGGCTTGTGTGCTTTGTTCCTTTCTGAAGAGAATTGGTGCCATTCAGGAAGAGCATTGTTTGGCATTGTACACAAGCCAGCACTCTCTTGGAGAGATTCCTATGAGCAGAACCCAGACTGGTGGCCTCATGCAATGTGTGTGCACATACCAATTAAAACCCAATACTTTTTAAGAAGGAAATGGGACTTCTGGCCTCATCCTTATTTCCGTACTTCCTCAGCCAACTGCTCTCAGGACTGTGGGGGAAAAAAGCTGCCTCTAGTAAGTACTGATTGTACTTTCTGTGATAGAGAACAGAATTCTAAAGATACACCTCTTTCCAATCACCTACCAGCTTGTGAAGTCACTCAAGGAGGCCATTAATGGGTAGGAAAAGACAGATATACCACCTAGAGTCTTTCATTTTGGCTAACCGATATGGGAATATAAAGATGCAGGTAAGGCTCCGTGCCATAGTTTTTGGCCAAACTGTTCAACAGTGCAAATCAGCATGGTCTTGCTGAGGCAAGTAGTGAGATTCAAATCTTTGACAGGTTAAAAGGCAAAGTGCACATTTTGTCTGTCTCTCTTAACTCCTGCTAAGTCTCCTATGCATGCTATACTGTCATCAGCTTCCTGTACCATTGCATTTTTGCTTGCTTTGTTTTCTGTTTTTGAATGGATGTGAACTGGCATCTCATCTCACACATAGGCGCCACCCAAAATGCAGGGAAGGAGGACCTTCATTCATAAGAATTTTAATTCATTTAATCCAAATAAACCCAAACTTCTCAGTTCATTCTTCACTCAGACATGAAAATTAAAGGGCAGGGAAAAATACTGGAAAGATTCCTACCTGTACAAATTATTCTCACACTTTAATGCTATGCTGGAATCCAAGAGTTCTTATGTAAAATCGTGCTGCAGCCTTTGCAGACCAATAAATACCACCCCTAGTTAGGTAAAACACACATTATGTGAATATAACGGTATTTTGCCAGAACATATTACAGGGCCATTGCTTTCTCTATATATTTCCTGTTTAATACCAGTTTATAGATTCTGAAGGATCTTCCCTGTGAAAGAACTTTCTGGTGGAATAAGTTTAACTGGCATAATTATTTCTTGATATTAACTTTTTCAAGGGTGTCAATTCTTGCTTTCATAAATTTTGTTTGCACTTTCATGTGTCTACTTTTTTAACCAGTTCTTAATAGACAGCTAACACAAATGAAAACAAAGTTCATGCAAACATGCTATTAATTGTATTAATGCAAGCAAAGTATTCATTTTTCAAATAATATTGATTATGCAGCATTTTATCTTTTGTTTTCAGCCAAGTCTTTTAGATCTGTTGTATAAACATGAACAGGCATTACATTCAGGTATATATTTTGTCAGTTATCTTTTTGGTGAACCAAAACCTAGAACTTATGACATTTTACCAGCAAAGAAAATACATGCAAGCATTTTGGAAGTAAATTTCAAGCCACACTAACTTCTAAGCATGGTTGCTGTCAGTAATGAATCATAGAAATCTTCTCCTGTTAAATAGCAAGGTATTACAAGATGTACTGACAGTTCCACAGAACGCATTAGAAAATATAAATCAACCTCATAATAAACATTTTTGTCTGTTAAGATGAAGTACTAAACTTTATTTTCTTATAACAACTTCCTTCTACCTGATCATGACATAGGGGAGATGAAATTATCACTGCATTCTGGATCTGGCCTGGCAGGACACCTCGAATCCAGAATAATAAAAAAAATTGCTTTATTCTTACCTCAAATAACACAAACTTATGAGTTGGGTCACACCAAGCTGTGACTAGTACGGATGCAGGGAAATGTCCTTTTAGTGTTTTATATCTTTTGATCTTATCCATTAAATTGACTTCCTTACTCTTGAATACGTGTTTGAAACCCTACAAGTAAGCATGGATCACAAGGCACATGGCAGGTATCTTGGCAGTCTGAAGGGAATGGTGTCGGTGGATGTCTGGAAGTAAGGTCACAGGCAAGAATTCCTCCAAAACAACAAAAGCTTGAAAAACAAATTTTATTTATTTTTTAAAGGTGCTTGCAAACTGACTTGATTTTAGGAGCTTTATGTTGGGTTCCGGCAATCAAGTCAAAATTTTACAAACAAATTTTTCATGTAGCTTGGGAGAAAACTCATGTTTTTTGATACTCAGTCCATTGTTTAAGATAATCTTTCCTCATGACTAATACAACAACTGTACAGGAAGAAGTTGTAACAAAGATCCTGTCCTTTGGTGTGTTATAATTATACTCTTTCAGCAAACTAACAAGGAGTGGGCGGGGAAACATATCACATCTTGACTTGCTACCTCACTGATGGAAATAAAATTGAATGAAACTTGTGGGAATTCAATAGGGCTGCCATTTACAAAGTAAAGTTACTCACACTTACAGCTGGGTTATTTTAGGTAACAGATCTAATGCTTTAATACACTGACCAAATTGTAAATGTAATAGATGTTTAAACAAATCTAGTGGCATCTGTAAATTCAAGGGATCTATATTGTTTGGATCAACATGTTATCTGCTTTCCTACTTCCATGGGTCTAACTGTACTATTTTGTCAATTATAAGCAATGGCTTGTCTAGATGGGGCATTTGGGAAAGATAAAGCAAATCCATTAATGGTATGAAGTCAATAGGACATAAATTAAAGCATGTCAAATCCCCATGTAAACACTCTCATCTAAAGGGGCTTTAGATCAGATGGAGCCTTCATACCCAGATAAAGCAGTTTAACCTACACTTCTAGACATTGTAAGTTTTCTTTATTTGCCTTAGTTTTTTCTGAGCATCCATAAACAGAGAAGTCATCTTATGCTCATATACTGCAGGGAAAGAAAATCCTATGATTCTTATCAAAGACTTTATTTAAGCCCCATAGTGATACCCTTGATACATTTAGTGACAAAATTTCCATTGATTTCACTGCAGTCATGTCTTCTACCTCAACCTGTTTGAGTTTATTTCAGCAGAAAATAGTCTGAGAAGCTGCCAGACTTTACCTACTATCTATTGTTCAGCATGAAAAGAAGGGCAATAATCTGACCCCATTTATCTGAGTGACAGGATAGCCTCCCACCAATGATACGGAAATATATTCTGAAAGGATTCCCATCCAGAGTCTTGGATCTAATTGGACTTTTTTAGTAAGAGTTCTTAAAGTCAGAGGCATTAGGGCTGCCTGGGCATCATTTAACATAGAAAAACCATATGAAATGTCTGTGTCTGCTGGGTAAAATGGATCCCCAAAAGGCTGACATTACATATAGGTGTAGTTTCAATATCACTCTTACCTGCTCTCAACCTGGTTTGAATTCTGCTATTTGCTCCCTGTTGTGAAATTCTTTTTTTTCTTTTTTTTTTTTTTTTTGGTGTTCTTTGGACATGATCTAAAACACCTTAGAAACAATGTGAATTTAAATGAACAGACTTTGCATCATGACTTTAATTAAAGACTTTTACAACCCCAGCACTCTGAATGTTTCATTCTTGCTGAAAGACTCTTATCTTTGCTGCTTCTGCTACTAATGACACAAATCTTACCCATCCCTGCATAGCCTGTTCAAAAAGATGACTTTTTCAATTACCATCAACTGCCATCTCTATGCTAATAATTCACTGTTCTACAACTCTCTAGACCTATCTCTGTGTCTAAATTAAGTTCTTGGTCTGCCTCTTTACCATCCTTTGGTATTTAACTATCACTTAGAGCTCGGCATGGCAAAAACATAATTCTTAATCTTACCTTCCAAACTTTGTTTCATTTCCTTTCTTGTTTATGAACAATATCACCAGCCTGTCTGATTCAAACCATAATCCTGGTGTTAATGTTGACTCATAACAATCCCTAGATCTTAGGGTACTTGATTTGTGTACACCGGTCTGATCTAGCATCTCTGAAATTCCGAGTTTACTATCCTTCCAAGTGACTCAAGTTCTCATCATCTTACCTCTCAGTTAATGCAATATCATTTTCTAAGGCCTGAATAGAGTGCAAACACATACCCAGTAAGAATACAACCAGAATGAACATTTATCTAGCCTATTGTTTTGACTGTGCCTTTTTTTCTGTCATATATGAACCACATTTCTTCAGTTTCCAAGACCATCACAGACTCCTGCCAGTGCATCTATTATCTCTTCTTCACTATTGAATCATTAGCCCATATATCGCTTTATAAACTCTCCATCAAGTTTTTTAAAATTATTTTTTCATTTTTTGTTCTTTTTCTCTTGTATAATTGGAAAGTGCTCACCATAAATAAGCTCAGAGGTATTTCATTATACTTATAAAACTTATTTTTGCTGAAAAAAAAAAAGAAAGTCACAGTGGTCAACTGATGGTTCATTCTTACAAAACCAGATTCATTGCTCCTTTTCACTCCTTTTTTCGACTGTATCCACTTGCTGTCTCTTATCGCATGTCTGTATCACAAGACCTTCGGACAGCGTCTGCTTTTTACTTTTGCATTCACACAGCCTCAAAGCAAAAAGGTTTTTAGACACTGTGATAATATTAATCCGTAAGAATATTTGTTAAGATTTTGAAAAGGTCAGAAAGCACATGATACAAAAGAACATATTTTTGGTGCCTGAAATCATTGGTGCGATAAGAGAACATGACTAATATTTAAAAGTAAAATAAATAAATGAATGTTTGTATAGCACCCAGATGATGAGTCCCTGATCTCACTGGGTCCATCAGGTACCCAGGTACAGTTAAATAACAGAATCATCTCACCACTGAAAAGCACAAGTTTTTAATGCCAGTACTTTATGGCAAAGGATATGAGAGTGAATGAAATGTTTGCTTAATGTAACTTCTGTAGAGAAATGATTTACAAGAGTGTTCTGTGTAGTCTACATCTATGTAAGGCTTTTTTCAGTGCCTCACAGACCAGACATTAGGCTTCAGCACTTTATGGCACAAACTCAACATTTTTTTTAATGTCCCAACATACATTATGGTCCGCACAGAAGGGGGACCCAAAAGTAACTTGAGGGATATTGCTGCCATCAACCTTCTTCCTCCCCACAGCATTGTCTTCTGCTCCTGTCCTAGCTCTGAGGAGCACTGCTCTGGTCCTGCCAGCAGCTCCATGCTGCACCCCATTTCCAATTTCAATGTGTTCCACTGGAGCACAGAACTGTGTATCAATCTGGCTTTTCTGTATACATAGCATTCTGACTTGCTTACCCACACAATCTAGTACTTTATATTTACAAACACATAAGAGATCGGAGGTCAGAGGGGGCTGTTTTATTCATATAAAGCTATGGATGTTTGGATATGATATTTCTAGTAGCAGCAGTGATGTGTGGAGTAGATTCTTTGTGTAGAAAAGCAGGGCTTCCCTTCCCACTCAAGCCTGCAGCTTTTGAAGTCAACACAGAAATTCTACAATAGAAAGAAATCTACTTGTACCAAAAGATCATGTGGCAGATGAATGAAAGGCTAATATCTTGTGTGCAGGGAACAGCATGGGAAAAATACCAAAGGAAGAGATAGAAAGAAACAGAAGCCTCTGGAATTTAGGTTAGAAGAAGGAGAGCATGAGTTTAGGCAACCTGATGCAATACCTAATCAAGATCAGATAGAAAGATGCTACAAAAATGACACTGAATGATAGGACAATATCAAGTATTTATTTCCTTTGCTACCTAATGATTTCTGGTATTTGTATTTACAAGACAGTAATGTGAACATTTATAAGAAATTAGAATTTGAGAAGACCTGAGCTGAACTAGCATCTTCAAAACCCAAGCTCTAATGACCTCTCAAGAGAAGTGTTGACAAAAGGATCCAAATATCTCTTGTCCTGTTGGAAAATATAACCAAATATAACTAATACAACTTTCAATGACAAATGGATAAGATCACTGCATGTAGGGATATTAGAGCAGCCTTACTGTCTCAGCCCTGATATCCATCCTGCCCAGGATCGTGTGTCTGACAAACACCTATAATAGATGCTCAAAGAACAGTAAAAAAGTGTCAGAAATTTCCTCTCATACTTACTCATTGTCTAGAATTGTATCAGTTAGCACATTCCTGAGCCAGAGGTGGTATCTCTGGATGAACAGCCTCCAACAAATTCAACCACTCATTTTTTGGAGCTGGATAAACAATTACCATTGATGACATCTCTTGCCCAACACTTTATAGTTGAACTGTGTGTTAGGTGAAGGCATGTTGGCTCTGAACTTGTCTTCTACTACTTGCAATTGCTATCTCCAAGTTCTTAGATTAGAAAATCATGATTCTTAGATTATAAGACAATAAGCCATCACTCCTATGCAACTCCTCATCATTTAAAAAAATTCTATTCTTATTTTATAACCTCTCCAAAATCCTGACCAGAAGTTCCTTGGTCTATTTAACACAATATTTTTCTTCTGTGTTCCTCATCTTCCTCCTCTAACGATTTCCTTTTTCTGTTTTGTGGTCTTTCAAATACATTATTCAGTACTATATACAGATCTATACAACAGCATGAAGATATTTTGTGTTTTATTCTTACTTATTTTTTCACTAATAGCTCTTCACATTCTACTTGCTCTTTTGAGATGGAAAGACTATATCAGTGGTTCTCTTTATGTGCCACAGCTGGCACTGAGACAAGAGAAGAGTAAGAAATTTTATGAAGGTCATTGTTGCATGTCAGTCCAGCCTCAGGCTCACTTGAGTATATGACGGGCGCTGAGTGCTCAGATGCCATGATGAGGGCAAAATCCAGACTGAAGCAGTACAGATATAAAAGCCAGGTGTAATTAAAGGATTATGGATGAAAAGGGACAATTAAATTCTTTTACTTTTCAGTGACAATAGAGGAAGTGACAAGGGTTAGTTCCAGGCATGTGGTGAGCAACTGATGCCTGGGGTCCATGATGCAGCCTTGCCCTGCTCTATTCCTCCTGCTCCGACACTGCTGAGCATCCCCTGGGCATTGTCTGCCATTTGTGCTAGATAGTGGGGGTGATTTTGTCTCTCTGTGACACAGACAAAAGTCTGCCAAGGATATAACTCCACAAACACTTCAGCAGAGTCCCAAGACAGCTTTTAAAGTTAGATTTTCAGCAATAAAAAGACGAGGATGTAAATCTACACAAACTACTTGCTGCAGACTTTTAATGAAAGTATAACACATCAAGTTCACTAAAGATAACTAGATTCAGTACTTGGGCTAGAAAGTCCATCACTCATCTAAGAAGCCATGCTGCAGGCAAATTAATTCTTAGAATGAAAACATGCAGAAGACAGTTTGGTGAAAACTGTTCTGGAAATGGTTTTGGACTGGAGATAATTGGAGTAATTCTGTTACTTAGAAAACTAATGGAGAGTTTCACTATCAAGAGGTCATCTTGTCTTATTTTGAAGCCAGACTTCCTTGGCCTAACAGCTGTAATACTATATTCATTTGCTATAAAGCAACAGATTGAGGTAGTTTAGAAGACAATAACACTGCATCTTCACAGAATCACAGAATGGCTGAGGTTGGAAGGGACCTCTGAAGATCATCTGGTCCAACCCCCCCTGCTGAGCAGGATCACCTAGAACACATTGTGCAGGATGGCATCCATGAACATTTGACTTACTTATAGGTATAAGTCTAAAAAATCTTATAGATGCACCTATCTATGTACAGTATGGATGTAGGCTTTCAGATCAGTAGCTGACTTTTTATTTTCTTTCTTTTAAGTTGAACACCTTAATTTTATATTCTCCCTGTAGCTGCATAAGCACCAGATCTTATCAAAGACTTTGTTGCAAGAGGATTAGCTTCTGAAATTTGACTGTTAGGCATCTACCTCCATCAGTCTTCATCTGCATGGGGCTTCATACCAAAGAAGTAAATTCCTTTTCCATGGGGAGAGATTGGCCTTCAATGATGAAGTATGCAAAATGATGAGAGAGCACAGGCCTGTAATAAGCCTCCAGAGAAGATGCTAAGCCTTTGTTCAAGTGAAATACAAAAGAGGAAATTCCCTTCTCTTAAGAGGTATCAAACCCACATTGCTGCCCCAGTCACCAAATTCTAACTTAAACTGATGATGTTCAAAAACAAATTTGGGATTAATCTGACCAGAGGCAGAGCATGCAGTAGTGAATACCCCGGGGAAGTGCATCTATAGCTGCTGGTAAGGACTGAAATACAGGTGGACGAGCTGTAGAGATTGCTGAGTTTAGTAGTTGAGCAGCAGGGAGTCAGAATTATAGTTTTGGATTTAGGGCTCAGATATATTCAGACAGGCAGAGCACTAACAGAAGCTGTGGAGTATCAATAGCAGTTTTACACAGCTGACTTCTTAGGTAGGCCACTGTAAACATAAATGCAATCAGTGACCTTGGCCTTGTTTGCAGATAGTGAAGAAGGCTCTGCTAACTTGCTGCCCACAGTTGTGATGAGGTACAAGTGCAGACAAGAGCAGTTATCATGGATGAGCTGAAGCACTGTTATTGAGTACTCTGTGTTATGTTTGAGCACTCTGCCAGGTAACTTATTCTGGTCTCTAAAGAGGTTAAGGTGTTTTTTTTTTTTTGTTTTTTTTTTTTTGAGCTATCAGCTACTAGTTTATCATCACAATTAACCAAGCAGTTTGTTTAGTAATAGGACAAATTCTTTTTTGTATTGTCACACAGACGTTCCTTATACCTATTCGTCATTTCACCACATTTTATTCCCACAATTTCTTTAATCTACACTAAAATTTTCCATTAAAGAAATCTGTCTTGTTTAGATAAGTTTTTAGTACAGGCCATTCAATACAGTTAAATTTTCTTGTAGCCAGGCTGTATTAATGTAAATAATCCAAGGCAGAATCATTTTGCAATGACAGGGAAGTTGTAATGATCAAGAAGAGACCACAGCTGGCATTAGCAAGGGGGTCAAAGATTAGAATCTCATTAAGGGATGGTTATGAAGCTCCTTTTCTTGAACGTGACATTCAAGCCCCAAATTGTGATATTTATTATCCTTATTTAATGTTGAAGATCAATCAATAACATTTGCTTATTGGTTACCTACCAAGATTGAGAAGTTTCCATTCATAAGGGATAATGAATCACACATTGAAGAAGTCCATCTCCCCTGTGAGTATAATTAAATATTGCATTAGCTGATCAATAATAACTGGAGTTAGATGGTGTATGGGACACTGCCATTAGCCTGGTGACAGCAGAAGTTTAGCTTTTTAAAAATTTATCTTTGAGAAAAGATAGAAAGATAGTTAAGGTTTTCCAAAAGATAAATCTGCAAGCATGTTTAAGACAAAAAAAAAAAAAACACAGAGAATTGAGTCATTCCTCAGCATCAAACTGTCTTAAACAACTACTTTTTAACAAGAACTAAATGTCAGCTCTTATACTGAAATCCTTTCTCTAGCTGCACACAATTTAGAAAAAGAAAGGAAAAGTGACACAGCCAGTAAGAACAAAAATTAAATTGAACTTTGTACCCCCAGGAGGGTCGCTTTAGCACAGAGGCACTTGCACCTGCTATGGGCACTGGAAGCAGTAACAAGGCTCACATTTTGTTCTCACCCATCCCAAACCTCCCATATCTTTGTTGCTGAGCAGTCACTGGCCCTGGCTGTGCTGCCCTCCAGCCTCTGGCGAGGGCATATCAGTGCAGCACTTTTTTGTGTCTACAGGTATGGAACCAGGGATATGCTTTCCCTGATGGAAATTGGCCACACGGACTCAAATCTGTCCCATAGCCTTCTGAATTAGTAATTGCTTTGCTTTCCAATGTGGACTGGGTCAATGCCTTTTGGATCACCAAATCAATTAGAAAATCATCACTGTCACATCAGGAAAACAGTAGCCACTGCTGAGATGGTACAAAAATTAAGCTAGAATTTTTATTGATTTAAATTCCAACTTTTTTTTTTTTTTAAACCTGTGATGTCTACTTTCACCACCTTTGTGCCTTGGGCACAACACCAGAACCTTCTCTCACAGGTACATGCATACAGGCAGGGTAGAAGACAGACCCCAAAATCACTTCCTGCAAACTACCTTAGGCTATTACTGATGACATGGCCTAATAACATGACCAGAATTTTTAACTGAGGACTATACCTTGCTCAATAAAGTAAACAGGAGATGAATTTGGCTAGCAGGGAATAGCAAGTTGCTGAAGGCAAAGTTATAGTTTTTTTTTCCTTTACTTCAAATTTGATTTAGAGTCTTGTAAAAGTCTTTTGCTTTTAGAAATACAAGTACGTTCCCATACTGAAAATAGAAAAGCCATTTAGTGTGCTGTCATGCTCAGCTACAAATATTCATCAAAAGCATCATCTTCCTCTCTTTACTTTCTCTTGCATCTCAGTCTACTGATAGATGAATGGTCCCTCCCTCCTTTCAAGTCTTATCTGCCTCTCTTCTGTGCATTATAGTCAAAAGATAAGATTTAGTATCACAGTTGCATAATAATTTAATAAGCAGACCTTGGAGAACAAGAAAAGAAGAAAGAGAAATGCTAAAATATTGCTCAGAAATAGAAATTGATGGAGCTGTTCCTAACAAAACCCAGCCTGAGAGCTCTGAGGAGCACTACAGACTGAAGACAACAGAGCTTCTGAATATAACCTGAGCAGACTTCCCAAACAGCCGAGGATCCCCTCAAATAGGATACCTAAATATAACCAGTTAAGGAAAGTATCTTTGCAACCCTTATATCTTTTAGCCTATATAATTTCCCTCAAAGTAGGTCTTACCATCAGCAGTTTACCCAGTAGTGTGGATTAGGTGAGTCCTTGGGTCATGAATCCCTAGGATCTTTCTGATGTCTGACTTCTTATGCCATGCCAGAAATCACTGTTGCAGCTGGGACCCATCTCTGATAGAAACTCTTGCTGAAATATATGAAAAGAAAGGCTTTCTGCACTTATTTCCACTGTGTGATTTTTTTTTTATTTTTTAAATGAACAAGAACAAAACCACTAAGTAGTTTTCAGACACATCTAAACCAGCACACCCTCCATGCTCCCAGATGCAGGTGCATGTAATGGTGACACCCACCCTGCACCAGATAATTTACAATTCCTATTCACCTTTATAGTATCCTGAAAAAGTTCAGCTGTTGGTACTGACGAGGACCACTTAGGTAATTTATAGCACAGGATTAACCAGACTGTTACATCACCACATCTAGAGGCTATACCAAACCAGGCAGGAATAACAGTTAACATTTTTACCACTTCTCGTTCTAAAGGTTTCCCAAGCACCAGATACTCTTCCCATCTTTGCCTCATTTTGCCTGCAATATGCACCTACGTTATTTCATTTGTTTGTGCAGCCTCCTTTCATCCTCACAGACATTCTCAGGACAACGTTGCAGAAGGTTAAGGAGAACTGACGTAAAAATGAGATATATGATGGTGCTGATAGTCACTTCATATTTGACCTCCCACCACAGAGAAAGCAGTGCTCTCCCTCCCCACAATCTTACCTGGTTGCTGGAGAACAGGACAGTGATACTCAAAGTTTTGGCCTCTGTTTTGCTTCACCTACCAAATCTTCAGGCCTCAAGGACCTGTGCCCATCACAGAAAGTGTTTTGTGCTGTTTTGTGGCTTCTTGTTTAAAAAAACAGCAGAAGCCTAAACACTCATTTTAACCCATTAAGTTTCACTTGTAATTTGTACTCCATGCTCTCAGGGCACAGACTGTCTTTACCTGTGGTCCCTGAGTACTGCAGTAGAAAAGAAATTTGTTCTGAAATACAGACAAGGCTTTCCTTAATACAATATTATCGGCATGAGCAATACTCTCTAAAATATACCATAATTAATCACCGGTATTAGCTAGAGATAAGCCTAAACTGCAGACTGTGAGACTGAACTAAACTGAGGTTCGAGGGCTTTGAGGTGTCTGATTACAGCTCAGGCTTTGTTAGAAAGTTTAAAAAATATAAATAAAAAATCACACTTTGGTCTTCAAAAACAGAGGCTGTGCCTGCTCAGAGCTCCAGGGTTTCAGACATGGCACTTGTGCAGATTGCTTTCTTCTACACAATATGATAAAATTAATCATTTTTGCACCCACAGGTAAAATAACAAAACAACAAACAAACAAAAAAACAACAACAAAGACTACTTCCATTTACAAATAAACAGTATTTGTTATTATTAAAAACTAATATGTACACAAACACTGTATAAAATAAGGCATACAGCTGTCTTTAACATGTTAAGTTTGTGCTTCTAATACATAATGGTTGGATTTAAGTAATTAAAATCTGCACATACATTGTCTTTCAGCCATTAGTTTTCTCTCTTATTCACAACACAGATGATTTTGACATAGTAGTTTACTCCCTTCAAGGTCCTACCAGTATATTATTTAGAAAAAAAAAAAAAAAACAAACAAAGGACAGAATCTGTTAGTAACTAAACTAGCAAAAGTGTAATAATAATAATAATAAAAAAGTGTATAAAGAAATAAAATGTGTATAAATTTAAGGTAATGTATGAATAAAGGTCATTTTTGTAAACATTCTGCATTTTTTAATTTACAGAGACTAGAGAATTAAGTCATAAGTTTTATGTTTTTCTACTGGTTTTCTTTCAAGATCATTATAGCTTCTTTTGCTAGTTTCTTGCTTTCAGGGCATCTTCAGTACAATTGAGTGGGGAAAACAAAGGAATAAGCCTTATCAGTTATTTAGGCTGATATCTTGCACTAACACTGAAGAGATATTTTGGTGATATAGTTTTCATTACTAAAATGCTATAGCATAATAAATTAATTCAATGTTGTGCACTTATCTATTAGACACATTACTACAGAAAAATAAAAATGTTAATTATTCATTATCATCTCTCTGATTATTTGTTGTGGCTGATAATTACATTGAATGTATTTTATATCAGTAATAACCTTCTGTCTACATTTACAACATATCATATCTGGGGGGCTTGTCAAGGTTTTTCCCAAAGCCTTTTCTTTATTAAGACACAGACCTCATGAGTACATAACCTTTATGTTGAAGGCTGATTTTCCTCTTTCATATAAAGAACAAATATTATAGATTAATTAATCCAATGTGATTATAATTTAATCACCCTCCTTCTGTAGTCACAAGGGACTTTGTTATTATTCAGAGGCTCATTCATATTGTTATGGAGAATAAATGCAGTCATAAAAATATTTGTGTGTCACTTAATTCATACCACAAAACAAAACTCTGTATCAATAAACAAAACCCCCTATTTTTCTTTCATCAGAGAAGCTTTGCAGTCTTGCAGGCTCTTACTTTCCAACTCTTAACCAGTTACATGTTTAATGTGTTTTGCTGCAGAGCCTTCACTTCCAGGCACTGTAATATACTCTGTTCCTTTTCTGAACTGTAATTAACTTGATTTTTTTTAAGAGATTGCCCCAAAACTTAAGTGTAGAGCCTGTGCATACCTGACCAAATGCTACTTGCCCCAGCCTATTTTTAAAGCAATGACTTATGCATTCTGCTCATGTCCAGCCTATTTCACTTGATTTTATTGTCAGTGAAAATGATTACTTATTAATCTAACTTCTCTAACATTTGCTTTTATGCCATTTCCTTAAAGTGTAGCCTGGACCATATTCCTATCACCATGGAAATCCTTTTGGATTATTTCTATCTCAAATTCTATGAGCTTTTTGAAGGTTGAATCCTCTCAACATTTATTTTAGAAGGACGGGGAAAAAAAAAAAAAGAAATTTCTTTTCATGAGACCTTTGAACAAAGTGTAATTTGAAAGTGTGAATGAAACTACTGTTTAATAAAAATGAACATTTGAGCTACTTGGCCTTGGGACAACGCTGTTTAATTAAATTAATCAAGTTTAATTTTTTACTGAACTTTGAGAAACTAAGGTAATAATTCATAAACTCACTGGATGGAAACAAAAGTTGAAAGAGATATAAACCCAGTGTTTCTTCTGTTGCATCTAGGAAGTCTCAGTAAGTGCTTTGTTCAGACATTAAAATGTCATTGCAATTTATACAAAAATAAGTAAAACTGCTGTTTAGAAAATGTTTATCAGGTATGCTAAAAATATTACCAGATAAAATTAATTGATCAATAAATATACAGACAATTCAGAATGGAGGTTAAATGTACAAGAAATCCAGAGACAATTGAAATAATTTTATGAATGTGACATGAAGAAAGTCTTGGAGCTGTGGTAGGTAAAGGTAGCGGTCTTCTGGCTGGTTAAAGATCAGAATCAAGTATTTTTAAAGGAAATCAGAAGTGTTCATTTGACTACATGAGTATGTGGATTGGACTTTTAAAATCTATTCTTCTTTCATCTGCAAACTACAGTTTTCTTTCCTGAAGTTCTTATCCACACATTTCTCTTGTATTGCCATGACAATTCAGGTTATTCTGTAGATGTGAGAAATGTATATTTTTTAATGTAGTTCTACAACTTTCTTCAGAAAAACCTTATGTAGGAAAGGCTAGGTATGACTGGTTATGCGAGGGGTTGCCAATTTCAGCAGCCAAAGAACGGCAAGGCTGCCACAGCTCCATGCTCAGACTTGTTCCTCCCCATACCACCTTGATCCTGGGTGCTGTCTCATAGATTAGTATTTACCCATCCTTTTTTTGAAGGCACTGAAGCTCTTTAAGGCAGCTAAAGGAACTTACAGGAATGGAAACAGCAGACGATAATTTCCATATGGTGGACTTCCCTTGGTACAAATTAATTTTCCTCTGTTTTTTTTTTTTTTTTTCTTTCTCTGCTACTGGTAGACGTGTGAGCTGTTGAGGAGCTAGGACATGACCTGATCATTTAAAGACTGGGTAAAGAACACTGAAATTGGATCAACGGTGGCTTGGGACTTTCCAAACTCTTCGCTGCCCCAACATGGAAATTACTTGGGTGGGCCTCCTTTCTCTGCTTTATCCCAAGTGTTGGGATCAGCCAAAAAGCATTTCCCCTTATTACATCTGAGGTTTTCATCACACATTACCAGTTAGATGAGCAGTTTTTGCACAACCAGTTACACAGGTATCCTAAATACCAAACTATAACTTCAACTAAACTAAGCTGATCTTAGATCAGTCTTGATATGCAAAAATTATGTTTACAAAAACCCTCCAGATATCATCAGAAGTGAATGATAAGCCTAGGTGGGAAAGAAGCCAAGTTGGAAAGATTAGAAGATGGCATCTGCAGAAAAGTTAGATTATGTTCTACTGTTGTACAGACAAGACTTCCTTTACATGTATGTAGAGAGAGGCTGAAACCTACTGTGAAATCTATGTAGTGACATTTCTTTGTGGTATTTTGCAGCAGGCTTAGGAACATTGAACACCGAGTAAAACAGAATGTCCTTGAACTAGTATTTCAGTTGGCATTGTGTAGAGAATTGCAGCAAAGCACCATTATTCTTCTGTCCACTTAATGTTCCCCTTTTATGTGTCTTTTTAACATGACCAGCAGTCTCCATTTGTCACCTCCAGGACCCAGACCTGCTGCAATTTCTCCATCCACTTTCTAAGTCAGATTATGAAGGACAAGCCCTATATCCTGGGCTTGGGTATCAACTCGAAAAACATCGCACTCCAACAGGTTTAGGAATTCAGCAGCCCAGCACAACCTATATTATTTTTTCTGTTATCTTTAAACACTGGCTATCTGGGCAGAAAATATGGTTATTTATGTAACTGTGACAATACAATAATGATTATGATTGTCCTACGCAACTCTACAGAGTAATAAAAATATCTCTATCCCAGAGAATTCATATAAGAATATGTGAATTCGGATATGCTAGATATGACAATCTAGTTGGAGAATGATTCAGTTATCCCTCAGTCTCTTTCCCTTACTATCTAACCTGTAACGTGAATGAAAAAAATCTATACCAAGGAATCAAACGCAAGCCTGGAAACTCACAAATTCTGGTAGATAATTCTCAGTACTTGTGAGAATTATTTTTTACAGTTATTTTCTCTAAATTATTCCCTCTTGAATACAAATGCACATGATGATTAAAAAGCTCTGTGGCTCAAGTACCAAAATAAATGGATCTACCTGTGAAATGAAGAGCTGTGAACAAGTAAGCTAAGCAAAGTATCTTATGCGTGGGAAAATGCAAACCACATCTGACACAAACACACCATAACTCTAATATCATCCTTCGTACAGCTCCCTTTCCTCCTGTTCTTCAGCCACATCCACTGACACACCCATGCTTAGGATGCAGATTGCACACTCTTTGGGGTAGTTTTCTTTGCCTTCAGTGACGCTTCATCATGTACTTTGGTGGTATGCTAAATCAGTAATATTACTGTGCAAAGGATTAAGGTATTGTGTGCTGACAGAGAGCAAGTCTTTGGCTTACATTGGTGCTGCAATGGTACTGTAGGACAGTTCATGGTCTCCCAATGCTTAGTGAGGGCACCACAATGGAGGAATCTGGATTCAGATAGTTTTATTTTCTTAACCATCACTGCCCATTTTCCCATCCCACTGCTGATCCAGCCCAACCTCATTTAAAGTCTGCAGTCTGACAAGATCACAGCTTGGATAGATATGGCTGTAAGGAAAGTTGTGTTGATTTTCAAGTATAGTTTATTTTAAAGCGTGAGAAATGTTTGTTGGTGAACGTGTTTACACAGATCTTCCCCTTTCAACATAAAAGGGAAGCTATTGTGATGGTACAAAAAAGAATGGTAAAAGTGAGGTCCCCACCAATACAAGTGGTGGCCATTGTAATAACAGTGTTTTGCAGTTACAGAGCCTTTCATCTAAGGATTTCAAAACTCCTTGCAAAGATTGATTAATTAAGGCTCACGGTGAGAGTTCTGTGAATCATCAAACCACAAGCATTTCACACCTCACTGACTTGCAACTCAGAGAAGCTCTTGATGAACATGAGCTAAGTTTCATGAGACTTGAGGGAACCTAGATCAACTCCAGTGGGTTGACGCTGAAGTCATTTTTAAGATGTGTAAATTTAAAGGGAAGCGAGGTGAGCAATCCAGAGTGCTTTGTTAAGAACCACAGTGACTGATCCTTGGGAAATACCTCCTCCTAGATACTGAAATCACTGCACTCTTACAGTTGGTAAGGTGCTAGCAAAACTGTAGTGCACTCTCTTTGAAAATACTTTAATTCTATTCAAAAAGCTTAGTCTATTTAACTAGTACTTATTTTAAAACAATGTAAAGTTGAATGTCACTTCCCCTCCTTTTCTGCAGCACTTGCAGGCATGGACCCGGACCCAAAGAACTATCAGACTGAAGGTGGCCTTAACAGTCTCTCCCTGACATACTGGATGCCTTGCACAGTACCAGAGGCCTCCCAGTAGCTCTCCCATCAGCCTGTTCCTTCCCACTGGCACCACTGCATCACCTCCCTGGGTATGGTTATTCCCCCTCTGGAAGCTGTTCTTTTCATTTTCAAGAACATTTACAGGACTGTAACTACAGACATTTAAAATCTTGATTAGTATTTTCTTTGTCTTAAGATCTGTTGTAAAATATTTCTTGGTCATGTACAGCTTATAAAAAATGTTTTATACGTAAGAATGTAGGCGCCTATTTTTTTAG
The DNA here is from genome assembly GCF_964034855.1 of Anser brachyrhynchus. NCBI lineage: Eukaryota > Metazoa > Chordata > Aves > Anseriformes > Anatidae > Anser > Anser brachyrhynchus. Next base: position 32,575,829 of record NC_137701.1, read on the forward strand.
TTAAAAATAATGATTTGGTTAGTCATATTTTACAGTTGCTAATTACTCTACAAATGCCATAACCTGTCTGAAAGGTAACTGCTCAGTAAGAGATTTTGTTTTGTTTAAGAGATGCTAAGTAATCCAGTATAATAGTACATGTGTCAGGCCAATATAATACAAAATTAAAATGTATTATATTTACTTCTCCTTTCTTTCTTTCTGTTGTTGTTGGCTGAGGAGGTCAATTCCAGTTAAGTAAAACCTTTCCTTGACTTTCTCCAAAGTCTAAGCTTTCTCTGTTGTTTATTTGGACGTAAATTGAGCATAACTGTGGAAACTGTGGTGTAAGACCGTTGGGCCTATTGGTGATTTCAATGACAATTCAGTGACCAGTCGGAATAACAAAGGAATGGAAACTAAGTAAAATCTGCATAACTCCTTTGATTAAAGTCTTTTCTGGCATATGTCTGGCATAGTCACACACTTCGTATACATACAGTGGAAATGTGTTTGGCTCCACATTCATCTACTGCAAATTTGCAGAAAAATGCAGAAGAATGTGCTTTTTCAGCCATTGCTTCATCTTTCTTTCATTTATAAACTCACTAAATGTGTGGAAAAGAGTTGAAACTACTAGCACAGACCAGAGTGTAGCTTTGGGCACTTTCCATTTCTGTAGGAACTGCTCTCTCCCAATTGACTTCAGTTCTCTTGGCCCCAGGTTAGCTTTGTGGTATCTGTCCAAGCCCAGAAACAGGACCCCTTCCTCATCCTCAGTCCCTGCCCTGTTAATGCATCAGATCAGGTTCAGGATATGGCTGCAGACAGATGAACCAGTCGCTGTGAATATTCTTCCATATTCTCTAGTTCCTTTAGTCTTGCCATCAGTGTCCCCTTTGGACAATCCCTCAGATCTTGTCACCTTTCTTTGGTCACCCTCTCCTGCTGGCCACCTCAGCAGCAAAACGGGAATTGTAGGTGCTATAGCAGCAGCTCAGCTGAATAGAGGGATCAATTTTTGTAATTGTCTGGGAAGAGAACCTAAACCCATAAATCTGTCTTTTAAAAATGTTAGTTTGTGTTGTTTTGGAATATATTTGCATTTCATTTTTTCCCTTTAAAATGCAGGTTTGACTATGATCACTTGATTTAGGCAATATGTCTTCATGGATGAAGAAATGGATTAAGAGGTTTCACCTCTGTCCACCACTGGCCAACTGGCTGACTCCAGTCAAATCACTTTACTGTCCAGTGGCCCAACATGAAGACAGGAATTACATATGCTACATATATATTATTACTTATAGCAGGAACGCAGAAGCTAACAAACTTTAAACTTTTTTTTTATCGTTAAAAGTTCTATCAAATAATATATTAAAGATACAGATGAGAGCTCCCCGACAATACTCCAGAGTCCAGAAAAAAATATTTTTAAATCATTTTCATTCAGGAGAGCTGAGCAAGTAATGACAATAATGAAACATACCGAAGTCATAAAGTACTGTGTGAGTCACATATAAGCACTTTTCTAGACATTAAAAGTACAAAAGCAGCAGCAGAAGAAATTTTTGTTAACAGAATGAAGGGAAAAAAAAGTAATGAAAAAGAAACCTCTTCAGTTGAACACCCTAAACCCATGCCCCCTTTTTAAATGTTATTGGTTTCTTTCCTTTGAAGGTGTTCCAGAGTATATGGCAATAGCCTGTGTCACCCAAAGCTTCTGAGAAAATTTTTGTGCTGAACAAAGTCCTTTTGAAATCAGCTGAGGGACTAGGAAAGGGAGTTTCTGCTTTCTGTAGAAGAGCAAAAATAATTTAAATTTTTTTTCATATAAGACCAGAAGCCCAAATTAGCATTCACACTGAAACCTATCAGCAATACTTTGATACAAAGGTGATTCTTTTCCTGGTAAGAGTGTAGACCACACCTATGATACGTGCTTTATTTTTTTTTTTTAATTATTATTATTTTATTTATTTATTTATTTATTTATAAATTAAAAAAAAAAAGGAAAAGCTTTAGGTGAGTGCGGGTTTTCAGCAAAGACATAGTGGCTTCCTTTCATTCTAGGTGGAGCAATATTATCTTGTCTGAATTTTCAAGGCTCTTCTGGGAAGAAGGAGATTTGATTTAAAAACAAAAATAAAGGTATCTACATTGCTTGTCTAGGAAACATGATTAACTGTCAAAGAGCAAGATATCCTCCTCTCACCAACACGCTGACAGACAGTGTCTATAACCATGAGGCAACACTGACAACACTGACAAAAAGTTGCCTGACATGTAAGAAGATACCACAAATACCCAGTGAGCCAGTTTAGCTTAGACATGTGTGTAATGAAGTACAACACCACTCTGCTGTATTCTGCCACCAGATTTGCCATGCCTGATGATAGCAATTTGGTCAGCTCTCAGTCTAGTTGAAGTTAAGAAGGTTATTGTCATTGACTCCAAGGCCTACTTCAACACTTCTTACTCAGCTCCATTAGATGTCTGTAAATGGGATCTCTCATTAAAGGCTACATGTCCTACAGGTGAATAAAGGTGGAGGATTCTATCACATGGAAAGAGGACTATCTTTATTTACCACACAGACCAAACACTTCTCTGGTTCAGCACCCATGAATCTCATGGGGCTATGCCAACAGTTGGTTTGCTCTCGCTAAATTTGGTGAAATTCTGCTTCATGGGAAGGAATGTTTTTCACATTACTGTGAACTATTCAGGTCGTCAGCATCTGTGGGAGAGTATTTCAAATGAAAGCCTGTTCTGATTTTAAGATGTTCTCAGTCATATTTATTGTGATGGTTTTATTCCCACTGGCAGTGTCTCACAGGACCACTTTGGCACAAGACACATGAATGAGGCATTGCCAATGTCTGTGGTGGATGGAAAACCTAAAAAACAAAAGCATTTTCTCCAGCCCACCTCCTTTCCCACATTTAAGTGAAAAAAAAAAAAAAGAAAAAAGAAAGAAATCAAATTTCCTGTGTTTAAAGTTTCTCCCTTTGTCCTATTGCTTGTTTGCACATGCTACCATAGTTTCTATTGGCTTTAAAAGGAATTTAGAATCACGGAATCACAGAGTAGAATCACAGAATATCCTGAGTTGGAAGGGACCCACAAGGATCATCAAGTCCAACTCCTAGCTCCACACAGCATCACCCAAAAACCAAACCATATTTCATGTCCAAAAAGACCGTAGAAAAAAAGATTCAGTATTATAAGTGTCTCTTAAGGCAGCAGGCCATTCTGGGAACCACAAGCCTCTCAAAAGCAGCCCTACACAATAAACTCAATAATTTTCCAAGGAGGTTGCAGATAATCTTTGCTCCATGAGTTCAAAACATTTGTGAACTCCAGATGTTACCTGCTTACCCCCAGCAGACACCAGGAAAGTCGGCTGCCCCTGTACCACATCTGAACATGATTCAGAGCCTTTAAAACTTCAGACTTTGTTTTGACAAGGGCTCCCCTCCAGCTCAGGTAGCAGGTTGCTCAAACTTATTGACAAACAGTTGCACTTGAATCATTTGCACCACTGTGAGCAGCATTAGATAACATGGAAGAAGCAGGATATTTTGCATTATTAAGGAAGAAGACAAAAGGATTGTTGATCACAGTATGAAAATCATGCATGTATAAATGATTACTTTGTCTATATTTCCTCTTAGGCAATAGCTGATGCAGAGACAATCAGATATTTGTTAGATACAAGGGAGATATTCAATTTAATTAAAATAAATATTCCCAAAAAGATATCAACAGCCAAGAAAGGTCCCCCTTCAAACAGATAACTGTAAGTCCTTTGTTAGTAAGGCCCATTCTTTAGGGCCTCTGAAGAGGGAATTAACTTCTTATCATAGGATAATTTTTCTCTACTTACTGCTATCTAGTATAAGATATAAAGACAGAAACTCTCCAAGGTGACAGAAATCAGAATTTTTGAAATGAGGTATTTTGGATGTTTGCTGAAAACAGACCTCATTAAAATTCTCGGTGGGCAGTGGCCGTATTTGCTTGAAGAAGGCATTGCTAACGTTGTTTTTTGGGGTACTGTTTTCTACAGATTTCAGTCCCTGGGACTTTTGAGTGGGCAGGGGTTCCCTGCTGGACCCACCACCTCTGTAGTCCAAAAGATTTTATGGTGTCAAACTCATGGCTGGTGTAAGTCAGGACAGTCCCTGGGCTGCAAATGGAGTTTACAGGCAATTTACACCAGATGAGAGCCTGGCTTTACAAAGCAATGGCCGGAGGCTAATGATATTCTTGAAAGTTGCAAAGCCTTGGATTATGAAATCTCTCTTAATATATTTCCATTTCAGCTCCTTCCAGTATCGTTTGCTCACAGCAGTCTGAATGCAGGGGAAACATCTATTTCATTATCTCAAATAGCTTATAAATGCTTCTTAAAAATTCCATTATTTGCACAGTGTAAGGACCCCAATGCACCCTAACAACTGTTTGACCTGAATATATTAAAAATATTGTAATGTTTTGTTACATATCCCAAGGTAAAAAAAAAAAATAAAAAAAATCAGGCTACCGCTTATTAGTTTTCTCTACCCTGCTTCTTATAAAGGTTTATTTGACAGAGCATAAGATAGTGGTAAAATCCTAAGGTAAAGGTTAAACTCTGTTTTATTATGTTTACAGGATTTAAAGGGTAAATCAGGAAGTGCTTATTTAACATCAAGTGAAAGTGGTGGATTAGTAACCAGACCGAGACTTAAAAGCATCCTTAATCCTTAAAATCTCTGAGGGTGAAAGGTCACTCTTTAACACCAGGTTGTGTAAAGAATGAAGCAGACAGAAGCTTCTGTTTCATCATTGCCCAGTTAATCCACTGAGGAAATGAGCAGCATTGGTTTTTGCTAGGTAAACTCCTCCTAAAACCAAGGAAACAGAGGAAAGTCTGAACAGGAAATAATTAAAGTTGGTTCATTCCACGAACACAGCAGAGCAGTGCAGGAGATATTTTAAACTGTTTTAAAAATGACACTTTTGTGAGGATTAATCAGCTGTCTTGATTACATTTTCATTGCTCCTTATTTTCATTATTCTTTTAATGATTAAATTAATGCTCAGTATTTTATTTGGAGAGAGACGCAGAACAAGACAAACATTTTCAGAGGCACAATTGGTCACTTCCAATAGACGCTGTTTTATGTTCTGTATGTTTTGGCATCTAGTGGATTAAAGAGCACAAACGGGGCTTGTAAATACCCTCTCTCTTTTAAACTTATAAATTCTGGAAAAATAATTAAATGCAGTTTTTTTTTAATCATGTTACCACAGTGATGTGTGTCAAAGAAATAGGTGCAGAAGAGTACAGTTTGCAGCATCTCTTCTCTTTTAGTCTGTAATCTCTACCAAGTGGAAGGAGGCAAGTATTCACTAGCTGTTTCAGCTGAGATTAAAATGGGTTTTGAAGCTCCCAGTAGCTGGGATAAAATATAGCTCAACAAAGCTTTTTCCTGCAAATGCAATATAAAGTATAACATGTTATAGAAAATATTTAGAGTCCACTATTTAGTAAATATTCCCACTTCTTGTGTAGACAAACCTTTTATTATTATTATTATTATTTTTATTTTTATCACGATCAATATGAAAAGACAAATCTCTCACACATTTCAGCTACTAGGCAAAAGAGTATTTTCAATACTAGCAACCTTTCAGTATTTATATTGAGGTTGCCTTTATTAAATCACTAGTGAAAAATAAGAAGATTCACCCAAGCTCTAGTTTCATCTTATAAAACAGCACCGACATTTATCTTATAAAATTGCAGAAGTGTAGCTCCATGTAGACTAATGGTGCTGAGCTGCATTTGGCATTAGGATCTGATTTTCTTGCCTAAGGTGTTTATGACGCATACAGTTGCTAATAGCTTATGCAGTTCATTTTTTACAGAATCTGTGGTTTAAGCATTATGCTTAGTACTCCTGAAATATTACTTTTCTTTTTTAAAAATTGCAGTGTTTAACATGAAATATGTAGAGTGCTGAGTTGCACGCATTTGAGATCTGCCTCAAATTTTTCATAGCATTCATTCTTACCTTTGTGGTTTCATTTTACCAAAAATTTTTCCTAATTAAGCCAAAATAAAATCAATAAATTTACATTTTGTAAACTAAAATTAATGTTTGGGTTCTTTGGGGCTACTTTCCAAAAGATATGCATGCTTAGAGCATCAGCACAGAGCTGAAACAGACCTACCATAATCAAAGGAATCAAATGTAGAAATAGTAGAATAGTAGAAAATTATATTTAATGAAAATAAAAGGACCAAAAAGCTCATATTATATTTATTCTATCTCCCTGGATATTTTTAGCTTGATTTCCTAAGGAAATAAGGTTTATGTGACTGAATCATTGGCCTGACTTTACCCCTTCATGTAATTTGGAATCCAATGGGCACTTGTGAATGTATTTGACAAATGTACAGTAATCTCAAACTTCTTAACCGTGTTCCCACAAATTTCATTAGAATAAATCACACCATAGAGGACAGAGATGCTTAAAATACGAAATTATGCTTAAATTACCCAACTCATGGAAAAGTTGTAGTAAGTGCCTTTGAGAGTTCATAACGGAGAGAAACCTCAGAAATGCCTGAATTGTGAGGAAAAATTCAAAACAGAGGTGGCAACCATAAATTCATAGGAAAACAGAATTCATTAGTTCTGAAGTTCGTAAAATTGTTTATTCTGTTTGCTGAGACTTCCTTGCGTGTCAGCACACATAAATATTCAGCAGCAGTAGTAGTATATAGTACAGAGCTGTAGAACAAAAAAATAACTAAAACACGCAAATTATGAGTATAAACATTATCTGTTTCTAGGCGTCTCAGTGTATTCTGGGCATCAATAAAATTTATCAGGTATAGTGAATGATTTCAACAACCGTGTTTCAAAGTCTTATTTGAAGATAACTGTATACTATGAAGTATTAATAAAAGTAACTTTGGGAAACAGAAAGAATATTATAATTTTTTTTTCTGAATAACAGAAATTGTGGAAAGAACCAAGATAATTTCAGGACATCTTTTTTCTACAGAATTACTAGCATTTAGCATGTATATGCTACCTGACATCCTGAAAAGTCTTTGCAAATTCTTATAATAAATCCTGTCATTCCTGAATGTTGAACTCTGCTCTTCAAACTGTACTCCCAACCATGATTATTTTAAGAGTTAGAGAAGGAGAAGCAAACAAATGGGGCTTAAAGCCTCAACATTTATGGCCTGGATCCTTACACAGAGTGCACGACAATAATATGTCCCTCTTACAGGGTTCACAAAATCATCCCCTTGCCCGATCCTTTCTACTTCAGCACATTTACAATGTGAATGTGAAAAGAAATTTAAGACCACTATTTTCAGAAACATTTAGTTTGTAGTCTATAAACTTTGAGGCAAACAACTTGAATCTGTTGACCTGATTCCTCTTTGTTAAAAGAAATAGAAAACGTGATGAATATAATGAATTACATCAGAGCCCAGCCGATGAGGAAGTCCGTATTTCTGCAAAGTCTCCACGCTTTAATAAGCTGAGAATCAAGAACCGCAAACACCCAGTACTGCCTCCATACTAGAACTAGGCATGTAAGAAATTACTTGTCTTATGTTTATAAATTATCTAAAAACAAGTTGTGAGAAGAGTAACTTTATACATATTCATCAAAGGAACTTAGCTTCAGCTGTGGCTTCTTCATTTCTCTTTAATTTACCCTAATATTGATACAAGAGGATCATGGCATTTGTTAGTCATGTAACAGCAAACGCAGGCAACACAATGTTTCCCAGATAACAGACTTCCAGATATGATTAATAGCAAAGTAAATTTCAGTGTCAGTTCATGCATTGCATTCTTTGTGGTTTATGTGTTTCAAAAGAAAATCAGTGTAAATTTTCAATCAAGAACACTTACATGATTTTCTATTAATAAATAAAGAAGTTCTCTTTTTCATAAGTAGTCATTCAGAAGACAACCAAAGCATATACTTGGAAATAATTCAGATATTTTTACATGATTTTTGCACTATTTATGCAATTCAAACCAATACTTCTGTAAATTACTGATTGATATGAATTACAAAAACAATATACTGATTAACTGGTTTATGCCAATGAATAATGAAGTAGATCCCCCCATATCACATTGAAATTCAGAAATATTATAGTTCACAATCAGAGAAAATACACAGAATTCTGGGTTCTGAAACAGAGCAAGAAACTCAGGAAACTCAGGAAAGGGAAAAGGAAAGGAAACTCAGGAAAGGAAACTAGGAAAGGAAAGGAAAGGAAAGGAAAGGAAAGGAAAGGAGAAGGAAAGGAAAGGAAAGGAAAGGAAAGGAAAGGAAAGGAAAGGAAAGGAAAAGGAAAGGAAAGGAAAGGAAAGGAAAAGGAAAGGAAAGGAAAGGAAAGGAAAGGAAAGAAAGGAAAGGAAAGGAAAGGAAAGGAAAGGAAAGGAAAGGAAAGGAAAGGAAAGGAAAGGAAAGGAAAGGAAAGGAAAGGAAAGGAAAGGAAAGGAAAGGAAAGGAAAGGAAAAAAGAAAGAAATAAGGGTTATTCACTCAAACAACCCTTATACCAAAATATTGTCTGAGTTCTGCATCACCATTTACATGAGCAAGAGCTATTTCCACGAATCCAAAAATGAAAATCCAAAGAATATAACTCCCATAACAAATATTTTTAATGTTAAATATATATAAAAAAGTCAATGAAGTGCCTAGAAAAAAAATCTTGACACACTTTACAAAATCAAACCAAACCAAGAAAACAAACAAACAAAAAAACAAAATTAAAAATAATTGGAAGCCAAATACAAATGGCTAGTGTCTCAGATACCTACAATAATGAAATGAGAAAAATCTGCTGCCTCTCATCCTCAGTTTTCGAAGATGTAAAATGAGGAACTAAACCACAACCAAATAGTATTATAACAGAATTAATTTGTTTACAAAGACTTTTCAGAATGTAATCACACTGTTCAAGGCAATGCACTCTAGAACCAAGCATACATGCATGCATGCACCTAGCATAGTGAGCAGCACATATCTGAGCCACCAAGTTCCCCTTGGAGTGAGGAGTGAGGAACAAACAGTTACCTGTGCCACCACTCACTTCTTTCTCCAAACCCACATGGAGCCCTATTAAAATTTATGGAGCTCCATATGGGTGTACATGTCTGCCTAAGTAAATTACTGGCAAGATTAGAACTATAATTATGCTTATTAGTAGTGTCTAGTACATTTTATATGCTAGCAAAATCCGCCATGTATGCTGGCAATAACACGTGGAGTTTGCAGTGCAATATGTAGTCAGTCTGAAGGGCTCTTCAAGTCTGGTCCTTAATTTCTGTCACAGTCAACACTCCCTCTGAATATTCCAGTGTCTCTGAAATTCAGATATCTCCGTCTGATACAACAGTAGATGCAAATAATGAAAACTGGTCTTGTTTCATGGTTGCTTCCAGGCATATACAAGTGAAGGGACCAAAAATAATAATTTGCAAATACAGGAAAATAGTTACAAGTACTGAAAAAAAAAAACACTGTTATTAATTTGAATAAGGAAAAAATAAATCTTTATTTCCTTTAACAAAAAAATCTCCCATACTATTCAAAGTCTTTAATTTTGGTTGTCTTAAGTGTATTTTTCATGTAAGTCATAAAGTATAATTTTTATGTTTATTACGGCTTATACACAAAATTATATCCAGAAACCTTTATAGTTACTAACGTATGACATCCTTTACTCCACCACACCCTAATAGTGAGAACAATAATTCACTCATAAAGATTGATAGCTGGCATTTGTCTTGAACTCGTCCAATGATTGCATGAGAATTAAAATAAAATTATCTTCTCACCAAAGGAGTTAGCTATCCCTGCGGGCCAGGGCTGAGTTGGAGTTATGGTGAATCATGTATTGGGAGGATCTCTAGCTTTCAATGAAATTAGTAACTTCCTTGCAAATTAATTTAATTACACCTAACAAAAATCTCTATTCACAAAACATACACCTTTGGAGGTCTAAAGATAGAACACATACTATTTAAGTCAACAGAAATTCATATGTTTCCTTCTCTTTCCCCTTCCCTTTATATTCTTCACAAATACTTGAACACTGTCTTGGAAGTCAGGAGGAGGAAGAAGTGTTTCTAAAAGAGCTGACAGAGAAGTTCTGCTACTTCTGAACTATGAGCTGTTTTTTCAGAGTGTATGAATACATACAGTACCTATAGCTTGGGTACAGCTACACTGAGTCACACTGGCATTGGACCTAACCAAAAGTCTAGCCTTCTTCTAATAAAAAAGTAAATTAGAAATACTTTTGAAACAATTTGGCTCTGAGCAATGTTTCTTACAGGTAAGATTTATGAGAACAATACCAACTACTGGAAATTTTAATTCAAAATTCATTAACAGTCCACGGTAATGACAGTCTTTTTCTTCATTTTCCACAGACAGCATAAAAGCCAAGTCTGCCTGAGTGAATAAACACCTTCCCCATTTCGGAACTGCATCTACAGCAACTCTTGGCATCATCTGCAGAGGAGGTCTCAAGCGCAACAGCTTCAGTGATTGCCTCTGGTTTAAGGCAAGTGTTTGACACCTCCAGTGAAACCTTCCCTTCATCTCCTTCAAGATCACAGATGTTGCCTTGTACACAGGTCAGAGCTGCTAGGACAGTGCTGGCAGGTACCTCCCTGCAAGACACAGAGAAGATGCAGCACCAAGAGACAGCTCATTTATTTCCCCACATCTGATTCAAGTTAAAGGATGTAAGGAGCAGTTTTGAGTTTTTCTTCAGTCTGGACAGACACACTTGCAGACGGACAAATTACAGAAGTATATCCTCATATACACACATTCTTTAGTGTATCGTGCTTTTAAAAATACACCTCTTCTGAAAAAGACACTGTTCTGATGCTGTAATGCATCCTTGATTATCTGGAAAGTATTCAGAAGTACCTGCCCCAAAAGTATAGCTTATCTATAATTTAAACTGAAGGAGACTTTCCTTTAGGCAACACAGATTTCATGACACATGAACGAACAGCTCTGACTGTGTCCAATAGTTTACCACCAGTTCGGAGCCTTTGCGACATTTTCACCTTCCTTAAAATAGAGAAGGTTTTCATTTACAATACCCAAGGGGAAAACAGTCTTGTTTTTGCAAAGGTAGCCTAGCAGTTTTGTGCTAATAATTGGCAGAGAAGATCTTTCTCTTTTTTCCCCAGATTGGATGCCACAACATGCAGCAATGAGGACAGAGAGGCACTGGGCTTGGAGGAGGCAGCATGGAGTCAGTCTGTAAGCACAAGGCTGAATCGCAAGATGAAGCTGCAAAACCTCAGGAAATCCTTGTCTTGTTCCAGGGCCAACTTTGTTTTAGAAGTAAAACATCCCCCTCACTTTATTACAATGCTCCCAGGACATGAAGCACTGGCAATACTCAGAGGTGGCACCTAGGTAATTTAACAACATCATCAAACTATGAGAGCTAGAATTTGATTTATAACAATGACTCACCCAATAAAATGGTAAAGCAAGTCAACACGCAGGCTCAGAGACTTCTCTAACTTTTTTAACCCCCCAGTACTTTGATGATGCAGTCATCATAAAGCATTCCAGACATGTCATGCTCAGTGGAAACTATGGAACACCAAAAACCTCACATGTATTCTTGCAGAGATCAGGCCATTATTCTTTAGAGCTGTGTAAACCTATTTACAAGATCAGCCTTTTTTTTTTTTTTTAATTTTTTTTCTGTGTATGTGTGTGTTAGCAAAAAAAAAAAAAAAAAAGAGGAAAAACCACCACAACCGCCAAAACAACACCCTGATTGCAATGTGGATTTAAACTGTTCTCAGTAAGAAAGATATTTTTCTGTGAAAGTGGTAAATTTTCAGGTGAAGCAAAAAACCTCAAGAGTTCAAATCCTTGTAAATTGACATTGCTATGCTGATTTATGCCCATGGAGAGTTGTCCCTTCATAATTTGTTCCAGGTTGGAATTTTACTATGGAGAAGTATGCACATTCTTGTAAAGCCAAGGAAAAATATACCCATCTAAAAGGATAGTTTCCATGTAGTTCTATTTTTGATCACTTTAGATATTTTAGGCTATGTCTTGCAATCATCCTATTTATGGGATCAAAAAGAAGTAACCCAGATATGTGAATAAAATTAGTAAAGTCATTGGTCCAGACAGGACTCAGGCTGCTAAGTACATGATGATTGATATTGGACACATTTCTTTCTTGGCAGGGAGTTTTGGCTTTCAGCTACATTGTACTGACATCAGGCACATTAAAAGTGAACCCAAATATCTGCTGAAATTCACAGAGATGTTGAAACATTTTCAACTCTGAAGCCAAAGATGTGTCAGCTGAGAAAGCTGAAGTCTACCTTCAACTTCTTTCATTCTAATTTGGGGAAGAAATGCTCAGCAAACTTGTCAAGTCTAAGCAAGCTCTTTTACAACCCACTTCTCTATTTTCTTGTGGCAGGAGTCCACCAGCAACAATCTTGATAAAAGCAGTAGAAAGGTCAGTTGTTGCATTCATTTGCCAGGCCTGGCTACAGTCCCAATGCACAAAGGTGGGTTCAGAACCCTAATCCATATTTCACTTTCTGTATAAGGGAAAGGAAGAAGAGCTGTAGGCCCACCTTTTGCTAAGACAAGTGACTTCCAGCGAGAGCCTACTCGCTCAAGAGATATATTACAGAACAGAAGTATACTTATTATCTTTAGATGTTTCTTTCTTCTCTTTCAGGGGTCTATTAGATCCCATTCTCACCTCTGTGAGAATATTTTCTGCTCCCAAGTCCCCTTCCTAGTGCAACTATATGCAAATGTTGATCAGAGGCCGTCAATTGGCCACAGTGCCACGTGCCATTTCAGGAGCCCCAGTAGAGAATTACTTCCATGGTAAATACCTGGAAACTTTCAGACTAAGAAACTGCAAGTCTTGATGTGTGTGCTGCTTAACCAATAGCTATGTTCAAGTTGGAACTGGTTCTTTCACACAGATTGCTCACTTTAATTACTTTACTCTTCAGTGTGCAGGTTGCATGCAGTTCTGCTGTCTTCCATTATGTTGGATATTAACAGGGTTTCAATAAATTGCTCTTTCTTTACAAACTTTAGCGAAATTAAACTATACAGCCTTTTAAAACACCAGCATATAAAAACTCAACAAAACATTCCTTTATCCTTAGTGGACAGCTTCATATATGCTAGAATGATGATAAAGCAAACTGCTTTTCCCCAGGCAACATCTTTTTGGAGGAGCACAGCATTTGTATGGTTTTCATGTAGGTACTTCATATTTTTATTATTGATTTTCCTAAACTTAATTAATCAGTTATACCTTCATTGGCTTCTCTTGAGTGCCTTGCATTTAAATGTTGCAAAGAATCATTAATACAATAAGATATTTTTTTTTCTGACAACATCGTGGTTTCTATTTTGAATAATTATTAAAGCAGGTTGAAAAATTAGTTACAGAAAAGTTCTAAATGATGAACATACTGATTCAATGTCATTTTTAGATAAAAACTATTTTGGAAGAGAACCATATTACAATTCTTTTTTCCTCTGTATGGATGAGGTTTTAGATGTTCTTTCAAAGCTCATAGCCAACACAGATACTACTGTGGCATTATAGCCATATCTGGGCTGGGCTACTGTATCTTCTGGTGGATTTTCATTAAGCTATCTCTGAAAGAGTGCCAGCTCTGCAGAAGGAGCTCACCAATGTGTCCTCACAAATTGCGTCCTGGGCTGCAATAGTTGCACTGAGTTGCCAGTTCCAATTTTACACGATGGTTCATGCAGAAATATCTCCTACAAAAATTCAGTTACTAATACAATTTCTATTAGAGATATATAAATAAAATTTCAAAAATAATATCTTATTTTAACCATTTAAATCATTTCAGTGTTTATATATTCTCGGTAGGATTTGAAATTATAGTGAAGATGATTGAAACTAGAATGTTGATTTTATTTTTTTCTTTCTTTTTTAAACAAACAAAAAAAAACAAAAACAAAAACAAAAAACAGGTCCATCAGAGAGGAAATAAAGATGAACTGCCTATGTAAAGAAAATTTCCAGGGTAAATTCTGAGAATAGAATACAATTTAAGGGCATCTTTTTGTCAACCTTTCACACAAAGCATCTCATACTATACAAAGAAGAGAAATAGCCTACGCACCCTATGAGGGAGCCTAGCTCTCAATTAGAATCTATTCAAACAGCAAAGTGCAATTATTTGAAAAAGCAATTTAAAGGTTTGCTTTGTAGAATCTCATCCAAAATACCACCAAGAGACAATATGTATGAGTACATACACTGATAAGAGATGTTTTTGCTCATGCTGCAAGCTGGAAGAAAGCTGAAAATGAGAAGTATTTTGTGTAGGACCAGCATGAGAATAATATTATATTGTTCACATACTTTCTTTAAACCATCAAAAGATTTTCTTGGTTTTCTGAAGATCAACCAATTTGCATCAGCAAGAAAAACAACTATTGACCTTATTGTCAGAAAATGGGCGGTTATAGGCATGTCTCAGATGACTTCTTTAGCTAATGGAAATGTTTCAAGCCACATAAAGAATACAGTGAATATGAATTAAGATGCGTAGTAAGAACAATGGGAAAAGAGGCACTGAAAGATAAGACATTGTTTAATGGGTGTGTAATCTGATAGCTCGTGTCATGTGATCTGGAAGCTGGATTTTGCAAGGTTAAGATATCAGTGTAAGAAAGCAGAACAAAATGAATACTATAAATAATCTCTAACGATGACACCTACTATGAATAGCTAAAAGTAACTTTCAAGGAAAGAGCTCTGAGGATCTGAGCTGAACCCTTAAAGGGAATCTTTTCCAGCATTGATGTATTTTTTTGAAGTACACATCTGCATTTTGTACAGACACAGAATAGAAAGCACAGATTACTGGAACCTCAGAAGTCCATTTTTCTAAAGTCCATTTTGCTGAAAGTGATGCGGTTTCTGGAGCTAACTAGAACAATTTAGATTATCTGAAGACTAATGTGGTAGGATAACTGCTTTGCATACATAAATCAAGCAGAGAATTTGAGCTAATTAATACTGGACACTTGTATAACTCAAAGTTTAAGTTCAAGCTTTGCCCTATTCAAAACAGACATGTCAGGCAGACATAGTTATGTCTCAGCTGAACCAATTGGCCACCATTTACTTTGTGGTGGGAATGAGGAGGAAAGTCCTTTCTCATGTTTTGAGCACAAAAAATCTTTTCTGAGACCTCAGAGTTTTTCTGCAGAAAAGTTCAGCTTGAACAAAATTATATTTCCCAGTAAAAGACAAGGTAGCCTCCAACCTGCACCCTCACTCCTATCATTTCACACAAAAGTGTTAGCTAAGTTGTGAGCAAATGCTAATGCATAGCCTCAGGTCTTGATCAACTCAGACTTGAATACAATGAGATGACAATTTGTCCTACACAGTGAAGCATTTCCAAAGTTACATGAATCATCCTGCACACCTGGAAGTCCAGAATACAAAATTAGCTAACACAACAAGGCTTTTAGAGTTGATTTCATCACATGATCAATTTTTTGTGTTACAATTCATCATTTTACCCTTCTTTTTCATATTCCTTTAGGATGGAATGTAGAGCCCTTTCATAAGAAAACATAAGCATGCTTTGTGTTCGTTGTCTTTATGTAGAACAAAGAAATAACAGCAATAATATTGATAAGAGATAGAGTTATCCATTATCTACTTATAAGCTACATGGCTATTAGTTCTGATATACAAGACTGACCCTTAAAATATACACAAGGTTAACTGATGATGAAAACCATCTTTAACTGAAGCCAATCTTCAGGATATGAAGTTTCTTGTAGTCAACCACTGGGTCAACTTTATAGTCAGCCTCATGAGCCCACCTCATCACTGAACTCATTGTCACTACCAAGTTAAGAATTGTATAAAACCAAGTTTCTAGCTAGTTAAAATATTTTTGGTGAACATATAAATTATTTAGTAGGATTTAAAGCCACCTGACCCAGTAGCTGGAGCATTTGGAACCCAACATAGAGGAAACAGATAAGCCCTAAAGATCTCACACACCCTCCTTGCCCACCAATGGTCATAACATAGGCATCACTCAGATTTTTTCTATTGTGAAATTAGGGTGTGCCCCTCCCCCCAAAAAAAATAAAAATCAACAACACAAACAAACAAAAACAGTGGCCACTTTTGTATTCTTTTATATTCTTTCTCCTGTGACCTATGTTTTTTCCTTAGCTATGTCACTGAAATCTATTGCATGAATATTTTAGCATCAAGTTTAATCTGAAGACAGTCTAGACAGTCTAGAAAGCTGAAATACTGAATTTCATTCCACAAGGGAGACCAAGAATGTGAGGGCTGTTTACAATAAATAAATAAATAAATAAATAAATAATAAATAAATAAAAAAAAGGACATGAAACAAAAGTTTTGGTGAAATAAATCAATCAATAAAAAAGACAAGTAGGACAATCTGAGTTTGGAAATAGTCCTATCACTAAGCATTTTAACACTATAAACCCTCTGAGATGTGCATATGCTGAAATGAATTTACTGTTCCTCTACCCTTTTCTCTTCCTTTCAATGCAGATATTGCTGTTTAGTGACTCGGTTTAAATTACAAGTTTCAGCATGAGGATGACTGTACAAACAAGAGAACAATGAAGAAATTAAATCCACCTCCAATTGTCCAGTTATACATATTATATCTGCTGCTCCATCCTTAACTGACCCTAGGCTAGATGCATAGTCCATGTTGGCTTCTCAGCTTGTCACAACACCACAAAGGACATTCTGAGGTCGCTGCTGAGCTAGGCTGGTCCTGCACCAGGAAAAACAGGGTTTTTAGAGAGCAGTGTCCATCCCTCCCATCCTTCCCAGCTCCCTCCATCCTGGCATCTCCTAGGCTCCTGAAGGATGCAGCATGAAGGACGACCAATTTAGTTCCTTCCTACAACTCCCCTAGCTGTCTGCTATCCCAGAAATCTGCCCACTTTCTAGATACCCAGACCTAGCCCTCAGAAAAGCTGATTTTTACCTCAGAGCATCTCTTTCCTAAGTAGAAGCTACACTGAAATATAAAAGCAGACCAAAAGGAAGATAGAAAGTATTTTTATTTATGTGCACACATATATCACACTCTTCTCCATGTAGAAAATGTCTATTGTGGATCAAAGCTGGTTCTTGCAGTATTTTCATACCTACTGATTGATATAGGTCAAGGATTAGATTGTTGTGAGAGCTTTAAAAAAAAAAAAAAAAGATAGCTGAAAGTATATACCTGAGCAGAAAAGTTCTCTAAGAAATTAATAGTACCCCAGCATCATTAAGCGTTATTTCATCACAAAGGTGATCATTGTCTCTACAACTTTCCATCTAACTTCCTTTCATGTGCTTCTTCCTAAATAGTTTCTTTGTTTAATAGGATCTGAGGGAAGAGAAGCAGCAGAATAACAAGAGTAGCAAAACAGAAAAAAAAAAAAAAAAATTTCAGGTTTTCATCTTCTTCATCATCATCTCCTTGAGATCATGAAAACGTGACTATTGTCATGATGGCTTTATGGCAGAAAAAGCTCAGAAAAGCATAAACTGAGTAGTAAACTCGGTTGCAGTATATATGCTGTGCCAATACGATTTCATATGCTTTGTGGCCACAAACTCACTCAGACTGGGGGTTGCAAGGGAAGGAAATATCTTGTCTTTGTTCTTTGGTTTCTGTTGAACCATTTCACATTTCCCTCCTGTTCTCCCTCCTGCCATTCCCAGAGGGCAACCATGGGCCAGATGTGAATGAAGCAAGTCACAAATATGACCATAAATACTTCACCATGCAAATGCAATTTCTTTAGTCACATATAACAAAATGCTGTACATGTCAGACCGCTCATTCACACTCCAGCTTGCAGCTAATCAGTACTAATCAGAGCGATCAGATTCACACTTCACTGGGCTTTCCCAGATTTATATTGAAGAGGACTTGGATTTCAGCATGCAGAACAGGAGTACATATATGCTCATAAGCAGAGAATAGCTGGCCATATGGGCTCTTAGGAGAAAGAGCACTGAAACTGTAAGGCAAACTTCAAAAAAGAACAAATTGATTCCTGATGCCATCTTTTCCTCTTAAACTAGTGAAGGATCCAGAAAATAAAGCAGCGCCACTCTTCATCACTTTCACATGATAAGTGGAACAACAACATGACATTAGCTGATGTTACCATATATTCTATGTAAAAATTACTTGGTTTTGATAAATCTCTTGTAAGGCTTTGATCTCCAGGTTTTATGAGTCATATTACAGAGGAATTTACTGTAATTAATTTAGAAATCATTTGAAAGGGTCTACCACATTCATTTCTCTCTGCACCCCTGTGAAGGGAGATTGCTAAATGAAGGAAGTAGAGACCCACTGGTACACTCTATGTATGATCTGTTTACTATCACTTGTTCAACATTTAAAAAAAATCAAAGTAGAAAGACATAATTTAAATTTAATTACTATCATATATAGAATATATATAATTAAAGCTTTTAAAGGTTTTTTGTTTGTTTGTTTGTTCGTTTTAAGTGAAGCCTTAATTCAGGAAAGCATTGGAAGCACAGAATGGCCCAGGGTCTAGAAAACCTCTGTAACATCCACTTATGCTTTTAAAACTTATAAAATAAAATAAAATAAAATAAAATAAAATAAAATAAAACAAAACAAAACAAAACAAAACAAATAAAATAAAATATGAAGTCTGAGAATACCCTCCTTTACCTCTAGTCTAATTAATTATACGTCTCACCTACCCATAGTAACCTGGGTATTTCATTTGTATGGGCATTTCATTTGAATACCCTTTACATGTAATAGAGAATTAACAGTGTTGAAAGAAAACTGATCACCATTTCTCTGTAGTCTGTGGGAGCAGAGCTAAGAAAACTGTCTCAGACAAGATAGTCATATTTTTGTCAGTAAACTAGGTGAGATGAGTCTAAATTTCTTTTCATTACATTAAAAAATATAAGAAAGTGCATAGCTTATTTGGGAGACCCAAGTTTAGTGCTGCAGATACGGTATATAAACCTGGGCAAATTCCCTGGAAAGGAAACTAGTAATACCAACCATCAAATATTACCCATAATTTTGGTATGTTAAACACTGGAGCTGGCTGACAAGTAAGTTTGTGAGGAACGACTACATTTGAGGGGAAAGGGATGCTGCACTTTCATGGGAAGTGAAGACAAGACTTCAGGATTTTGTTTTAAAAGTGCTCTTTCGGTTTATCTGTTTCCAAATTATGAACAAAAACGATAAAAGAACATTTGATTTCATTTTTAAATTTTGTCTATGGAAAATTTTTATAAATAAGATGTCACTTTTCCAGCAATGTTTCATTCAATAAAAGTCACTTATATAAGTGATTAGGCAAGCTGGGGTAAGGGAAGCACATTGGAAAACATTCATCTTCCTCTGAAATATAGGGAAAGAACCCCTTTACTAGAGAAGAAAGCATTCCTATACTTAACTAAGAATGTCCCAAATTTGTATATGGGACAACATATATACTATATATACTGTAACTGGTACTTATTTAGGGATCATGATGTGTTAATTTACACCATCTTCCCAGTAGACCTTGGATGATTCTTACATCTTTATTGAGCCATGATAATTGGCAATTTTGCAATCTTAGTTCAAAAAGTTCAGGATATATTACTGAATGTGTGAACTTCTTATTGTGTTTAAGAAAATCTCCCTCCTTGAAAAGCATTAAATTTGTTCTTAGCTGTACTTAGAAAGAGGCAAATCTACCAAACATTTGCAATCAGATGTACAAGGTAGAGCATCAGAGCTGTTTAACAGCAACACCTCTGACCATTTACTTTCTTCCACAACTTGCGAAGCAAAGGAAAATAACATACTATATTTTTCATTTTGGAGATGTGAATTTAATGTTTCTTATGCTCTGGGGTGGGAGAAAAACAAAACAAAGAACCAGAACAAATATCAAGTTTCCCAAGTTAATAACATCATATGCACATAGTTCATTTAAGTTAAGCAGAATTTTCATTTTATCTTTCACTGTTGCTAGTGATCCAATATCATAATGAAAACAGTTATTTAACAGAAAACTGGAGCATTTCTGGTGCAAAACATTCTTCCATAACTAACTGCTCACTTTCAGCGTTTCTTTTTAAATTTATATCCTGAAGCCACAGATTAATTTAACCTTCAGCAAATTAGCAACTTCCAATGGGAAAACAGCCTGCCTGAAACACAGATGCTTTTCAGAACTGACCAAACTGATCATCATTGCCATGGACACAAGTTCCTCATTTCCTAGGGAAAACTATTAATGGCCTAATGCGATTGCTGAGGATTTACCGGAGGACAAGAGTGAGGCACAATGAGACATGCTGAGGACAGGACGCATCCCTCCTATGCATGCTCGAGCCCCAAGGGGAGCCGAGAGTTAGACAGTCCCAGGCAAAAGCAAAAGAAATCAGGTGAATAAGTTCCAGGTTGCCAGGAGACTACCCAGATACACTGGCTATTTGGCAGTTCACTAACAAATGGAGATTAATTAGAACAAGAGGTGTTGGATTTTTTTTTTTTTCCACACTGAAGCCACCCAATAGATGTTATGCAAACCCAAACCCAAGGGAGCATGCACTCTTCAAGACAAATACAATCCCAGTCATCCTAAAAGCATTCCCTGTACCCCATAGGCCACACACAGCTCCCACCAGACTGACAAGCCCCCTCCCAAAAATTTCGATGAACACTTCTGCAGTTCTCAGCAGCATCCCCATCACTCCCTCTCTGACCAGAGCTGTACAACCCGAGCCTCCAAGGCCCATTGAGGTAAGGGGCCATAGTGGTACCAGCAACCACAGACCACAAGAAGGGAAAGACCAGAAATCATAAATACGAGTCTAGCAGCTCCCACCCTCCAAAGAAATCCTCACCTCATATGCAGGTCAATACAGCGTTAGACCTATCCATCCTCTGGTCAGATTGACAGCTGCCTAAGTATTATCAAGCTGGTCACGTAATTAAAGTTATGTGAGTGAAGTGCTAAAAGTAAGGAGGCCTCCTTTCATTTACCCAAAGCTTTCATCATCCAAGATACCAGGACTCCCTCCTGGATCATCACGACTGAGCTCTGACAGCCCCTGGCAGACACCCAGCCTCATCTGAATTAGCCACTAATAAAGCATCATCTGCTCTCACCTTCCCCACACTGCAGAAGTGGCTCTAGCTTTCCTTATATCGACCAAACCTGCTAATGACCCCCTGCTAATGATATCTGCCAATGACCCCTGGAGATATAAGCTAATGATATCTACTAATGAACTGCAATTGAACTGCATCTTCTGTTCATTAAAGGCCAAAGTCCACTAACTTTACTGCCCTTAAGTAGAGCCTTGGTCTGTCTGCTCTCTCTGGTATTAGCAGGAGAACTCGCAGAACAAAAACACTTCATGTCAGGAGGCAGCAGAAGTGGCACCTGTAGGTTAAACACCAGGCTAGCCTTTCCCATCTGCGGTGCTCTCGAGAGGTGTCTTACCTCTCGATAAGAAGGAAAAGATGTTTTGATTAACACAGGGCATGAGAAGCCTCAGTTCAGTCTGTGCTCTATCACAAGTGTCTTGTGAGGTACTCTGAGATGCCTCTCTTTCTCTCAACTTACATTCTTCATCTGAGGATAATATCTAGTCAAAAAAGTATATGTTGCGTTCTGAACGAGATACGAATTGGTGAAAAATCTCTGACTCAGAATATCTAATGAAGGAAACAGGACCTATAGGGTAGTGGAGAATTGTTTTGCTGGAGCGATTTTTTGTTGGTATTCAGTATAATAATAGTCAGTATTTAGAAAGAACCCTTACAAGCTATGGTGATTGAGATTTTCAATTATCAGAAAGAGAATTTATAGAGAGCCTGAAGTTTAGTGGAAAGGTGGGGAAGAGTCAATAAGTTACAGTCAAATAGAAAACGTATCCAAAAGCTCTGTGATAATTCCACGGTAAAATGGGTTTCTTCAGAGTACAAGTGAGTTCCAGGGTAATTCTTGTTAAATATCCTGTCTCTTGGCTCCTGAGTCCCTCTGTAGTAGATTTAACCCCTGCCTCAGGATGCTCTTGGAGCAGGGCAGGTGCCAGGGAGATTATTGTCTCTGGAGCCATCACAACTAGATTCAGTAGAGTCCATCAGTGGGATGGACTGAGCTGCTGCCATCCATAGCATGGTAATTACAGTAAACTGCAGTCAATGGTAATTTGCTAATACCTGGGAGATGTGGACACACCACCTTCCTCTGCTACTTTTGGCAGCATCAGCCTCCAGAGTTAGGCACACCCAAGGGGTCAGACATCCTGGAGCAGAAGCCTCTTAAAATGTCTGTTAAGCTTAAATGAACAGGAGAGTAAGTTTGATTCCTCTGAATAAGATACCCCCACTCAGGGCACTTGTGCTTTGCTAATAATCATGTGTGCAAGGAAGACTTTTTATTCTCATGTCCTCCTCCTTGTCACCAAAGCATTAAAACCACATGGAAATAGAAGTTATTCTTGCATATGGGCTCTTTAGCCTAAATTCTGTCATTTTCGTTGAATTTATCCTGTGCTTTTCTGATACTGATCACCCAAGTGACTGAGAGTTCTTCCTAGCTTGGCTGTATAAATGAGAAAATGAGAACACAGGGGGCTCTACTCTCCAAAGACAGACATGGTTGGCCAACCACATATATAGCCTATAAATACAGAGTGGAAAACAGTGTTTATTTCAAAATGTATAAGCAGGTGAGGGGGAAAGAAACCCAGACAGCCCAGAAAACATATTTACTGGGCTCTCCTGCCATAAACATTCCAGCAGCCCTGCCCTGGGATCCTAGCACCATTATACAGCTAATATTGCTTGATTACCCATGCACCACCACAGCCTCAGCCTCCCAAGAACTGAAATCGAGTTTTCTATTCTTAGCTTGTGGTAATTTAAGCTCATTATGGAGGTGCTTGTATTCCATGAGCACAAGAGATAAAGGAAGCAATATAACTTTAATGAACAGCTGAAATAGCAACCACAGCAGGCTCTGTAGGCAAAAAAAAAAAAAAAATAAAAAAAAAATCTTTTCTCAGATGTTGTCTTGATTTCTGTCCCACAGGTCTGAATAGTTAGTGCTCTCTGTATGTTTTATGAAGATATTCACACACACATGCTTAATGGAAGCAAATACAATATGCTATTTAATAAGAGCAGGTACATACTAGCCTGGAAGGTAAAACCGCACAAAATATGGAACAGGAAGAAAGGAAAGGTGTTAACTTAGACCCAGGATAAATAATGATAAATAATGATAAATAATATTCAGCTTAAACTAGGTAGCCATAGAGGTTTCCTTTTTACATAAATAAACGTCTTCAGTGTCTAATGATTCTCACATAGACTGAAGAAAATGGATGGATGCAGATGTAAGTGTCAGAAGCAATAAGTGGAGGAATAAATGCAAAGCATTCTGGGTTCTTTCTGATAAATGTTTGCATGCCCCTGTGTATTGATTGGGCGCTGTTTTTCTTTCACTGCCGTTCATTAAGGCCCTAATCAAATCATATGGTCAAATTCTGCAACCCCCTCAGAGGCAGTGGTTGTGTTTGCTGAGCAAAGAGTTCAGGGAGAACAGGAGGTAGGCACAAACTGCAAGTTTGGAGCCACAGATTTAGGGAAACCATCATCTTTCAGCAACAATGTCAAAGTAAAGGATCACTTTACAAACATATCCCATGGACGACAACCTACCTCCATCCAGGGCTCCTCCTTACTTTATACGCTCTCTCTGCCGTGAGTTACAGAAAAGTTTTCCCTTCCAGCAGTGAAAGTCAGGATCTGGAGAGAGCTATGGAAGATATCTGCCTCCTTCTCAGCATTAAAATTTGTCCTACTAACTATTAGTAGTAGTAAAATTCCCTTCTCATAAAATTCTCACACAAAAATGTTCAGAAGCTACTGCAACTGGTCAGAATCTGGTATATGTTTAAATGACTTTGGAAATTATATTTGGTCCAGTAGCTTCAAAACAGAACAGTTATTCATTTACTTACTTTTCCATAACAAAATAATTTTTCTGTCCTTTTCACATGGTTTTCAATTTTCTTTTGGCACACACTCATCATTCCTTCCAATGAGGAAAGAGCAGAGGAAGGAAGAGCGAGGAGAGAAAACATCTGCTTAGGATAAAGGGAAGAAAAAACCCAACACTTCAACTATTAAGTTTATGACTTCAAAATAAGGGGAATATTATGTTGAAAATATGTCTGAAAAACTTTTGACATTGGTATGTAATTAGAATTCAAAAAGTGTTTAGATATAATTATTGTCATGTCCTAGAACTTCTGACAACACCTACCTGTGCAACAACTCTGAACATCTCTGCTCTGTCAGAGAGTCAAGGTTAAATTTATCTCTGGGGTGATAGATTTCTCTTTGCATTTGGGAGGACTCCTGCATGACTGCATATGGACACTGTATTTTTGTAGCAGCTGGTAATTATTACAGCACTAATTTGGAGTGCTTTTATTATCAATTAGGTAATAAAATTGTCTAAGTATATGGAATTAAATTTTAAAAATAATTCCAATATATTTTTGGACCAAAATATGCTAAAGGCATTAAAGTCTCAGCATTTTTCTGAAAGGGTTTCTGTTCTTCTCTTTAAAAGAGAAAAAAATGAATATCTGAGACGAACATTATCCATAATAACAACAATATAGTTGTCTTTGAAATATCCTGCTCTGTGTTGGAAAAGTTATTATGAAGAGTTTCCTGCCAGCTTTTCTGTTCACCCGCGTGACATATATGCAGGGAATTTCACTGGTGTCAGCAGAAATATCGTCTTGACTCCATGAAGACCTTGGTTAACATCTGAGGATGATACCTGAGGACTTTCCAAAGAAGTATCATTAACATTTTAGAAATGTATCTTTTTCTGCCTAAGCTAACACTGAAGATTCAGTTGGGGCAGGGATGGGAATAGGGTGAAAGATGGCAAGAAAATGATAACAGGATCCTGTTTATCATTTTGGCTTTATCCAGTAAGACTATCCTTATCATCCATTGCACCAAGCGTACTTTTAAAGGCTCCATTTCTGCCACTCTGTGAACTCAGACAATGAGACGAACCTGTGAAAATCAATGTGTGGACAATCTTCTTCCATTACTTGTCATTCATTCAGTGCTCTGACATCTGAGAGACACAGGAAACTACTTCCATATAGTAGAGGAGATGTAAACTGAGTTCCCTGAACATGGCCTGGAAATCACCATGTTTGTCACTAGACAGAGTTTTCCAGGGAACTGCTGTGCAGCTGTTGCACTGGAGAAATGGATCATAAATTGTTGTTTTTCTTCCCCTCATGTATTTTGACGTTGAAGAAAAGGCTGAGGATACCAGTAAGAAACAGAGTGACCACTAGACTCCAGTGCTTGGGTTTTTTAGCCTTCCAGGAAGACTTTTGTCATACCTACTGCAGAGTGATAATCTTTAATGCTGTTTACAAATACAGCAGCCAAAACCAGCAGCGGTTACAAGACAGGAATGCAGGTATCAGAGACAGCTGCAGGAACCTACCGTGATTCTTGCACATCAGTCCAAAATGAGAAATCTTAAGGGGTTGAATCCCTCTGTGTTGGAAAGTTTTCTGAGGAAAAAGCTTTACTTCAGTCTCAGTTACAGTACAAGGTCTGTTCAATGTGGCTGTACCCTCGTCTTCAAGTCTTCAGAGTTATTGACCCTACAGGTTGTCCTTTGTCCCCAAGCCATAGTCAGGCCCTGACTGGACAGTCAATTCAGACAAACCTCATGAAATCTTTTCTTTTTTTTTTTTTTTCTCCTTTGAGCAGGAGTGAAGGACCAAGCAGTTGGTTTCTTTCCTTCTCTTCAAATCAGAGACCTCTTGCTCAGACCACCACGATGATAAGAGCTTGCACTCGGATCACTCAGCCCATCACCTGAGTCAGTCATTCCTTTGGCCAACTGAGTTCTCTAATCTGCTCTCCGACCTGGTCTTTGATCCCACTCCCTGCTTGTTCAACAGGAATGGGGAGAAATCCAGATACAGGTGAGAGCTGAGTCCAAGCTCCTCTTCATGGCCCAGCTCACAATCTCACGCTCCCAAGAAAGTTCACTGTTGTACTTTTTCTGAGCATTTGTGTATCTGTTCCAAATTTTGTGCCTTCCCCATAAAGTAACCTTGCTTAGAGTAATCCGACTGCATTTGCAAGCCATAAGAAAGGTCAGTGACACATATTTAAAAAGCTATTTTGGGATGTCTGGCTCCACACTTTTATCTCTTGAAATTCTCTTCATGGCTTTCTATGGCTCCAATCAAACTCCCATTGATTTCCTCAAGAATTGGATCAGGACTTCTGTTGTGCCTGCCAAAACAAAACAAGCAAAATGCAGTCAAAAGTATGCATTCAGGAGAGCTGCAATAAAACCCGTTTAGATGAAAATGTGGTTCTACTCTGAAGATTGTGTCTGTCAGTGGGGTTGTGCCTTTCCTTGGTTGACTCTTAATCATTTTCTTATCATCAAGGCCAAGTTCAATTTTTTTTTAATTTTTTTTCCCTTAGCTACAACCCTCCAAAATCAATCTGGGACAGGAAGCTTGGTCTTGTGGTTAAGACAGTGGACTAGCATTCACTCCCATTTCTGCCACAAGCACCCATCACTGACCTTCATCAAGTTGATAAGGGAATGATTTTCAAAAGCATTCAGCTTTGGCCTGACTCTGCTTTCTAGTATCTAAATGGCAACAGAAATTTACATCAATGGGAAGAGAGAGAGGTCAGACCAAAGAATCACAGAAGAAAATGTTTTTCATCCTCACTTCCCTCCATTTAGTAGGGAATCTATCAAGTCCTTTAAAATGGCAGTTCCTCAGCATGGTGAGACACTCCTGAATGGGGATTGTACAGTGCCAGGTCTAATAAAGCCTCAGTCTTGACTGAGTCTTCTAGACTGGGACCATCAGGCTGGGACCAGAGCAAAGGTACACCTTGTCTGATATTCTGTTCCTGATTTGTCCAGCCAAGGAAGTTTAGAGACAAATCTGAGAACAGAATTTGTTAAGAGTGCTCCTCCACCATTTATATGGCCTGAACTTCTAACAACAATAATAATTTTTATATTGTTTTTTTTCATATTAAATACTGTTATTTAATAAATAATCACCACCATCATACTGAAATTAAGCAAATAATTCAGTCAGTCTGATGCTAAAAATATAATCTAGCTCACGTGCTTCTTTTTTACATTGGGAGGAAAAACTACTTTTTCTCATAACATGACTGAACACACATCTGCTAAGTAAGTTACAATTTTCTGGACATATATGCATTTTAGTAAAATATTAAGAGGATAATACACTCCAAATATATCTGGCAGTACTACTGGTTTCAAATATGGCCTTGGGCAAATCACTTTTCTTCCTAGCAAATCCATCTTTTTCTTTCCCTCCTTCCCAGTTTCATCTAGATAGCTGTAAGCACTTTGGGGTGGTGACTGGCTTTCCCTTATTGTTTCTGCCAGGCTTCCCAGTGTGGTCCCTCATCTTGAAAGGAGTTTCCAGATGCAATTGTGATGCAAACAAAGGGATGGTTACACTGAATATATTCTACTTAAAGCAATTATAGGAAAACCTTCTATCTGGAAATATTTCTACTGGTCTGAGAATATCATTGGTACTAGAAAAAAATGGATCTACTTCTATTATAACCAACTTGGAGGAAATCCATTAAAAAAATTAGATGTCCTTTTCTGTTTTAAGTTTACCAAGAATTGGAACTAAACACATGCCTTCTGAAGAAATCCCTTTCTCCCTCCAGCTATCACACTGAACTGAAATAAAACAGATGTGCTCAAATAAAAAAATCTGTGCTTACTTGTTATTTTTTCCTTGCCCTTATTACCAACACATATGACTTGCACCAATACAGGTAAAAGCAAGGAATATTCTTCAGAAGTTTCCTATTGCTATATTCTGCCAATACCTGCTGTGATTCCATTCCTATAAGTAATGGGTTTCTTGTGTTATATTGTCAGATCCCAGCTGCAAAAAAGCCAAACTCAAAACTCAGACATTCTTAGAGATTTAAAATGATAATAATAATAATAAATATTAAAATAATAATAATAATAATCCCAAATCCAAAACAACAACAACAACAACAAATATAGAAATTCAGCCAGAGATTAATAATTTCAAGATTTGCGGTCAATTAATGCTTATTGCATGAAGACAAAAATGTGCTCCTTAAAAAAGTACTATTTTTGAGACATATAAAGTATTGTTTAAAGCTTCATTCAAATATCATTTCAGAAATAAGTTCTCAGGATGAGGTTTCATAGTTTCACCATTACATTAAGAAAAATAAGTTGTTTGTAGAACACTATGCAGTTCATAAGTTACCAGTTATAAACTAATCCTCGATATCCAGTCCAAATCCTAAGGGAGGCTTCAAGGCAGCCACTTCTTTTTGGCAATACAGTGATGAAAGATATATTGTTGAAAACCATAAAGCCTTGGGAAAAAATTTAGCAAACTATCTACACAGGAATGAAATGTTGAGAGCTTGGCTCATCAGCTGGAGCTTTCTGGAGAAGGAGGGGCTACAAATATTTTTGTACAGGTTAGCTAAGCAGTCTTGAAAACAAAGAAAAATGCTGCATGAAAACTTGTAGAAAATTTTTCTGGTCTGTCACAGGCTCTCGCTTTCCAAGGATCTTGTGAGTAAAGATTATGTGTAAAAGGAATGTAAACTACTTCTTTGCAAGTTGTTCATGGACTTTATTATTCCAGATGAGGTTTGCATTCAGAAAACATGTGCTTACAAATCCCTAGGAACTTCATATGGAGAGATCATCACTAGCAGAAAAAAAAAAGGTATACAAAGAACATGTATGTGACACTGCACAAGCACCCATTGCCCCTCATAGTGCCTGTCTCTCTGGTGAATGCAGAGGAAGGTCGCTCTTCCACAGTGCAGAGAGTAGCAGAGGATTGCACCAGAATGAGCTGCCACTTCCCTCGCTTCTTATCAAGGCAGAGCTCTGGACAAAATAAAGCCCACAGGATTTAGTTGTGCAGCTAGATGCTCCTTTAGCACCAAGAGTGGGAGAAGCCAAGGCATTTTATGAGAACATTTTAGTGTACAGGGCTTCATCACAAGTCATTTTACAATCCAGTAAAACTTTCCCAGACAAAAAGGACAGTAGTAAAGAAGGTTTCCTAAAACTTTTGTACTAGATGAAAAAGGCTTAATTACCATCCCTGATGTTAGGAAAGCAACTCCCTTGAAAAGCCTGCGACGCCCTTCACACAGCCGAGGCCACAGACTCAGCAGGGCCTGAGTCAGCCTGCGCCTCACATTTTTCCCAAACCTTTGTGCATCCATTTACTTACCCAATAAGCCCTCGGGGCCAGGCCTGGTGGGCTGTCCTGCATCAGAGGTGCAGCAGTGGCATTGATGCCCTCTGCAGTGGCCAGCCTGGCACAGGGTGCGAGGATGCTGTCTGCAGCCTTCAGGCACCAGTCTGCAGAGACCTCCGTGCTCGGACATGTCCCACCAGCAGATGTGCCGGGGCAGGCCTGAGGGTGGTTGGTTATGCTCGGGGGACCTTATTTCCAAGCAGAGCAAACCAAGCCAAGAGTCACTTCATAACGATGTCCTCACTGTGGCTGTGCTGTAATACAAATGGCCGGATAAACTGAGACTCACACCCAGGCTTCAAATATAAACATTGGAAGTGACATGATAATTTTGTCATGTTAACACCTCAGCTAGGCATCAGAAGAAAAGAAACCAAAATCCTGAAGCTGAGCAGTCCCAGAAGCTGGAGATCCTGGAGCCAGATCTAAAGTTTGTGGCAGAATGGGTTCTGTACACAGCTTACTTATACAAGATGATTTATTTTTAATTTCAGACTAATTCTTGGAAAGACTTCAGAAAGCATTTGATATTTTTGGCAAAATCCTGGTCCCACTGAAATCAATGACAAATCACCCATGACTTCAATGAGACCATGTTTTAAGGCTTTGTTCCTACCATCTCAATACAATAGCACTTCTGCCAGCTGCAGAACTTTTGGTTATTACTGAAAGGAGACATTATTAACAGAAGAATCTTCTTAGTGGGTTCATCAAATGATTGTACTGAAGAAAGTTTGATACACTTCAGTGGCCACATCCTTTTGAACACATACTCAGTGGCAGTTAGGAACATATGTTTTTTATAAATTTCTCATTCAGAAACAAAGACTGACAGTAAAACCCAAAAGCTTTGATATTTATATAAATTGCTAAATGGTTGCACTGGAAAGTACATTTCAATTAACGTGTCACAGTGCATCACAGTTGTTTTAAAGTTTGCCGACTCAACTCACTTTAGCTCTACGTAAGTAGTTTAGGTTTACTTGAAGTTTCTTAGATAGAAAACAGTTTGCCTCAGCATGTGCTCTCCGACAAGTGGAGATTTTTTTAGGTCAAATTGTTTCACTCAGATCCGGAACATGCAATAACATTAGTATTATTTCCACCCTGTTACCTATTTCAGAGCTATGCCAATAGTCTCTCTTGGGTGTTACGTTAGCACTATATTCCAGTAAAGCCTTTTAGTAACATTTTAATAGATTAACTACTAATCAAACACAACTTTGCCCATTTGTGTGTTAGCTTTTTTGTTTCTTATGTACTCTGCTGCCGCCTCTAGGACAACGTTATAAAAATAGGTTTTGTTCTATGGCAAGCAGAGGTGAAAGTTACTCCTGTACCTCAACTAATGCTGTGGGAGAAAAAGGAGAAAGTTCTCTCTTTAATTTTTGTTAATTTTGAAAACTAAAGTGAAAATTTGAGAGCAAATATACTCTATTAATGAAAATCAGGTCTTCCCAGCAAAGACACAACAATTTTAATTCACTGCCTTTTCTAGATTTAGTTAATCTTTTGGGTCTGTGGGCAAATAAGAAAAATCTCTTTAAAACTTACCTAGCTTTCAATTTTTCAAAAGATCCAAGAGTCAAGTAGATTAGCGTGTATAAAATGCCCCTTAAATTTCAGAAATTGCCTGCAAGCTGGGAACCAGATAATGCACTCTGGTTCTAAACCTTTCACTCTTCTAGGAATACATCAAAATGCATTGATGTATTTTGCTCACATCCCAAAGGGCACTTATATTCATGGAGAGATTACAGCGTATTTCCTGATATTGATTGTACTGGGTTGGGGGCTGGTAATCTCAGAGAGGAAGAATGGTTGTCCTTGAGCAAGAGGAAAACTGTGTGTGTCATCCCATGCTCCTGTCACCAGCCTGCACAGGTGACCTGGAGTAGATCTTGATCACTGGTTAACATGTGCCTTTGCCAGTGTATCTTTCCTGGCAGGTGTTGGTAATGCTAATTCTCAGCAGACCTGAGATAAAGAAAATTGGACAAACAGTAAGGGAAAGCTATAAAAAGGTCAATTTGGACTTGGAATTAACTAGCACAGAGCTAATGGTATACATGCAATTCTCATTTCCCTGTAGTATTTAAATAAAATAACTACCAGTCCTGAGAAGAGACCCTTTCTGTTTGTGAGATTGTCATTTCTGTGGCCCCACTTGCCTGCAGAAGGACTTCACTTACTTGCTTGGCTGCTCTAGGCTAGCAGGAGACATTCAGAGCGTTGTGACCTTTTTTTGCGTGATTACACAAACAGGAGGGATTTTAGTTTGATATTACAGCAATAATATAATGCACTCTTGATATTATAACAATAATACAATGCACTCTTCTTAGTGCATTTTGGAGATACCTTACCCAGAAGAGGGAAATCTGCAATATTCACACTCAAGTGAAAATTGATGCTTCAGTCTCCCTTCCCCCAGACAGAATCAGCCAAAGTTCCTGTTTGATGCCATTACCATATTAATACACTGTCACTATATTGATTCCTCTGAAAACACAAACAAACAAAAAAAAAAAAAGAAAAAAACCAACCAACCACCATACACTGTGTTGGTTAGTGTTAGCTAACCTCCAATTAGGTGACAAACAAAGCCTACTGAAATCACTGAAAGTTATAGCATTGTTTCCACTTGGATCTTGGGGCTCGCATCAGTTGCTTAAAGGCTCACAAGGTCAGCATATCTTGCCCATCTGGGAAACATGGTAAAATAGTGACAATTCAATCCAAAATGAAGATCCCAGTGAAGGCAGTGAGCATTTTGCCATTGGCTGTCCTATTCTGTTCAACCTCTTATAGGCAAGCTATGCTTTTATTGCACAGAAAGTAGACTTACTGAAGCAGTGCTGTACCCAGTTTTTCCCCATGGAAAACAAATGTCTTATTGAGTCCAACATCCTTCAACATTAAAAACAGAAACATGTATAAATCATGTTAGCCGAAAATGTGCGGAACACCTTCAAGCCTTTTTCATTTCTTATCCAACAAATATTTCCTATGTACTTTGCTCTTATTTGAGAAATGCTAAACCCCCTCATATAAAACCAAATAAATAAATTGCAGCCGTCAGAGAATGATTATGGAAAGCTATGCCAGAACTCGGTGTCTTGCGGTCACTCCACAATAAAAAGATTGCTTATGGTGCTATGTTTTGTTTCCTTTTTCATTATTATTTTAAAGGAGGGAATAATTTCTGAAGCCATATGGAAAAAAGTTTGATTAAAAGTATATTTATACAATATATTCCTAAATAAAAATCCCTTCTGAATAGGGGCAAATCTATTTTGGTTTGGCTGTTTTATTTATTTATTTTACAACCAAGGATTGTTCGTTCAGAGTTTTCCCATTACACTAAATAGTGATATATGAGTAGTATGAAAAATGAAAGCTGGCAGAAAGAGTTGAAGAAAAAGAAATCTCCATAGGAGCCTGGATACAAAACTGCAATTGCTGTAAGTGATGAATGCAAAGCAGCGTTCTGTTTGAATACTAGTCTTTGAAAAATGTATACTTGAAAAGAACATCTCAAAATGCTTTCTTTATGCATGAAATATACATTTTACCTTATTTAAAAACTATTAAAAAATATTAGCTTTAGGCATCTTCTTACACTTTTACCTACTCATAAAAATTGTTAGTATTACTCCATTTTTATGCAGTCTTAAAATAATATAATATTAAGTTAGGGGAAATGCAGAGTAAGAAGGAAGTCACCTCCAGTACAATTCCCAAATCTTCCACAGGAAAGAGCAACCCAGTAGTCTCTTTCAAGACACAAAGAGGGAAGAGGTATAACAAGCAGAGGAGGCAAGTAGGAGCCAGGATTATTTGGTCAGATTTTGTTCATTCATTTTTGAAATGGAAATAGAAACAACTTGCATCCCCTGGGTCTTGCTAAAGACTTAATTATGTTTTTTTTTTCCTTTTTTTTTTTTTTAATGATGCTTCAATTATACTTGCATGAAATGATAACTGCATATTGCCACACACACACAATTATTCATTTGTAGTCTAGTAACACATCCAGTGTAGTCTTATCCTCTGAGAAATGATAGGCCCCACCCTACAGAGATTACAAAAATAATAATAATTCATTATTGTTAAAAAGTAAGATAATCATATCTACCAGATGGGCAATTTGTAGGAAGCTATTTGTTGCTTTTTGTGCAGGAATACTTTCATTTGTACATACATAAACGTTAGTTTGTGCGAAGTGCCAGTAGATGGAGCTAAAGAATATAAGCACATTTTCGTTTTTTTGGGGGGTCAATGGAAGATGTAGAGAATGTTCCCTTCCGCTCTATAACTTGTACCAAGATACCAGCACAGTTCAGACGCTGAATGTGAAATTTATCCTAATTACACTGTCAGGTTTGGTGTTGGTTCCCAATTGCACTGAAGTGTCAGCTCCATCATCATACATCCTCCAAGGCTTCTTGAATCCTTACCCTTCTCTTGACTGCCACAGCCCTCTCCCACCACCCATCCAGACATCAACTGTGAAGTAGGAATAGGGTGCAAAAAGAGAGAAATATCATGTGGTAAACCTAGACTAAACACAGACAGATGTAGAGGTCTGGGAGGGAGAGGGAAAGGATGGGGCCAAGGTGGGAAACATCTGTCATCATGGAGCTGTGCAGTATTCATACCTCAGAATGCCTATGGTATAATCACAACTTTTTTTTTTGGGGATTTGCCCCCAAAAGAGGTCCAAGCAAGACCTACGGAAAATCATAATAATAAAATAAAGAGAAAAACTTGTGGGTTTGATACACTATTTCAAAACCTTTGTTTGAAAATTTAGTTCTTTCCAGCTAATTTTGACAAGAGATATTGAAATCCTAGATTGATTACCATTGAGCAATACCACACTCACCTAATATTGCTTCATTCATTGCTGTTGCACACAAAGCTCATCTCTTCTTAGACATAAATATTTTGTGAAGCTTTTAGGTCAATGCACCACAATAAATCAACAAAATTGATACCTAACACATGAGTCCTTGAGCTGTGCAGGGCAGGGATCTCTCTCCCTCCCTTTGGGTGCAGTTGTCCTTCTGCTCCCATAGTGTCTAAGCCAGACAAAAAGCTAAAGGCAAATCTTCAGAAGCAAAACCACCATGTCAGTCAAAGGCAAAGTTTCCCATATAGCTGAGATTTCTCCTTTACTTTCAATTTTGTGCATACACTTTTCATAAACAAAATATTTATAGAAGAAATGAAGGGGTTGATTATCGAATTAAGATTGTTCACTCCGTGAATCCTTACTTAACTAGTAAACATGCAGGGTCAAAATGATTTTAAAAGTAATTTGCTGAAATCCTTTATCTTACACAGCTTTCATGATTTGGTTGAGCAAATACCTTCCAACAGAAGCTGTTAATCAAGGTTTATGTGTATCAGCAACTTTCCCCACCGTGATCAGTGACACACCTGCAATTTCAAAAAAAAAAAAAGACATTTTCCTCCAAGTCATCTTGTTTATGTTAGTTTCTCATTGCCACAGCCAGGGAAATTCAGTAGAGCTAAGATGACAAAGCTTCACTTCTCAGTGCGTTGCTGGTGCTGGACACCAGGATAGAGGCTGTACAGGAGCAACATTGGTGCTGAAGGCCTTGGGGGCCTAGAGATCCCCCTCGGCACAGCTGGGAGCAGGCTGGAGCCAGGTCTCAAAGATGTGGTCATTCTGGTTGAAGGACAGATTAAAACCCCTGGAGCTACTATTGCCTGAGGTTGTTAAAACAAACCCAACGCTAATATTCATTTTTGCTCGGGGTGAATTGCTTTACCTTTATGCCATCCTCTTGGAGAGAAATAAATGCCTGCAAGTTTCTTGCTGCTGTCCCTGTAGTGAAGGTTTCTGCCCCTGGAGTCAGACCACGGCCGTGCACAAGTGAAAGTGACATCCAGCACAACTTAAAGGAAAGAAGCCAGCATCCGCTGAGTGAGAAGAGGCACCGGAGGATGTGGTGTGGGTGGCGGGGAGCATGCTAGCAAGTGCACACAAACAGGTCTGCTGGCTGGGAAGAGTTTCCTGTCCACAGGCAGCTCATGCACGCCTCCTCCCCCTGTCATTGTCCTTTGTGCCCACCGTAAGTGTCTGCCTGCTCTGCCACACAAATTGTGTGCTGCCTGCCAGCTAAATACGGGCAAGAAGCTTGGGTAGAGGAGAAATTTCTACCTGGCATTTTTAGACTGATTGCCGGAGGAGTTTGGGGATAAAGTCCCCTGGCATTAGCTGAATGCAAGTTGCTGTTGCTGTCCCAGTTATGCTGCTGTGTGCTGACCCAGCTGGTACCACTTCACAGACTGCATAAACCAAGAGTTTATTCATAGTTAGAAGTACATATATAAACTTCAGTGGGCTTAAATCAGGCCAAGACTTAAAAATCAAGAGTTTTAAAAGTTGAAAGGAAGTGGCAACTTTTCCCAAAGGCAGATCTCAGGACCTGTAGGTCTTTAAAGGCCAAAACGTAGTGCAAGAAAAGTAGAGGCCATTAGGACAGACCTTTTGGAGTAACAGGTGCTAAAAGATGAGGAGAAAGCACAGTAAGGGCAGTATCTGGCTAGTAAGTGGCATAACTGCCCTGTCTATTAGGATTGCAAGCCAGTATCATTCCCACATCTGCCTCTTGGTGCCAAAATAATGAATAAGTGAGTCAAAAAACAGAAGGTTGGGTGAAAAACAGTATCTTTTTCCATGGAAGTGTTCTTTGGACCCCTTCTCCCTGTATATTAAGAAATGCTTTTCCTCTTGCTATAGTGCCTGTCTGAAAGAGATAATTAAGTGACATCCTGGTAACTGCTTAAGAGAACAGAGGAAGATTTCGCGTGCTGGCACATGGCGCACACTTTACTACAGCAATTGTGCAAGCTCAGATTTATTGGGACGGTTAGTCATATCAGTCCAAAGACTGTCACATCCCGTTTTCACCAGTGTCATGTAATTAATCTTCTCCTGACTTAGAGTCAGACCTCATCATTCTAAATACCATAATAGATTTTTAAATGAGAACATTAATAACAAGGTCTCTCTATTATTTACCTTGGCTAGAGTAATGAAAGCCAAAAAGGAGATGGCTACTCCCAAGGGCAGGCGAGGAGAGGCGTAAGAAGGAAATGAAGGTTGCTGACCTTCCTGTAGAAGAACCCAGGAAAAGAGTGTGATTTGCAGAGCTTCAGTTCATCACTGAAAAAGAGGTTGTTGTTGTAATTTCTATTAAGTGCTTTGGAAGTACTTCCAAACGGTGGTGATGAGGGCCACAGGCATACTTAGATATCTCTATCAAACAATAAAAGCATAAAGTTATAATAGGTCAGTCTCATTTCAAATAAATACAATGTACTGGAATTTTTATGCCAGTAACCAGACTATACTGGTTATCTAAATTTGACAATGTAAGTATGTTGAGCAGGTTCATTACAAATCAGCTCTAGATTTAGGGTTGTATTACAGGAGTTTAAGCAAAAAGCCAGAGGCAAGAATTTCATTTGAAAAGACTACAGAAAGCTGTGATAATATAAGATACTTTGAATTCCTTGTCTGTATCTTTTTTTTTTTCCTGAGATGTATATAGAATAAAGATATTTCTATAGATATAGGAATACAGCATACAAGATACAGATACAGCATACAAGGCAATAAAATTGTGACACATTGTTCATGTACCAAATCAGAACAGAAGCAGTACAATATTGAATCAGCCTTATGACGACTACTGTAAGGTGAATAAGGCCATGGAAAAAATGCAACTTCCTCTAAATTGCAGGGTTAAAAGTGGCGTCTCATGCCAATTTTCTACCAGTGAACTCCATTAAAATGAACAGACTAATAAGAAATGTATTTCAGAGTTCAGTCCCAATTATTCAAACACCACAGAGGACACCAAGTGAATACAGATTACCACGATTTCATCCAAGCAATGGATTTTTCAGGGAAACACTGAAGTGGGGTCACAACTAGAGATTTTCCAGGAAATGAGAGGGATTTGTCTTCCTGGTGTGCCCCAATCTGAGCAGCCAGAGGGAAGAGAAATGCTCTATGATATGGAGACAGAACTTGGAAGTGAGTCTTCTGAGGTTTGATGGTGTGATCACTGGAGAAAGCTGCCCTCCGGTTCTCTTCTGAAAGGTTTCAAACCCATTACAGAACATAGACTAGCAAGTGGAGATCGGGCATCTTCTATTAAAGGTTTCATTCTTTGACATCTTTCTACCAAAAGGTGTCACACAGATGTAAATATCCACAACTATATGTTGAAGATGTCAGAAGCAGTAAAAATACTACTGGTCCTATGTACAGTCCTACTCGGAGGCCAAGACCCATTGAGGGCAGGTGCTTAAAACACAACAGAAAATTATTCCTTAATCCTGCTTAACAGTGCAAAGGTAAATGCACCTGAATGACTATAGAAATATACAGTAGAAGCTGACCCCAAACAACTTACAGCACAAATACAAGAGTGGAGCAAGAAGTTTGATAAACAAAGTTAAGCACAGTGCACAAGGAAACTCTGACAAGAATCATCAGGTTGGAAGACTCATGGAGATACAGATAGTGCAGTCATTTGCTGAGATATATGAAATCATTGAACTGTAGGAGAGTCAGCAAATGTTTGCAGGGTGATGTGTTGGTCATGTTTGCTTTTTACACGAGTCCTCTAGACAAGGCAGAAAATACCTGAGTGTTTTATTGTTGTGCACACCCCTGCAACTTCTGTATTGTTGTTTTATTTTGGTGTTACTTCTTTTGCTAACCATGACAGGAGTACTAGAGCTGGGAGAATCAGAAAAGGTGACATAAAATATGGTCAGTCAGAATGACACACTTTACTTTTATTATTTCAAATGGAAAATTTGATTTGAGAGCTTTTGGGGGGTACTATTCTTAATTTACAACAAAAGAAGTTGAAAATGATGAATACCATATATCATTGTATTCCGGAATGGCACCTTGAAATGTTAAATGTATTAATCTAAAATGATATACTATATCCAAAAACTGAAATGGGTTAATATGACTTTTCTTCCTCCTTCTAAAAGTTCATTGAATGAAATCCACCGTAGGACGATACAGATTTCTAGTAGAGCTAAAATTTCTTTTCTCAAATTTAATGTAATTTCAAAATTATTTCCCCTTTGTCCTGTAACTTGCTAACTGCAATTCCCAAAGCCAAAATTTTCATAATCATATCATCATCATAATGATATCCTTTTCAAAGCATCTTTTCTCTGATGATTTCTGGAACATTTGTAAAACAAAAAGTGATGTAAACAAGCATGCTGTCAGTTCATGACAAAAGAAAGAGGAAAGGGTCATCTTGCAACAGTCTAATTGGTTTTGTGTCTGCTGACCACAATGAAGAGCATCATGTAAAACAAAGTAAAGGAAATGAATACAAAATATTCAGGGACAAAAATATAAAAAATTCAGGACAGGGCTGTTTAGAATTAAGGCTTGATTATCTCACACCCTGAATGGATGAGAAATATCCATTTAGGTAGGAAGAGAGAAATTTATTGTCTTTTTTTTTTTTTTTTTTTTTTCCAAGCACTTAAACACCATTGCTAAATCTCTGGGATAACTGTGCTAGATTTACACACCTCAAGGGACACAACTGTCCTAAGGAATTTCCAGTCTAAATAGACATGACAGTGAGAGAGTAGAAAAGAAGGAAAATTATCATATCCAGTCAGAGATAAAGATTTGAAGCACCCACAGATTACATGCAGTCAGGCTCACGCTTATTGCTGGAGAGAGATTAGGGGTACCTTAGGTCGGCTTGGGCTTGCATGCCGTGTCCCCTCCCCATGGTGATGTCCCTGTGGCTATACCCATCTCTGCCCACTGCAGAGAGTGACTCTGTGGTGGATCTGAGAAAGTAATTCGTCTTCCAAGCCCAAAGCACTGCATGGGGCCACAGACCAGCAAAATCCCTATTTGCATGATCCTCGAGTGCCCCAGATCCTCCTCTAACAAATATTCACCATGCTTTTAGCTGCTTCAGGAAACCATATTCACAGTTCAGAGACTAACTGGAGAAAAACACACCACTTGTGACTGCAATAACATTACTGCCACTCCTCCAGGACTTTCAGTGAGTGATGCAAGTCCCAGACCTGTAAGGAGTGGCTGGTCTCCCTGGGCAGTCTTTTTCTGGTTCAATGTCCCAGTGAAGTCAATAGCAAATGCCTTCAGGATGCAGGATAAGGGACTTGTCATGTATGTGCTTTGAGTGGTTCCTGAACAGAATTGCCCTCATTGGGACTAACTACTCATTTCTTTTTGCTTAAAAAAAAAAAAAAAAGGACTTTTAAAGCATCCTGAAAGATACTGTACACAGACACACACAAGGCTTTGTCCTTCAAGACTAACCCTTCAAAAATATATAAATAATATATATATAAATAATATATTAATTAAATAATACATTAAATAAATATATAAATAATATAAAATAATTACAAATGTGAAGACACTCTAACAGTAAAATGTTTTGTTCTTGCATGTCTCTTTCCTATTACTCTTCAAAAAAGCTATTACGCCCTGTTCTGGAGGCTTTTTTAGCAGGAAAAGTGGGT
The DNA here is from genome assembly GCF_964034855.1 of Anser brachyrhynchus. Classification (NCBI taxonomy): domain Eukaryota; kingdom Metazoa; phylum Chordata; class Aves; order Anseriformes; family Anatidae; genus Anser; species Anser brachyrhynchus. The sequence goes on from NC_137701.1 coordinate 32,615,963, forward strand.
GGCATACCCCAGAGCAACAAGCAGAAGGAGTGGACCTGTAATACTGATTTAATGAATGCCAGAAATGATCTCTTGCCTACACAAGCTAATTTATCATGCCAGCAAGAACAGGAGTGGCTGTAGCAGTGGTACAGCTCTGAGAGTGCAAAACTGATCTTTTTGCCAAATTCCCAAAAGAGAAAAGAACAGATCTGTTTAAGGGATCATGATAAGTCACAATTGTCATTACAACATTTCAGTGCAACATGCTTTATTTAGCTCTTTAACCTTGGCCTATTTGTTATCAGCACAGTTGAGAATAGTTTATATTCATTAGGAGACTTGTTTATTTTGTAACATAATCCTTTCCTTTGTTAACATGAAAGCACAGAGCATGAAGCACTAGAAGGACAGTTCATCCAGGTCTGCAATGTTGTTCCATAAAAAATGCCTCTTGATAAATGATTACCAGGATTAGATTTTATGGGCTAGATTCATAAGAAATTTCAGTCTAGTTCCCATATGTTTTTTACATAATAGGAAACATGCAAAAGATACTTAAAAGTGCAATTCCCGGTCATTCATTAAGTGCTCCCCTTCTCTCATATTTCTGGGCAATATAAGGCATTCTGTATATTTTGTGGATTTACTCATCTTGGAAGAATTTGTTTTAAGCATGTTAACATTTTCCTGTAATTTGAAACCAGATTTTTACCTGCACTCCCTAAGGATCATTAAAAACAAAACAAAACAAAACACATTTTTGCTCTGTTCTCATCTTGTTCGTAGCCAGTTCCAGGAAAGACTTCAGCACACACAAGAGAGAAATTTACACTGGAACAGGTGGCTGCTGTTGGACTGCACCAAAGTCTTGCATTTCCATGAGAAGCTTGTGACTCCTGCTGCCATCCTGAAGCCCTCAAGTCACCAAGAGAGAGAAAAAAGAGAAAGCCCACACATATTTGATACTCCCGCAAATCTGCAGCTTCTCTGAACCTCAGGGTAGGCTGGATTAGAGGAAGTATGCAAAAAGTTTGCCAGTCATCTTGAAAATTTATATTTATACTACATCTCCAGTCTGTCCTTGAAAGGCATAGTTCTGAAGTAAATGGAAAATGTCTCTTTGGAGAAACTAGATATAATATCACCATGCAACACCAGAAGCACTGTCTTTTGATAGCATTGCACAGGTTAGTATTAGGGGCCAAATTAATGGAGGCAAGTCAACTCTTAGAATTACAGGTATGTGATCATGGGGATTTAATAGAGCCTTTAAGACAGAGAATCAAATTCCACTGTTAAGTGTTCACATGTCTTTTAAACCTGCTTCTGCCCCACATTTGTGTTAATCCCACAGACAAATGGATGGGTTTCTTCTGCCCCTTTCTTTATGTGGCTCTTTAAAGTCAACAGAGGCAGATTGAGTGTGGCCGCTCTGCACCTCAGGAAGGTTTTTTTCTGTTTGGGCTCTGAGCTTTACCCTCCTTTCCTTCTTTACCCTTTCCTTCTTACCCTTGTGGAGGAGACAGTACGTTTATATTTCACCACCTTTCCTGTGTTTAGAGATCAGCAGCTGTTTGTCCTCTCAGCAGAAGTCAGGACAGACTTCAAGAACCCACGCACACAGGCTGCTGAGCACATTTTATGTGCAATAAGAAAGAAGTATCTGTTTGCTCTTTGTGTGTGTGAAAAAAAAACCAACCCTGCAATGTTCATATTAAAGCTGAACTTTTGAACCGTCACTGCTCATGTTAGGAATATCTTGTTCACCTATCCTTGTCCTGGAATGTATTCCATAAAGCTTTATGATGGAACACGTAGTAAACAGAAACAATCTTTATCATTCACAATCATTTAGTCTTGCTCACAGCCCACAGTTCATCCCTGCTGCAACCTGGATTTGGGGCTTTCTTTCCCCTTCCACTAGACAGATACATCTAGGTAGGCTTTGATGTGCTTGGACCTCTGCGACTAAAAGAGGCAAGGGAAATGCACGTGAAACAGAGTCATTTCTGTTTCTGTGAAAAAAAATGACTCTTTTACAGTCAGGCTATTGATTCCTTTGCAAAAGAGGAAAAGTAGGATTTGAGCTAATTGGTTTAAGTATTTTTTTTTAAGCTAAAGAAACAGTGATTTAATTCTTTGCCTTGTAGGACGTGTATGGTTCGTACCACAAAATTACTAGGTGAACCTTCTAAAAGCTTGTTGGATTAAACTGAGCATGAGGTGGCTCACTGCACAACTGGCTGCTTTCAGGACAGACAGAAAGAGACCAAAAGGTCATTTCAACTGTTCTTCTACATAAAAAGCACTCTGATTTCAGCAGGATTTGGGTTCCGCGAAAGGAGCCATCTGGAGCCATAACCACACTTAAGGATCTCTGGAAATGCCTTGTGGGTATTCTTTGTGCTTCTGGAAACCCAATGCCATTGAAAGACTTCATGAACTTTTGTTCTTTAATGGCGAGCATAACTGTGGTTGATGGAGAGTTAGCAGACCCGAAGGGCGGTTAAAGCACAGTAGCTTCTGTAGCTGGTGGCACACAAGAGAGCATTGTCTTGCCTGTATGTCTGTCTGCTGCTGACTCCTGACACTGGACAGAGACCCATTTACAAGGAGCTCTGGCCCCACGCCAGGGGCTGTCTCAAGGCTGGAGATCACATCTCTGGGACACCAGCAAGATGTGTTAACCATGCTGCCGCAGGAGCAAGCAAGCCATTTTTCACAGAGCATCCTACACTTTCCTCTGGGACAAGAGGACACAAGGTCCTTAACAGGAATGATTTATGCTCTGCACATAAAAAGCTATAGTAAAAACCTGGCTTTATTCTAGGATGGCACCCACTCCTGAATTTATCCAAGTCCAATATTGTTTCCATTAGATAAACCTCTAGGTTTGGCATCATTTAACAAAGAACAACTTTATAATGAAAATTCACTTTGGGATGGAATTTGGCATGTGCACTTTTGTGCCCAGGAGCCAACTTCCCTGTTCTCCATATGTATTTTAATCGGTTGATTTCTTTTCAAGCAACAGGAATCCAAACAGGTCAGTGTTTATTTATACATCTGAGGTCTACCTTCCTGCATTTTATAAGTGGGATTGTTCCAGGGTGGCAGCTCTTTTTAGCGTGCCTACAAGTTAACAGCTCTCCTTAATGCCACCAAGTCATAAGTACTTAAGTAGTTACTGTTGTTATTGTTATTATTGTTATTGTTGTTATTGTTATTATTATTATCATGGAACTATAGCACACCTGAATTTTATAGTGACATCTCTAAAATTAAAAAAGATAAGTCATTGCTACATATTTGAAAGAATAAGATGCTTTGGATGTTTTGATATTCTGTTCTGGGAACAGAAAAAATATTTGAAAAAAAATATTTGAAAAAAAAATTTAAATTGAAAAGTCTCCTCTTCAAAATTACTTTTCATGTCATCAAGCAGGTCTGGCAATCATTAAGTATAAAATGAGAGAATTATGCAAGACAGCAAGTTTGGCAATACCTATAGAGCCTTCTCTCTCTTACAATTCTGCCTATATTTATAATTACAGACCATATGTATATTTATAATTACAGACCATAGCACTTTTTTAAAAAGCCCTATTTTTCTCCATATTTGAAAGTCCATTCAGAAGCAGCCACATTACAGCAGAGCTACCTACCTTCCAGCACCCATACTTTGAACATATGGCATAGATCAACCACAGTTAGGCAGTCTAGGCACAGTAAAACCAGTGTTCTGGAGAAGGATCGTGCCAACTGATTACAAAAAAAAACACCTGCAAAGACTGGGATTCCCAAGAGGTTTCAGATTTACTGTGCACAGGCATAGTGACAATGGTGGGAAGTCTGGTCGTCCCTGACTGTGCTTGCCATATATCACTGAGCCGCTGCTCAGAGCAGTGCAGTCCTTGACTTGAATTCCATATATGAATGATCTGTTTTGAAACAAACAAACAAGCAAACAACAGCAACAAAACAATCCAGGGCACTCTCAATAGATAACACAAGCACAGGACTGCCTAAGCTCTCATTAAGACATTCAGAAAACTTGGACAAATACATAAAGTTATTGCTGGAAATGAATTACTGTCTCATCTAGTGGCATTCTTCCCTCTAAGTCAGTTTGAGCAACATGCAAGTTCAAGGAAGGAGGCAATGAGATCAGGGAGTGATAATGCACATCAGATTAAGTATGTGGTTAAGGGAAAATGCAGCTACCAAAAGGAAAACCAAACACCATTCTGGGCTGCATGACAAAGGCAACAGTTCCTTTTCTTACACATGGATGAAGCTGCTTTTAGGATATTGTGTATGACTTGAGGCTTGTCTGTCATGGAGAGAATGAATGATCATCCACTTCTTTCCATTAAACCTCAAGAACTGCTTCCCTCAAGCTCTCAGGAGATGAGAAAAACAAGTCCAAGTGTTTGAAATTTAAGACAGTTTGGTCAAATCTGACCTCTTTTCTTGTTCTTCCACTGCCCTTTGCTTGAGTCTCAACAATGTTGTGTGTTAGGCACTTTTGGTAGGCAAACACAGAGATCACATGTTGAGAGAATCAAATTTAAAGTGTGGAGTTTAGAGACCTCTATATCTCAATATCCAAAGCCCTCAAAGTCAAAAGAGGTATTACCAACCAATAGCATTGAAATGGAAGCTGGGTTCAACCTGGAAACTGCAACCACCATCTCCAGATTCATCAGCCTTTATGGAGGTAGAAAGTCTACTTCCAGTACAAATAATAACTAGAAAAAAAAAAAGTGTAAAAAGCAAGAAGTTTCACCTCTGAAACTTCAGAAAGTTTTCTTCCTTGGAGCAAAGAGAGGAGAAAAGAAAGGAGTTGGGGAGCATGCTTTTGAAACAAAGCACTGCATTATGAGCTGAGCCAGCACTGCCCATTGCCTCTGCAGTGTTAGAGCTTGGTGTCCCTCCCACCTGTCTTCAATAAGCCATTTTCTCTAGAGACCCCTCAGTTACTACCACGTTTTAGACCAAAAAAAAAAAAAATTAAAAAAAATATATCCAAAACTGATATTGATAATAATGGCCCATAAAGAGCACAGGGGCATAAGGCATCCAAACCCCATCTGCATCAAAATACTGCTATGGCTCACACAGGTATCAAAATACTTCCATCTCATTATGTCAGTTCAACACATTTAGAGTTCTAGATGTAGGTCAGCTGGATTAGAAAGGATAGATTTGATAAGATTTCCCCCCATTGAAAATTTTAAATACTAGCAATACTAAAAGTTTTACCACCAGCTAAAATGATCAGTTTTGCAAAACTCGAGTATTGCCAGGGTTTTGAAGACTTGTCAGTCTTAAAATGGAAAACAAAAGATCATATGACCACACCAACAAAGAGGCCCAAGTTGCAATTATTATGGCTGCTGACCTCTTCTTCACCCTTGCCTGCATAAGGAAAGATGAATGCCACTTACTGCATTAACAGGAGAGGTTAGACTGTACTTGGCCTGAGAGTAGAGCCATCAGGACAGTCTAGACTTTCATCAGTATTGAAAGTCAGGAGAAGAAAGCAAACCTAATAAAGCTGAAGTAACATCACAGCTTGAATGATGAGAAGACTGATGAACAATCAGTACAAAGCATCTCTTTTTTCCTCTGCTGCAAGGCTCATTTCAGTTTTACTGGCTATCCCAGGTCTTCTTTTTCCCAGTTCATTGCTTTTATTTCTTCTGCTGCTTTCCACTGATTTTGGCTGTGCAAACCCCTATCAGTGATTTAGCAAAGGTTACCTTAAATTGAGGTGGTATACAAGACCTTATGGACCCTCCTCTGTGCACAGTCATAGAAGCAGTAAGTTTGATTTCAGCATGTTTAACTGCTTTGCTAGATTGCACCCCAAGAAAGGAAATGCAGGGGAATACGGGATTATTTTAACACTGGTCTGTCACCCCTGGATCCACCATTCCGCATTATCTTCTCTGCTCAGCATCCATCTGGTGTCCCCTGGGCCAAATGCCAAGAGAAGCCGTGTGGCTGCACAGCTCTCCTGGGCAGGCAGCAGCAGTCTCCAGGGCTGTGCTAGCTTGTGGAAGCTGGGATAGTTCAGTGGAGAATTGGTATCTGCATGGATATAATCCTGCTGACCTGGTCCCAGCTCCTCTTGCTCACAACCTGCTCTGGGGATATTATCACGTTGGCAATGTCTATACCTGCTTTCATTTGGCTACTATAATCTCCTCCCCAGTGGATAAGCCAGGGCACAAGAGAAGTGAATTTTTCCTGCATCTGACTTTCTGACACAAAGGCACAGGCATCAGAGTAGTTGGGGTTCTGAACACATTTCCTCTTCCCCCGTCTCATTCCCCTTATTTTTGTAATCTTGCATTAATTTGTATAGAGTTAGAGTTTGCTTTGCTTAATTGCAAAGGATGAGTGTAAAGGCAGAGTAATTAACACTGGTGGCAGGTGAATGCAGCCTTAGTTTCAGAACATGACAATTCAGTCTTACAATAGAAAATGTAACAAACAAACAAAAAGCCCACAACACCCAGCATCATCGATGGCATGATCCCATACTGGGAGTCCATGTAATATTCCGTGGGATTTTACTGTAAAACGCCCTTGCCCAACCACCAGGCATGAAGAAGTTGGAGTGTCATCTAGCAGAAGCAGCTCATAAATATCCCTGTTCTTTGTGGTGGCCAGGCTTGGTAGAGTGGAGAGAGGTTCTTCCTCTTGTTTTATTTCTCAGTGCTCATGGAGCTTTTTGCTCTTTCTACCCAGCCAATAAACTGACCTTTTGACTTCTGCAGCTATTCAGCAGTAATTAAAGAGCAAAATCTCTCTTGGCGGGCAGTCACTTTGGATTTCCTATATCTGCTAGCATTCCAGAATTTCAGAATAGTCTCTCACCAGAGTTAGTTTAGCATATGCTAAGCAAAAGCCTTCCTACATTGCAATTTTTGCATATCATTTGTCATCTGCAAGTAGAGTAGAGTAAGAAGAAGTCCAACTTTCTAAAAACAGCAGCATGTACTGTGTAGAGAGCAGTATTGCTAAAAAATACATGGCAATAAGGAAATGCAGAGTGGTCCGGTAGTTAATAACCTTTGGTTATTTGAGAGACCCGGTGAAGTCCATAAGAAGGCTCACCTGGAAAGGGACGTGCCTCCTGCTTGCACCCCAGGATGTTTTGCATTTAAACTGATACCATTCTGAGGGTTCTTAGGGAGAGCCCAACATGCTCAGTTCCTGGGAAATAAAAAGCAGGCCTTTTGCCTTTCCTAATTCCTGCTTGCTTTAGCCATAAGCAGGCTAAACTGCAGTGCTGAAGAGATGCTGTCAGGGTCCAGACAGAGCAGAGAAACTGCATCTCTGGAGTTAGGGATGGCATGACAAGAGCACAGAGTCCTTCAGGAACTCCCCCAAGGACAACGCATGCCTCCACCACTCCATGGAGAGACAAATCTCTTTGTCACAGGCCAGAAGTATTTCCCTATATGTAAAGTAAGGATAATACTATTTATCCCGGGGGGAAGTTCTGAGTGCTTAGGTAATGAGTATACATGGCTTCCGAAATATAATCCACTCCAAGGTCAGCCCTTTGTTCGTCTTACAGAGCTGGGTGTGCACGTGTTCCTGCACGTTTCACACATTTCTGGGTGACCCCAGATGGGTGTCCCTGCCCACCGGCTGTCCCCTCACCAAGAGCCACCCTGTTATCAGCTAATAATCAGAAGGGGACGAGGCAATCAGATTGGTTATGCTGGCAGGATGACGTGTGCCTGATGAATAGCTGTGTACCAAGCAACATCGTCCATCCCAGCCTATTAGAGCGTAGAGAAAAAGCGGTGAATTAGCTCCATGCTGAAATGAATGGTTGGTCCGGGTACCCAGATAAGGTGAGACGCGCATCCCGGTGATTAGCTGGGTCGGTACTAAAGAACATTAGGAATTCACTTCTGCTGCTCTGATTGGTAATTAAGTGACTCGTCTACTGGCCGACAGTCCTGTATGCTTCCCCAGGCAGTTGTTAGTTCTTCGAAAACCACTCCTGACAAAATGAGGTTTGCCCTTGGTACACAGATAATGAGACTCAGCTTGACAGGTGTGGCGCGATTAGAGCGCCGCTACACGCGGCTCTTTCTGCTATAGCCACTCCGCAGTAAACACACTCATTACAACCCGCTGGTCCCTGGAGGCAAAGCATGTTTGACATTATTAATTGGCTTTTCTGTATAAGGAGTCAAATAGATGAAAAGGTTTATCAAGCTGAAATAATTAATTTTGCCTGAATTCGCTGACAGTTCAGTTCTCCCGCAAAAGACCATTTTAAGGAGGTTTTTTTTTTTTTTTTTTTTGAATTTCAAAGTTCAAAAGACATAATAGTGGTAAAAGTGGAGCTTTTTAGTAAATTATAATTAAAGGGAATTTAATTAATTTAGACCTGAGAAAAGGGTGTGTGCGGGGGGGAACTCCTATCTTTGTCTATACAGAGGTCTAGATGGTAGAACATATCATGGCTTAATAATGCATTAATTTTAATCTAATCAAAATATAATAAAAGATGTAATTATGCTTAAAAATTATCATGCTCCAATATTGGTATATTTAAACACTTAATACTTATGCTGCTTCCAGTTAGCAAAAGTTGTAATTGTTGCACTCAAATTTAGCTTTTTTAATGATAGGGCTTATATTCATGAGGTTAATTGAATAAATCATTGTAATAACTAATGGTGAAACTATGATTATCTATTGGGTTCTAATTTCACTTTCAAAAGGAGAAAAAAACTCAGAAGTTATTTTTCTTGGTTTCTCTCCCCAAAAGGCAGCAGATAGTCTCCTCAAAAAACTTGAAGCTAACATTTGACTTAAAAAAAAAAAAAAGAAACCATACTTTTTATGCATTTTCCAAATGACACAGTCTGTGGTTTATTTAGTCTTTTCAAAGCATGCCAGTGGGACTTAGCAAATGTTTTAAAACTTCCACATTAAAACTTTCAGATAAATATTGTGTAGTTGTGTGTGTTGTTTGCTTACAAGCTCTTCTGTACTATGAAAATGTTCACCTTATAATTACAAAGTCATAAGACTTGAAATTTCAGAGAAGCGCTTGCAATACAAAAGTAAAAAAGAAATAGAAAGTCTGGGAAGATCAAGTGGGTCAGCAGCTGTTTCTGTGTAGTTGTTTTTTGTTTGTTTGTTTTTGTTTTTTTATATATCTGCTGATGCACTTATTTAGAGATTTTAAAAGGTCTTCTTCACACTCATCGTTTAAAAATCCTTTTCACCTTTTCTAACAGACATATATGCATGCCACTGGGCAAAGCAATGAAAAGTTATCTACCCAACCAGTTATTTTTGCCAAAGCCTCTGTACCCTACAACCATCAGATCATTTCACTTCATGCACACTGTCGACTATTTCAAAACATTCAAAATGTTTCAAAACAGCACCAAGGGAGTTTTCTACATTTAAAGCAGCGTCCCTACCGTCAAGCACTTCAGTGTTTGCTCTACAGTGTTATAATTCAGCAACATCTGTGTATTTGTCCCAGCTAAACAGAGAAATTTAGGAAGCCTTGATTATTCACCTAGCAGGGGCTGAGGACCCAGGAATAACACACAAGTGTCAACAAGTTAATATATTTTTCTTGCCATTTGAGAATGTTTGTAAATTTTATAGTCTGTCATGTCTATATAAATATCTTTCTGAACAGACTGATGGGAATCTGGAAAACCAGTGCTACACGTGTAAAAGTGACAGGAAAACCAGCAGTTAGCTTCCATGGAAGAGGATCCAGACCCCAGTTGAGGGGGATCAGATGAGCACCAGAGGGTGACCACTGTTCTGTATGGATCCACCTGGGCTGGAGAAACACAGGGAAAGAGGGGAAAGCAGCAGGGCCTGCTTTAAAAGTCACATCCAGAATAACAAACCTGGAAGTCTTGCACAGTAACAAATTGCAATATTTACCAGCAACTTAGCATTTGGTTCAAGAAATGTCATCTTCCAAAAATGCAAACATCTGTGCACTCGCAGCGGAGCAGTCAGCAAATGCATCAAAGGAATAAGAAAATAAGCCCGTTTGTTAACAGCATGATTTTCTCCCTTTGCCACAATTAATGATACTTATCATATTTTCTGCTTGCATGTACTATATTAAACTAACTAATTGGCTACATAATAAAGCACAGAAGACATTATGTTTAAGTAACTGGGGACCTAAGAACTGGGATAAATGATGGGTATGAGCTGATCTATGGATGATTGACCAGGTTTCTTGAACATTTTAGTCAGCATTTTCAATAAATATGTTTAAATCTTGTGCCTTGCAGAAATGGATTCACATGCTAATTCTAGAATAAAATTATTTTGGATTTGTTATGCCTTATTTCACACTAACAAATCTTGCTTTAAAAACTCTGGCAAAAATACACACACAACTAAAGCAAAGACCCCAACACCATATAGCGTGTTACTCTCCTAATAGAATTAATAATTCTGCATCTTAGAATTCTTGTTTTGAGCAATTTTGTTTGATAAAATCCTCCCACCTAGAAGGATTCTGTGTCAATGTGGTCAGTAGAAGAATATCCTGGGGGAAAGCACATCTGCCCAGCACCTCCCTTTCATTCATTAACCCACCAGGGGCTAACACTAATTAGATCAGGCTGCTCATTTTAAGCTGATAATTGATTTAAATAGGTTGCTCATTTAAAATAGAATAAAAACCTGCTAAACATTTGGTGCTTGGGTTTTTTTCATCTGCAACTTTCAATTGCTTGTGCAATGTAGCATAAAATGTAGAGGTCTCCCTTTGCTAAAAAGGCCATAAAATTAATTACAATGAGTATGAATTGTGCAGGGTGAGGGGGTGGGGGAAAATGAGTGCTGGAGTTAACTGGTGATGACTAACTAAGAGTCAAAAGCAAGAGAGCTTGTTTCCCTTAAGAAGAATTTTGTAAGTAGCTTGGAAATCCTAACCACTTAGTCTTACAGGCTTTTTATCCTGTAAGAGAAGGAACAGTTTAACATGTCCAGTGGTGCTTCATGCATCTTCTGAACTGGCATTACTGGGCATGCAAACAATAATTGCACACTGCTGGAGGTTTCTGTTGTCCCTCTTCAATTAATTAATATCTCAGCCTCTGTCCAAGCATGTAAATACAAAATCTTCATTTTATTATTAAGGTGGTATCAAGCTTCAGTCAACATAAAATATAAATATGTATATATATATTCACTTGGTGAAGGCGAGGACCAAAAACTTCAGTTGCATATGGCGAGAATTGACAACTTGTTTCTTCAAGTCCTAAATAAATCATTACCTTTTCAGCCAGCTATAAGTACATTTGTTTGCACAAGGCTCAGACTTCAGCCCAGACTAATACCCAGCATTTGCTGTTTATTTAGCCTAGCTAAGTGTCTAAATCTGCAAGCTGACATGCGCGCACACATGACAAAACAAGTAACAGCAGGTACAAGTGGGCTGAAATAGAAGCTCCTGACAAAGTTGCGGATATTTTAAACCAGGATTACCAATGGACAGAAATAAAAAATGACTGCAAACTGCAGAGATTGTCAGCACTGTCATTTTGTTTTGAATCCTGCTTAGTAATAACTTCAGTCAAGCCCCTTGCCTGTTTGGGGAAGTCGCCTCCGTACCGGTGGCACTGCATTTCCCCCTGTATAAATTGCATTCTTTCTCCTGCTTCCAACAAATTTAAACCAGAGGTTCAGACTTTGCAGTTCATGGGGGCTCAAGGACTCTCTGCCTTGAAAAACTATTCAAGAGCACTTGCTAGTGGCTGAAAATTAAAATAGCACCTTAACAGGCCATTACTCAGCCTGTTTCGTTCATGCCTTTTTTAAACCATAGGGAAGACAGCAAGAAGACAATAAACACCCGTTCAATAATTCTGTATTCAGGCACCAGATCATTTTCTCAGTTAATGGTAAATATTATATACCAGTAAGCAGTTTTTCAAAGCAACCAGTTGTGAAATACATTGAAAACAATGCTAGTTTCCCAATCACCATCAAGGAATATCAAAGATAATTCAATTGTGTACATTTTACATGAATGCCTGAATTTCTCCATTCAGTTTTGAACAAAACACGCGTTAATAAAGCAAGCTATTTTAAAGGAAGATGCTAATTTATTCCCTTGCATTTCAATTTGCCACAGAACACATGCTTCTTGTGTTCTCCAGTTAGATGCCCTAATGTATAAGCATGCCACACATGAAAATGCATGTGAGCAGCCCGTTTAATTGACAGCTGCTGTAATAAGAGTCCACAAATAGGATGAACTGTAATTACCACGCAGTGACATTGCGCTGATTTAGTTGCACTAAAACTTCCCGGATGAGAACGGATGTGACAGCAGATAACCAGGTACAACTTCGGCGGTGATTTTAGAGTTTCCCCATCACAGCTCTGTAAGGGGCAGTGATGCTGTGGGTGGTCACCCGTGGAAGTGTGTTAGCACCGATACCCCAGTGCTTTGGGGTTGGGAGGACCAGGGATAGGCAGCCAGCAAGGCACAGGGGCCCCAAGGAGAGGGCCCTGTAAGCGCTGTCTCTCTGAGGGAGATAGGCTCCGCTCTGAACTGCTAAGCTTTAGAGGAACAGATTGCCGGCTAGTATGGAAAGCTGCCTGTTTCCTAGATTAGCGATGAGGTAATTTAGAATTTACATATGTGTGGAGAGGGACTGTTTTGATCCCAAGGTAATATGTCTGTGGTATAATAATTAGGCGATAGAGAAAAGGTGAAGGAAGGAGGCCAGATAAGAGGGAAGCGAAGTGTCGCTGCTGATGGTGCCAAGGAGGGACACAACAAAACGCTGGGCCCTGTGTTGTGCTAAGTGGCAGCTTTGCTGGAACAAGAGCAAGATGCTAAGCCAGGGACAGGCAGTGCACAGCAAGGGACATTGCAAAGGGCCGTGAAGCACAGCTGTGAAGCTGAGTGGGCTCCTCCAGTCCCAAATCCTCACTCCTGACACTTCCGTACCTGGAAACCAGGCTTTGCCACTACCTTTTCACTTGCCTGAACACCTCTGAGTTCTGCTGGGAGCTGGGTTTTAGCAGGATGAGGCCACGTGTACTTGACCACCCTTAGCCCAGTGGCTTTAGCACATGCCCAGGTGTGCTGCCTCGCACCTAGGCCCCAGGGAGGCAGAGGGGTTTGCCCGCAGTTGTGTGGGGAGCTTACAGCAGAGCAGGGAATCGCTGCTGACCCCAGGCAAATGCTTTGATCCTCACAGTGTCCTCCCCAAGCATGGGACTGGCTGCACGCGGAGAAAACGTGCTTTCACTCATCCTTCAGTGATGAGGCTGTAGATGATGGCAGAGAAGCGATCACCTGCACAGTGAAAATACAACATCATTCCTGAATTCTAGTATAAAAAAACAAAACATATCTATTTCTAATACTGGCTGTTCCTTCTTGGACTCTGTTTGGCACAGGACTTCTGGAGGTCAGGCAGGAAGCTTGAAATGACTGTAACCACTCTTTTACATTTTGATTAAAATTTGAATAATCTATCCCATTTTGAATAGCAAACTGGGAGTAGGTTAAGCCTGAGACACCAGCTCCGCCCTATTCAGAGAATCCTCATGCACTGAATTTGCCAGTATTAAACAGCATCTGCCAATATATGCCCAGAGATTTCTGTAAAAGTGAAGGTCAGTGTACTCATGCTTAAGACAAAAAAAAAAGGTGGCATCAAAGTTCAGTTGAGTGTTAGAATAGTCAATCAGTCAATCTCTATCTCTTCTCCTTTATTTCGTTCTCATTACTCTTTCTGCCATTTTCTTGCCATTTTCTCTTTGGTACATTTCAGCGTCTGTATTTTTCCTTAGAATTCTTTTCCTTATTGTATCTTTTATTTTTGCTGTAATTTCTCTCCTGTCTAAGCCTGCTTTCATCTTGAAATGTAATTTCTTACAGCTTTCAATTATCTTTAAAAAAAATAATTTTCTGTGCAACTTCTGTTTCCATCTTCTCTGCACATTGTTCTTAATCTCATTTCTAGCTGTTTTTATAGTTACTTAAAATAGCATTATATATATATATTTCTTCTCTCCTTCTCTTCTCTGAAGATAACTAGGTATCATTGTTATTTCCCTCGCCATCTCCTGAAGACTATTTCTAAACAACACTCCACTCATCTTCAGCAGGGCTGTACTTTCTCCTCTTGTCTTCCTCCTGCAGTGGTAGAACAGAGGGGGGGGCACTGCCCCTTCTCTGGGGACCTGATGAACCTTTCTGTGCTCACATGTGGTCACCATCCAGACAACAGACTTCTAGGACAACCATTAAGGTTTCTTTAATTTGGAAGATCAGTGCATCATTTCTGCCTCTAGTTTGGGACATCCATCAATAGTCCTAGCAAAAGGCTCCTGGCAGGATTGCTGCTGCAGTTATTGAGGTTCAGTAGGGAGTACCAGAAATGCTGTTTACAACTAAATCCTTAAAGTCATTTCAGACACAAATTTTGGAGAATGTGGCCTTGCTTGCAAGCAGTACTCTCCTTGTGACAGAAGTTCAGTGTCCTCTTGAGAGGAGGAAAGAAGGCAGGATTAGTGCTGGGCAGAGCTGTACTAACAGCAGCTTCAGCAGACATCAAGGGCTATGAGGATTTTTAAGTACTGAGAAGCACTTAAAAGTCAAGTTTCTCAGCCTCAAGGGCACTTACATTGAATACCTAAAAGGTTTTTCTTTTCTGTTTCCTCTTTCTCCAAAGAGGAAGAGATTATAAGCAGGTCAAGGTTTTGTTTGCTTGTTTGTTTTTTAATTTTCATTCTGGGGAATTTAAATTACCTGTATTTTGGGGCCAGCTCAGCAGAAGCATACAACAGGAGCAGTGTGCTTGCAAGTGGATTGTGCAACTGTTTTCTTTTGTGGTGTGTTTTCTTTTGTATCACTGTAGTCAGTAACTGCTCTGGATCCCATTCTAGGACACAAGCCAAGAATGAGAAATAAGGCTGCAAGCGAGACAACAATTCACAACCGTGGTATTGTTTGACTTGGAGTACTCACCAGGGTAAAACCTACAACAGGAATCCACAATGCTTTAAGTAGCAGATGCCGATTTTAATCTTTCTGGTACCGAGGAAGTCCACCTTGTAGAGCTGCACACGGCCCACGGAGCCACGAGGGACCTGGCTGAGGGAATTCTTCCTGGTTATGTCAGCGAGGAAACGACAGCAGGAGCAAGCGTTGGGAAGCACCCAAGGTGATCAGCAGAGAAAGTAGGATGCATATGAATATGTGCTTTGTTAGAGAAAAGGACTGTGCTATCAGGGAAAATAAGCAGCAGAAGATTAAAAAGATGAATGGTCAAAATGGGGAAAAAGTACCAATGTTTAAGTCTGCTAGGAATTTTTAGCCAAGAACACAACAGTCTTTGAGCATACACACTACACACTGAATGAGAAAGGAAAAGATAAAGTTCTTTCACTACTATTTGGAAACAAAACAAAACAAAAAAAGAAAAGAAAATGGGCAAAGTACATAGAGGTTTTGATTCTGCTCAATGAGGAAGAAAGAAAGAAAAAAAAAACACATTAAAAACTGCTGAAAAACTCCATCAGTGTAGGATAAGACAGCAACAGATAATAAACATCACAGTGCTCTACAGGTCTTCAAGTATCCTAGATTTTAAAGGAAATTAGCATAATAAAAAGTAAACTGACAAAGAAAACTCTTTAATTTTCTGATAATTGGTAAGATTTGTGATGAATGTTTAAAACAATTTAGGATACATTACAAAATGAAAATTGAACTTAGAGCATAGCACAAGTTACTCCACAGAATGACATAAACTCTTTTATTTGCAGAGCAGTTGTTTGAGCTGTTTAGAAAACGTAGACAAAAAATAAATTTTGATGAAAAAGAAAACCTCTTTCAGAACTGTTTGTAATTTCCTAATCCAGCCCACACTCCCACTTCCCACCCGTCTTTGAGAGTACTCTGGGTGGGATCCAAAGCCTGTGAAATCAATGGACAGGATCCCACTGGCATCTAGCAGGTAGGACACGAATGCCAAGTCAGTGTCGGGGTGTCTCTTGAAAGCCATATCTCTCGCTGCAGATCCCAAATATTATATTTAGGCCTGAAATAATCCTCTCTAAAACAAGCTACAAACGTTTTGGATATCTTATGGTCAAACTTGCTAGTGCAAACAAAATGGCAAATAGTAAATTTATAAGGATCGCAATTGCAAAAAGAAAAAATCATGAATATTCAATGAGAAATCTATGTACCACTATGTCCAAGAAAAAAAATATGTAAATTCCATTGTTCAGAACAGCCTAGAACTATTAGCTCAAGTAGTGTTTATACCCTGGCACTGCAACAGCTGCAGTTTTGCCATGGGAGGGAGGGCGAGGATCCTTACTCCCCACAAACATAGTTCTTTCCTTTTTACCTCCTGAAATCTGACATAAAGCAAACGGCGGACAGGTCCTGGAGGAAAATGCTACAACTGCAAACCTACTGCCACTGCACACAAGACTTAAAAAGGAGAATGCCATCTATCTGCTCATGTAACCTGCAGAGATAATGCAAGCAGTTCTCTGGCACCCGCACAGAAAGGTATAGGAATATAAATAATTAAATATAATAATTAAATTAATTATAAATAAATAAAGGAAATGTTCCTTTATTGGACAGAAAAAAAAAAAAAGCACTCTATGTAAAATTGCAGCCCACAGAACAGGAAGCGTCTCAGGTCCCATCACTTGTGTTATCTAAAAGGACAGACTAGACTACCATGACACTATTTTCTAGCCTTTCGGTCTCTGAAAATAGAAGAAAACTCCCCAGAAAAAACTCTGTAACAATCACAAATTAATTGTATTTTTTTACCAATAATTTCAATCAAAACAGGTTGGATCTTTGATAAAGTGATATTTTAAAGGGAAAATTGCTACCATTGCTGAAAGGAACACCAAAATCCTGCAGATATGTATGCTTCTGTTAAAGTGGGTCAAGCACCCGGGTTTTCACCTAAGTCCTCAATTTTTAGTAATATTTTTAAACACCTTCATATCTCATGTCATGAGTTGTGGAATCACAATCTGAAGATGGAGGCAGTCAGCCTGCACAGCTGCAGGTTCATCTTGAGCTATAACTTTCTTGGACCGTGCCAGAAATAAGCCCGTATGATCTCTGTATAGCATGCATGCTATACCTAGCCTGTGAAAAAGAGACTTCAAAAAGACATTAACTTTATACTTTGTGATTCCTTGGCTGAACACCATCCCACACTTACAAAGCACAGAGAAATACCAAGGTGGTAACAAAATTGTCATTTTAAAACGGCAAGTAAAATTTCTAATACTGTTTTCCTTCGTGGTGACTTCTATACTAGATCCAATTTAAAGCACAGATTGTCCTCCTGGGAGGGAAAAAAAAGCTTTTCATTTATTCTTCTTTGTGTCATTCAGTGTTTCTCTGTGTCATATCGGGCTATGCAGACAGTCACTCATGATGCCAGCAATCATCTGATAGTCTGGGATCAGGGCTAGGGAGAACTTTGAAATGGAGAAAATGCAAATCAGCATCACCTACCATAACCAGATTTTTAACCAGCACCTTGTATACTCTAAAACAAGGAGTCCTATATGCTTTGGATAAAGCAAAGATTAAAGATTTTTAGTCTCCTGGTTTGTGATGAGCTCCAATGGCAATTATTCTCCCTGGATGAGTTTTTTTAAAGTCGTTCTCATTTGGGTTCTCCACTGCAGTACAGTCCCCCTTCATCAGTTCTTCTTACCTGTGCAGTTGTGGGTAATTTAGCTTCTATCACACTACATGTTTTCACAGACCTTCATGGACAATGTGTCCACTCAGATGCATTTTTAATGGGTAATATTCAAAATGAGTTGGTGGTGAAATGGCATATGTAAAGACATGCACGCAGATATACATATGAATAGGAGTAAACAGCTTTTTTTTTTTTTTTTTTTGGTGGTATCAGCTTAAAGTGCTGTCTAGCAGGACGAGATTTCCTTCCATCAGTCATAGTGAACACATGTACTCTTATTTCATTCATAGTTCCAGGAAATAGTAATAATTTTTGCAGTAGGAAAGTTAATCTGTCAGGATTATAGTATTCAGAATGAGCTGCAAAGAGAAGGAAAGAACCATAAACGATAACTACATGTAAACTAATTGCTGGTTTTATTTTATCAAGCCACAAAAATGTAAAATACTCAGCTCCAGGGATTCTAAATGGATTGAATAATATTTTTTTAAAAAAGAAATCTTTCATTTGTTTTATTCCAGGATAATGAGTAAGTGCCCCCAGGACACTCTTGAAAGGAGATAATGCATCTCAAGAGCTGATTTCCTTTTTCTGGCAACATATTCAAACTGTAAAAGTATCTGGATTAAGCAACTAGACTGACTGGCTGTCAATACTGCAAAGCAAGTTTACAAAGCCACCTCAGTTGCACTGCTCAGCAGCAGCTATCTTTCAGTATTCAAAACTGTCAGGTATATTTTCTTCTCACGTGAAAACACAATTTTCTCTTCAAACTTAAGGTGCAACATAGGGAACAACTCAGGGAGTGAGCTGCTCGGGAATCCAGAGATATTTAGCTCAGGTGTTACTTAGATGTCTAAATTAATACAGAAAAGACAGAAATTCAAAAGCTTTAGAGCCCCAAATCTAGAATTTACACACAATGGTATGGAGCCCAATCTTACAAGCCCACTTTACTGTTCAGGGTTTTTCCTAAACCCCCTTTGAGCACACAACACCCAGATGCCCATGACTGGTGTCTCTCCAACTGATAACTCTTCTATGCAACGAAGGGAACAAAAATGCAAAGCCAAACCGAGGCGGCAATGCGAGCAAGTGGATTAGAAAAGGAATTGGTGATTGACAGATACGGGTTTACACAGGGCTCTGCTTTGCTGAATGATGGCAAATCAAGCTCCTGCTGCTTTTGATCCCTAGCTAAGCGGGATGGTGAGCCTAGAGGACTCCAGACAGGAATTTCTGACCTGCTGTGAAATCAGACACGACTGCAGCTCCCACAAACTAGAATCCTCAGCAAGGAGCACTACACGATAACCAGGCAGGCAGAGGCTGCAGTCTCACCTTCACCTCCGGACTGAGTGTGGGGTATTTCCCACCAAACTCTGAATCCCAAAGAGGCACGCCTGGTAGTGGGGTGGGCCATAACAGATGGAAATGTGGGCCACAACTTCCAGTTTTCTGGAAGGAGAGACTTGACAAAGGTACACTTGAGACTGCTGCACACCTACAGGTGCTTCAGTAGAGCAGGGTTATAGAGCTGTGTTTCATATAGCCCCAGTAATGCCACGCACCCTTCTAATTCTCCTTGCAGCCCCATTGGAAAAACAGATAAAATGTTGGGGAATGCATCTACCTATGTGTTTAACAACCAGGAGTTATTATTTCTCCCAAAGAGTTATAACAAACCATTGACTTGTTCCAGTAATTTGTAACACCTCGGAAAGTCAAGGAAGATCTTTCTATTTTTAACAGACATTAGAATGCTTCCATATTTTAATTACTATTTACCCTATGTTTCTAAAAAGTCAGAAATACATATATCTAGTCTGTGTTACTACTTCTGGAATCCTACGTCCCTTTAATATTTAGACCTCACTCTAAAGTGAGAAAATGTTTCATGGTGGCCATTTCAAAACGGAAAAGCAAACCTGCTCTCTAAGACTTCGGCATGTTTGCACCCGTATAAAAATAAAACTGTCAATGAAACTGTCAAAAAAAAAAAAGGGACAAAAAAGCTTTGCTGCCTCTATAGACATTTGTTATATAATGTAATTCACAACCCAATTATGGTTATATAGTATATAGCGCATATATATTATGTCTTTATATATACATGCCACTACAAAAACTCCTATGCTAGTATGCCTCAGTTTCATTGAATGTGTTGATCTTTACAGCTTCCTTTTAAAATTACCAACCTTCAGGGGAGAAAAACATACAAGTACCTTAAGAAATGTTGATTTATGAACTAGAGTGGTCTTTATTTTTCTTGTAAACCTGGGTGGAATATTGATCAGTTATAAGACTGCTATAGATCTCACAGGTTTGCAAGATACATTATTATATTTCGAGATTATCTGATACTGCAAGAGAATTTTTCCCCTTCTTTACCATGGTCATACATTTTCCTGTCTCCAACTTTTTTTCTACTCTTCTTAGAGTTAGGGAAGCTATCAGAAAATAAAAACAAAAAGGAAGAAATCATCCTAGAGAAAGTAGCTTTGGGCCACCCCAGGTTTTCCCAATCCATCATAATGTGGGTTTTATTTCATACCCCACTGAGGTGGAATTTGCAGAATGTTTCTTGAATTACCATGAGGCACTCTTATGAGACAATTACTGTCTTTTTTCCCCACTTTTGCTTCACTCTGCTTTTGACAGCTGTTGGCGTTTATTATATAGCTGATGGACCCAGCATTAATTTTCAGTGAAGAGCTCTTCTGAAGGATACAGATCAGTTAAACTGTAAAGTAAAATGTATGGACTAGGATTGTTCAAAAGTAGGATATCCATCTTGTAGAGAATAAAAATATTCCAAAATCTTCTGGAAGCCAATTTGGTGCAAAAAATGAAATACAGAAATTTTACCAAAAAGAAGTTTTAGAAAATAATGTTTTGAAAATGTTGGAATAAGCAAGAAAATGCTGACTTTTTTATTAGAACAAAAATATTTCAAAATGCTAACAGTTTCGATCGTTTGAAATCCAAGTCTGTGGCTCCAGCTTCTGGGGAATAATACCAGGGAGACAGGAACCTCTTCATAATATTCCCCGAATATTACCTGTCTTGAGAATCTCCCAAATAATCAAGTTTATCAGTAAGACACCATTACCAAACAGTAGTACATATACCAAGATAAATTGTATTGTGGGTTACCTATATCTTAATTACTTGTTCAAATAAACTGTGCAGATCCAGACCCTATGAAAACTTTGGTGAATATAACATTATATGCTATTTCAAAAGGCATTCTTGGAGCTTTAGAACCATTAATTATTTCAGATTCGTTAAAGTATTTGGGTGCTCAGAGTGCAGACCTTTCTCTGTCTCAAAGTAGCTGAAGTGTCTGACCTTATATTAGAAAAGGGGTTCTGAGCAACTGGTCTGCAATTCAGTAAAACCAGTGGTGCCAAAGTCAGTCACAGTCTGGCTTTCAGCTCCTAACTCTTCAGCTGAGGCTGGATAAGAATTACAAGCTGTATTTTGGCAAAAGCAACAATCATCACATATATGATATAGATCTGAAGCTTTGGCAGTGCTGTTGTGACCATCAGCCAGCTATCTATCCAAATTATGTGTGTCTTTGATTCTTTTCAATGCTCACTCCACGCCTTTTCTGAGATGCTGTCTCCCTTTTTATGTGGTATGAACTGCACTTGCTAGGAGTAATTGTTTTCCTCCCACCCTTAAATCAGGAGCTAACAGTAAGGGTAAAGTTGCTTGTACTCTTTCTGTGTGGAAGGAGACTTCTGGATCTGGGCCAGAATGCAAATGCACTACTTCCAAAGCGCTCCCCTATGAAGGGTCATACAATAATTATTTTGCAGATGTTGAATTTTGTTTTATTGCACTGGAATCTCCATTGATTCATGTCAACAAGATCTCTAGAAATTAAAGAATTTCTTCATTATTAACACGTATTACAGTCTACAAAGCAGAACTGTGGACTGAGACAGAAGGTTAGGGCAAAACCATCAACTAATCCTCACATTAATCAAACCCAAAGATGTTCACTGTTGATTTTGACATGCATCTGCACCCTATCTTCGGATGGGCATGGAATAGTTATTCAGCATATGTAAGTCTTACCAGTCTTATGGGGACTGGTTTTGTTTTGCAATGATTTTATTCAGGTCTCAAATTCATACCCCTCCTGCAGAAGTTACTGAACACTTACAGTCGGAAGAATATGTATTGGAAGAAGTCTTCCAAACTGAGGTGTTATATTCCCAAATAAAATCTAGTACAGTCACTTACAGCATGAGACAAGGTCTGCCAGATGGACCACGATCCAACACAGCTGGTTCTAACATTCTTGTCACCACCTTGCTATCAATATCATCCTAATTACACACACTAAAAGAAAAATGTCTTCAAAGAATTCCTTAATCAAGAACCTTACTGATACAGCCTCCTGCTGGAAACATTCTTTTCCTTGCCATGAGCAAGTTTAAGTGCACAACGCTATGATTTGTTAGGTGGAAGAAGCTGTATGACAAAACACTTCAGGGATGCAATGCTTTTTGCCAAGCAGCTGAAACTGTTTTTTTGATAAATGCTCGTGTCTCATACTATTAACACTGTCACACAGGTAAAGTTTGATCTGCTGACAAAATCTCTTGTGGCTGTCTCTTAATCTATTCAGTAATCAATATTAACGCTGTCATATGTCTCAAAACATTCCTTTTAGCTTGTTTGTTTCAGCATGTGCTATATATACTCACATATATTTCACTCCATACGTTCATTTTGTATGTGCATATACATTTCATTCCAAGTAATAATATACATTTTCTCTCGTAATTGCAACAAGCCAGAACGTAACAGAAAGATACCCTGGCAAAGAGCACATTATTAAAGACTTGGAAAACATGAGATGGAGCTGCTTACATAAAGCTGCAGTTAGCACTGACCTTCAGGGTCCATCAGGATCTCAGTGTAGTTCAACAATTTTGCTTGCTGTGTTAGGAATCTGGCTTTGTAACCTCAGCTCTGCCTGATATCAGCAAGAATGGACAGCTTGGTCCATCCCTCTCACGACTGAGCACATCACATTTCAGATGTTTATGCAGCCAAGTAATAAAAGTTGCAGTACTGTGATAAACGATGGATGGTTTGCCTATTCTGTCTGTCTCATAATATTAAAATAAGCTGTGATGATGCATAAGCCCAAATACTAGCCTGTGCCCTCACACCTAATCACTCCACTCCAAATTGCTAGTGAAGATGACCTTTCCAGATTAATCACACCAGACACCTTGACTCCTTCACGGTGCAGCAGATTTCAGTTTTCTCTTAAACACATATTTCCTTAAGGCCGTCAGAACTACAAAGTTTAAAGAAAATTAGCATGTGTCTTGGCTTAACTGAGACCTGAAAGGATGGAACTGTTATTTCTTGGAGACCAAACGAGTGTAACTTTGAGAAGTTCGTTTTCACAAGCAGACGCTGCATTTTAATAATTTATCCTCTCAGAGGAGCAGACTGTACCTTGAAGTAGAGCCTGAAAGGTTCTACCCTGCAGGGAATGCAGCTACAACAACAAAAAACTGAAAGCCATTTGGCTGCTTGTGACCAACTCAGAGTTGGAATTGGCCAAATTCCACACACAAGCACAGAGACACATACACACAGCGTCTGCAACCAGCTCACAGTGCCAAATTGCAACCATATTTATAATCCTTTCAAAACACTTGGGTCCATTTTTGTGGGAACAACAAACATAAAAATAATGAAAAAACAATATTTCTTTTAGAAAACGAAGTGTCTTCTCTCCCACGCACCCAGTAAAAGAAGTCATGTTGCATTTCCTGCTATTGAGTTGAGCAATACCAGCCATTAACATTTACAGTTTCTTGTAAAGATTTCTTTTGAATTAATATATATAAAAAAAAGAACCCTAGAACCCTTAAAGTTTTGATATACATCATCTTTTCTGACTAAATCCAAGGAAATTACTCATACCTGACTGTGTAAGCAAACACTCCTCCTAATTTAAATTATACCTGTTCTTGCAAAGCTATTGTTTCAACAACAAGAAAGTGGTTACTCTTTAATATGCATGCAAATTGCATTTAGTAGTGGCACAGAATGAGCTTTGTACCCATGCCATGTGGGTATTAAATACGAAATGACAACAAAGAATCTCTCTCAACTCTCAAAACTATTGTTAAGAACAAATTCATTTTTTGTTGATACTAACATCTTTAAGAAACAACATTTTCATATGCGCTTGCACATATATATAAAAGTCTTTTACATTTGCACATAACTGGGTTTGAGGGCAGACCGTTAACTGCTGTCATCAGTCAACAATATTTAAATTTTACACAACGTTAGTCTTTCCTTTGCTGTTGTGCTCTGCAGAAGTTTAAAAATGTTTGAAACTCTGCTTGATGAGACAGCAATTCTGGAGGACCAGCTTCTTCCACTGCTCTAAGTCAGCCTGCAATAACCAATTTCATTCTCAGAGGATAAGATCCACACGATACAATAATATTTCTAATAGCATCAGAATCTCAGACTGAAAGTTATTTTCATATCTGAAGCATCAAATGTTTATTGAAGGGAAAGTATCACTTTAGAAAATGAAAAAGGAGAATTTTTCCACTGAAAAGTAGGGCAAAAGAGGAGAAGGAAGGGAGAAGAGGGAGAAGGGTTATTCCCTGAAAATGGGCAAATGTGGACTGCATGATGCCACTTACAATTCTGAAACATGAAGCAGAGCTGCAGTAAAACGACATTAGCAGCTTTCATATGATAATTCATATAGAAGAGAAGGTTGTTTCTGGGTGGAGCACTAGCCAAGACCAAGTTCACTGAACCTAGCATTCCATTCAATCAATCACAGGAAAAACAATGAGAGCGCGAGCTAGGGGGAACTTTTATTTTGACTGTGGCAGATGTGAAGGCAGGGGGTGAATGTAGGGAAGGGAAAGCATGTAAAAGTGAGGATTGGAGAGAGCTAAATACTTGAAACGTCTCCGAATGCACATATATTATTTATAACAATAAAATAATTATTCCTGCATTGACATACAGGCTGGCAAACCAAACAAATGCAGATTTATATGGTATATATAACACATCAAATAATGAAAAAAAAGTTAGTGGCATTCTGCCAAGTCTCCCCCAGTCTCCCCACCCCCCTTCCCAGTCATTGACTTTCAAAGAGGAAAAGATTTCAAACAACAAATTCTATGCTGTCTTCCAGGAGATGCAATGAGAAGCGATTTACACTTAGTTGTATCTTCTAAATTGTCCTAAATCAATTCAAGTTTCCCATAGTTACTTGCAAGAGCTTTGTAGCTTGCTGGGACAGACATACAAGTTGAGATTTTCTTGCCTATGTCTTTTACGTAGGATTTTTCATCCCCTTTATTTGCTGCCTTCTGGCATCATTTATTCTTATTTTAAAATAAAAGCTACAAAGGCTGTTCTATTTTCATGGAAATTACTCAGCAGTAAGAATTTCAATTCATTTCCAGAAGAATAATCTTTGTGCTCGTCAATTCACCCCAGATCATTTGCTGGCTTTCACAAAGCAACTTACTAATCAATGACAAATTAAATAATGTTCTATATGAGGAAGACTTCAGAGGTGGTACATAAAATTTGGGATTCCTGGAATATCTTCAGACTGGCTACAGTTCATTTGCATGAAAATATGACTGTTAAAAACTGCATTGAGCTTTCTGTGCTGCCCAGCTCAAAGTAAATCCTACTGATGCATGGGTCTATTTCCTTTAATCATATACATACATTCACATTTGATTCAACACTCTTGGTGTACCTTAAAAATGTTTGTATTTCAAAACCGCAGAGCTATCATACCAACACTTTGCTGCACTCTTTGGGAAAAATCATTCAGGCTGCTCTGAGAGATGTAAGCCATGCTATCAAAATGCATTGCTTTAGAGCACGGCTTCATTTTGAAGGAGTGTGGGAATCATTCACAGTGCTGCACTCCTCAGGGTTTCTCACCAGGGGCATCATTTCAGAGTTAGGTATTTTCAAGTACTCACAATTGGAATAAATTTGCCCTCACTGGAAAAAAAAACACATGGCTTGCATTTGACTGTAATGAGACCTCACTGTGATATAATGCTTACAGAAGTGCCCTTAAATTCCCATCCTGAGCTGTCCACAAGACCTACAAGGTCATTTCAGGATGCCTCAGCCTTTTCTCCAGCAGCAGCAACCTCTCTTGGGCCCAGCTACACCAGCAGGGTCCCATGTTTCCATAGGGTGAGAGCCCAGAGCAGTTTAAGGAGCTGCAAAGCTTCCACACCATGCAATCAATCCTATGCCAAAAATTCAGGCATCGCTTAGCAGGCACTGGACATGTGCCTGATGTATGTGTAGTAGTTTCTGACTTTGTAACCTGATGCACACCGCATTCCCAGAGTGAGAACACTGGAATATCAAAAGTTTAGGAATTATCATATTTTAATATCTAATACTAGAAGGGACTGCAAGACTGTGGGGTAGCAGAGAAGAGCAGTGCATGGAAGGAAGGAGCATGGGCGAAGTCCCTGCAGATGTACCATGGATTGGCTACTCTGCCTAAAGCAGTTTTGGTTGCATCTCACTGCTTTGTACCACTACATTTTTTTCCACACAGCAAACATAAGGTTTTAAACAATCCACAAGAACCCACATTTTCTCTAGTGGCAGATGGTGCAGGATGCTGGGATAATCTCCCCAGACTTGAGAAAGTGTACAATAAGGAAGGAAAGATTCAGTTTTTAAAGAAATTGAATGTTTGATCACAGGTTGGCATTCCGCAAAGCTGTGTGCTGTTACTCTGACAAGTTCTTAAAAGTAGAGTTAGCTAATAAAAGAACTTTATTGATTGTCATGCCACATCAGGTCAGAAATTCATTTAGTATTTTATTGCATTTCTAGTACCAGATGTTTCAGAGGAAGGTGTGAAACTCCCATAACAGAATTATGCAATAACTTGATTATGAGAGAATCTTCTTCCTATGCCCAATGCTTAATGGTTATAGCATTATTGCTCTTCTTCCTATATACTGTCATCCTATTTAAAGTTGCTGCAGCTGTTCTTTGCACACATAACATGCAATTCTAACAATCTTTGCCACATTATTGAAATGCTATCCATGGACAATGAGTTACACAAGTTAACATGCGAACAGTATTTCAGTGGTTTTCTGCCTCTTAAAAACTTCCTTTGATAACAACTGTGAACAAAAAAGTACCTATTCTGTACAAATCCATACTATTTTCATAGTATGTAAAAAAGAACAGGCATACATAAGCCCATAAATGAGAAGCTAGGTTAAAAAAACACTTCTGCAACTGCTCTTAAATATCTACTAAAAAAATTGCTTTCATATACTTTCCTGACAGTAGCTCCCTTTCAAGAAAGCTAATGAAACCGAACCCAAAGCAGATGGGAATACAATCAAGACAAATTTGTTTTCCAATTCCATTCAGTTGTTGTGGATTTTTCTTCACTCTTCTACTTTCAGATTCCTCATCTGTTTTATGGGTTGCTACTACTCACTCTCCCCATAGTGAAAGATCAATACATTCATATTTTTTAAAGTATTTTCAGATCTCCGAGTGAAAGGGGCAACTACATCAAATTCATTTTGTGTTTATAAAAAAGAAAATTTACTTTAAAAGTTAATTCAGTGAAGGCTTCAAAATTCAGATCAATACAGATCTGAGAATTGAATATAGTGAATCTGAATGCAGTGTTATGTATGTGTTATTCAGTCTGGCTCTGACCCAATAAAGCACTTAACCACGTGCCTGGTTTTACATGCCGTAAGTAGCCCCATTGATCTCCGAGGCACTACTCACAGCTAAGTGCTCCACTGGATTGGGGCCTTTTTGCTGTGGGGCAGAAAGGGAAGTGCCCCAACCATTAAGATACCCAAGAATCCAATTACATTTCTCTCCCAATAGATCTACCTATAGCTCTGTTTATCACCCCGACCATGTTTTCTTTAGTCCACAAGCAAGGCTGTTTAACTTACTAGCTTCCAGAAGGGCAGGTGTTATGTGAGCACTCATTTCAGCAGATTTAGCATCCTTAAAATTAACCACTGAGTTTTCAAATGTAGGCCATGAGTATTTCAGAAATAAAAGCTAAAACACCTCTCCCTAAAGTAAATGAAAGTCAATGGTATTCAGTTCGCATTGAAAATTTTTTTTCAGTCTAGGTAGGCACAATGAAAGACTTTGCACTACAAAGCTTCTCAGTCAGTGCTTCTGAAATAACACCTTTGGCTCTTTCTTCCTACAGGTTAAGAACAAGCAAGCTCTCATGTTTCATCAAGAATTTGATAAAGGTATTTCTTTCCCTTTTGGAAGATGAGTACAGAATAAATTAAGAGCTGGCCTTACTGGCAAATACTTTTCATCAGTTTCAGATTAATTTGGGTTCACCTTGTTCTCTTAGTTCACATAAATATGGGAGATTTTGCTCTTATGCTTGAGTACATCAGGCACCACCTTGAAATACATGGACTTTGATCTCCCTGAGGGTAGTAGCTTGCAATTACTACATTGCTACCATATTGTAAAAGGCCATGGGAGAGTTTATATTAGTATTTTAGTTGGGTCTGGGAACTTCAGAAGAAAGTTTTCTAACCGTACTCACCACACCTCAGTTCACAACACAGAGCAAACTCAAAGGGCACAAACATGCTGATTTTTGGATGAAGCTGATGTGGAAAGTGTACTCCAGAGGTCAACTCAGGCACTCCAGGCATTAATGGGCTTCTGCCCAAGGGATAAGAGTACCTCCAAAATGCTCAGTGTGAAGCTTTCATCCCCAGCACGAACATCATCTCCTTCTTGCACTGAGTTACTCAGTAGTGTAGATGACA
Source organism: Anser brachyrhynchus (assembly GCF_964034855.1). Taxonomy (NCBI): domain Eukaryota; kingdom Metazoa; phylum Chordata; class Aves; order Anseriformes; family Anatidae; genus Anser; species Anser brachyrhynchus. Next base: position 32,644,566 of record NC_137701.1, read on the forward strand.
GCAGAAAGCCATAACTTACAAATTAAGGTAATTGTCATTCCACTCAAGGTTCAATTCTCTGCTGGACAGTAAAGTCTGATCCCATTTCTGAGTGATGCAAAACAACTCAGTGAACCATATTTCTGCTGCAGAGTAGTACAGGTGTGGAGATGCTTTAGGGAGATTGCAGCAAAAGGCAAGATGGATCCTTCTCCCAGTGTACCAGCAGCAGGCTGGTCTCATCTCCCCCAGGCAGCAGAAGTGAAAAGAGTGCAAAGGAGATCACTCCATTTTTGTGGTGGTTGTTTTTGTTTGTTTTAGACGTTAGTTGAAGTGAAGGTAAAGATCAGGAAGCTTCATTCTTCTTACATGCAGGTCTGAGAAGAGATTTTAGATTTTCATACCAGTGTCATTCTGTTCTCTTCACCTGAGCTCTGGTTCCTTGCAGTAGGATAACTTAATTTCACACACATGGATGGGCATAGAGTTTGGTCTTCTGTGACTATGTTTTTCTGGACTTGGCGATACAAAACACATGAGCATTGTGACACAAAGCTCATAAAGGTGGCCCTGGCACACATGTTCTGACAGAGCATCTATTTGACCCCTGTGGGATTTCTGATCAGATCAACAACCTGCCTGTCTGGGGTCCATGTTCAGCTCGACATAGTCATGGGGGTAGGCAGCATGGTGTGAGCCTCTCCTTCTCCTTGTGCGCACACAGTACAACTCACTCTTACATCACTTTGCAAGTGTCACCATCTTCTCATTTTCTCCCCTAAGGAACCTGCACACATGTGCCACCTGCAGTGTGGATTTCCAAGAAAACTCTCACCTACATATTAAAACTCATTTCACTTGTAGGGATCTGTTTGCAGTACTGAAATGAGTAAATATTTTTTAAGGGCTAATACAAGAAATTATCTTACCTCCTTAGAAGATCCCGTGCTGTGCTTTGTGGAACAACACCATCAGTTTGGCTTCTACGTGGTTTCACAAGAGCCTTACAAACTCTGAAAAACATAGCACAATTACCAAAGCATTTTGCTTAGTTAAGTATTGTTTTCATCTCTATTCACTTGTAAGTTTAATGCAAAGCTACAGCACTTAAAATATTGTACATCCATGAAAAAAATCTTCCCTGCCTCTTTTTCAACTCCATCATTATGTTACAATTAAGCCAAAACAAAGATTCTTTTCCCCTGCACACAAAGTATAAAAAATATTTACTTTACACTGCAAAAGCAGAGCTCTGTTCAAATCCAGAAAATTAACCTGGGGGTATTTGCAGTAGAAATGTGTCTTTTACAATGATCCCCTTGTGTTAGAACAAACACAGTCAGTCTAGAATCAGTCTGGCTGTGGATTCCTCTCACTCTCAAGTGAGGCTTAGTGGAAAAGAAAAGATGAAAGCAAGGAAGAGGTTTTATAGTGCCTCTCACGGTCTTTTCTTCCTCTGGCTAGAATATGATTAAAGATATCTCACAAACTGTGAATAGGCAACATTTCCTAGCAGCTATTTCAAATTCTGCCCTTGAGGATAATAAAAAAAATAATAAAAATCTTCATTCTTACACAGCATTTTTTACCCACAGATTTGAAAGCCATTTCTTGTCCCACTACTGGGACAAGTGCCCAGGGAAGGGCTGGAGGTCTCACACACGATCAGAGGAGGAGCTGGGTGGGAACCTCCTCACCTTCACATGCCAGGGCACATTCACAGCTGGGCTGAGTAAAGCCTGGCAATGCCACCCTGAGCAGGGAGCACAACAGAACATCACAGCATTGTGGGAAACAGCCTCTTGTCTCAGAGCCGCTCCCTGGACCACTATTCTCACTCCATTACAGCTACAGCAATGACTAGCTGAGTCTCCAAGACAGAAATCTTTTCTTCATCATATTATATTGCAATTCCTTTTTCATCTGTCTTCTTCACTTCTAAATCAATTCTCACTCAATGTATTTTTTCTTTGTTTCATTAACTGATGGTTTTAAGGACTCTCAGTGTTGCATAGTTAATAACTTTTCTGTAGTTCGACTTTTTTCCATCAGTTCACATTTCCAAACCAATTAATTCCTTGTTGTTTTCCAATGGTTATTAAAAGGTAGAAAAATCCAGTTTAACCCAGTCTAGCATCTGAGGGATGCATCTATATGCTAATTACTTTTCCAGTTTGCTAGCAGAAAACTCTACATGATAGAAAGGACTATTTTCTACAATTATCAAGGGCCAGATTTTTAAATGTAGTTAGGTGCTTAAAGGTGTATAAGTGCCCAGCAGGATTTAAGAAGTGCCTAGAGATCTAAATCGTATTGAAATCAGCGTGATCATATTAGGGGGATACCTCAGAAGATACCTTAATACCTTTAAGAGACCAGCTCCACAAGATGCAAAAATTAGGTAAAAAATGACTTTAACACATTTAGTAATACAATGAGGAAGTTAAATGTTTAAAACAGTAAGGTATTTTTTTCTTCAGTTAAAAATATTTTAGGTTCATCAGTAGAATTTGCTATTCAATTATTCAGTTCATAGTGCATTCAAGCAAGTGACTTCACCTAACCAAAAACCTGAAAATATTTCAGTATTGCCATTGCCAGAAGAAACATTTTTTTTTCCTCGTTTTCTTAAAAAACACTTACATTAATTCTTAGAAAGGGTAATAACCTGTGAGTTAGATAAAGTGATATTGTTTTCTGCTATTACCAGGAGAACTGCAGAAAACACATTGTCAATTGAAAACTGGCTTTTTTTGTTGTTGTATATATAGTTGCTGGGTTTTCTCCATCTGTGCTTCCAAATGGGCTTAAGTGGTTTTGATGCCTCAATTGCATTGACTCCTTACTGTGCAAGATGCTCCAAGGCTGAAGTCATGGCCAGGCTCCCTGCCCATTCACATGGCTTAATTGAAAAGGCACCCTCAGCACTTGCTCTGGCAGATTTTATCTGTCCCATCCACTTCTGATGAAATATCACCTGAGCAGCCTCAGACAGGTGAAAACAGCTTGAGGTCCTTCTCAGAAAGGTCCTAATAGCTCAGGGAAAGAGTGGTTTGCAGGGGGCTTGAATTCCAGCAGGCTCAGGTGAATCCAGCATTTTCTACACAAAACATTGGAGCTTAGGAGAATACAGAAATACAGGTTACTCCAGACACCAACCATGTTTTTACAAATAACTAGAGTTTGAAGATTGATTTTTCTAGCAGCTTAGAGGAGGTTATACTGTATTACCTCACTCTTTAACACCCTTTAAAATGGGGCTATGGGTAAAACTTGAACAAGAGTCTCCATGTGAATTGTCAGAAGTGACATGTAGCCCAGAGTCCAGAATCCCCAAACGTGTAGGTGTTACAAATACCCAAATACCTGTTGGATCACCTGCTGGATCTGGGTCTTCAAAAAGAGTTTGTCCAATTTTAGAAACTGTGAGAAGTACCAACTTGCTAGAAGTGGGATCATCTCTCAAATACATTTTGTCTGAGTCATCCAAACATGACCTCCTGCCTTCTACTATATGAATAGTTTTAAAATAATTTTAACCCTTACAATAGGCATCACATCAAGAATAGCAAGCTAGTAAAATAAAGTTTAAGGACTCTGTGGTTTTATTTAACTCTAGGACACAATGACCATGCATCTCTTAATGCTATCATCTCACAGCCTTAGAAGTGCAGCAAAGCAAAAACAGAGGAAAAAATTTGTTGCAGCAAAGTGGTTCACTGCTTGTTTATCCGATTCATTCCTTAGTCCACAACTTGTATTTATTTCTTCCCTAGAAATATTGCAAACTTGCTTAAGGACAGGATGTCTCAAGGTCTGGTAATGGGATTTTTAGCCTTTCACACCCAGCTCATTTATCTGAACACGGGTAGGTCTCCAGGTCAGTGAGTTGTTACCCCGACTCTTGTCCAGCGGCCTCTGAAAAATGAATGAGCAACTTTCACACTGCGGACAGTTCTCTACCTAAAAGTTATCTGCCAAAAGGGGATAGTAACAGAAGGAGAGACATAAGTACACAGGGCTAGAGCCAAAATTTCTTTATGAGCACAAAAAAGAGTAAAAAGAAAAAGAAAAGTTCCCTTGATGCTCCCGAGCAACGCTGGTAGGGAGATTTGAAGACACCAGCACCAACCAGCCCATCGCTTCTGGACAGAGTTATATTTTACTGAATCTGCACTGAATCAGATTTCTGCTGGGCTTGCTCAGTACAGTCAGCAATAGATTTGGGATAAAATAGGAATTCCTATCCTTTAAAGAAAATTCCAACGTTGTGAAACAGAAGCTTTGAAAGATCAGTAAAATCCAACATTTTATTTAAGAAATATTTTTTATAATATTGAACACTAAAAAACAATGATAAAAACCAAAAACCATAACCTATATATACAAACACACACACTCACAAGAATAGCTGAATATCATCTTAAATTGAGGGTATAAAAAAAGTAAACTTTAAAGCCATAATGACATAGACAAAGAAAGCTTAGGCAAGATATTTCTTTTTGCTTAAGTTTCCCTCTCATTAAAAACATTCTGAGCAGCTCTACCAGGTACAGACTTTAAAAGGGAAATTTTGACACGTTTTAAATGAGTCAAAACTGCAGGAGCTGAACTAACTCACATTCCTAGCAGTAAGCTTTACTTTTTGCTTTCCTCCAGTTCCCTGCTTCCCACATGGCAAAAATATCTTCATAGCCCAGCCCAATCTAGTCTTCCAAAAGAAATTAAATTTTTACTATTTATGTTATTTTATCAAGTCAAGGATTAAGCCACGCTTTAATAAATAAATACATCTGTCAAACTTTAAGCACAGCTGAAAACAATCCTTCCATTTACCAGTGGGTTTCAGCAGACCACCACAGGCATACTTCAGCAAGCCCACCCTATCCCTGTCCCCATGCCTGGTGCTTTTGGAGCACACTGTGGGGACCCAATAGAGACAAACACCCCAGCACAACAACGCAGGCAGCTCCGGCCATCCCACACAGAAAGCCACCTAACTTCTTCCAAAGCTCCTACCTCACCAACACAGGGGGTGCCTCTCCACACAAGAAAGTTCCTTCAGCAAAATGTCGTGCTCCAGTACTAGCTTAGTACTATATACTTCCAGATCAAGACTATACATACCTGGTTCTCAAATAACACCCCCTATTGGAGTGTATTCTTAAAATCAAATATAACCTGGGGAGGAAGACAGTGACAGAAGACTGTTAGACCATGACCCCAGCCACTGCCTTTGAACCACGTTCCCTCCCCACCAGGAGATGAGCACCCTGGGCCTGCCAACACCAACATGAGTGAGCCAGCACTAGATGAACAAATGGAGAACACCTTCGCACTTCAGTAACAAATACCCTTAAGAGAAAGCATGTGAGGATCCTTATGAATCCCCAAAAATGATGACTCTAGCCAACGCAATAAAATAAAGTTTTAAAAAACCAACACCCCAAATCACACCCACTCCAGATGAAACCAAGTACAAAATAACAGAATGACCTCCATGAGCAGCTGAAGAGCAGAAACATCCAGAGACCGCTTTAAAATATTTTCTTCATCTTGATTCTCTCATTCCTGGTTATTAAAAACAGCGTACAAATACATGCAAAAGACAAACTTTGAGAGCAAAATTCATAATGCTAATGGATACATAGGAAAAACAACCTTACCAAAGAGGTTGCTTTTATAGTACATTACTCCCTCTCTCAGTTCTCACTATGCCCTAATTGTTCCACAGGTGTGAACTTGATAATCTCTATTGATCTAATTGCTTAGCATACTTAAATGATTTATTATGACCTGATAGTTTGATGCTTTTGTTTCAGATTTCAGAAAGTTCTTCAGTGACAATGAATGTGACCATTTTTCCCCACATATATATAGGCAAGTTTATAAAAATTTATCTTTAGGCCACCATGCTTGTATCAATGCTAATAAAAGAAAAATAGCAAGTTATATGTTTGATCATTTTTCATCTGTAATTAATATAAATCAGATGCAAACCTCATTGATAATTGCAAGTACAAATTGCATGATTTGCTCTGCATGGGTATTTGTTTGTATAGACACCTTAAATTCATGTCTCCTGTGAGTACAATAACTTAATAAGATTTACTGCATATCACACTGCTGTGTCTGAAGAATATTGCAGCATGCTACTTATTTGATGTACACAGAAAGTTTTCCTAGGAGACTGAATGTTGAATATTTAGTATCATGCATTATACAAGACAATATTTTATTAGATATCTACGTATTTTCTTTGGTTCACTAGAACTTGCAGAATTGCAAAGTAACTTGGCTAGAAGGGAGCTCTGGATGTCATCCAGTCCAACCCCCTACCTTTCTCTAGAAACGTTTAATGTATATAACTGCAGAATGTGTCCATGAAGATGTTGCAGACACATGGATGATGCATGATGCGAAAATCCAACCCTATGTCACTTATAGTGTTAAAATAAATAAAGACAAGACAATTGCTTTTGAAAAATATTCTGTGGCTGCATAAATTTTCATTCCTGAAAGCACAGGCTAAAGGCACAGATAAAATCAGGCTCTTGCTGGAAATACCTGGCAGTTTAAGTTTCACAGGTTGTTATACTCCGCATCACTGCAAATCTGTGTGCTTTGGAAGCTTCTGTTTATTTGTTTAGGTTTGGTTTTGTTTGTTAAACCAATTCTTAGCTAAATTGACATAATCTCAATTTTAATTTTTAAAATACATTCTGGTTTGAAATGGTATTTTGAGCTAATCCAATAAAGTTTCCTCGTGTAATGATAAGAAAAAATATCTAGCTGATATCTGGCTTGTACATAGGGCATTTCACATCTCAGAAGGTAAAGGCCTCAGACCAATGGTGTGCAGGAGTTGAGGCATCTCTCCCATAAATCAGGCAATTAATTTCCTTCTAACGAGTCCTGAGTAAAGCTCTGTAAATCATTCACTGATACTGTCTGACACAGCTAGAGATTTGGTGCAGGGAATGCAAATCCGTAGCCACGGAGGACAGTATGTGTGGCTGTGTAGGGGTGGAAGGCAGCGGGCCTGCCAGCAGCTTCTGGGCTCTCTTCTGGCACCCTTCCATGCTCTGCACTCTAGGAATAGCCCAAAGCCCATCCAACGAGCAATATGTATGTAGCATTGCATGTCTGTTAGGCCAAAACATGATGCCAGATATGCTGTGTCTAGGGGCCAGCTTCACCCTGAAAACAGCAAAAATCCCCAGCGCCCATTAATGACCACAAACTGCCAAATTCTGCAGAGCCATTAGCCTCTTTTAAGCAAAAACCCTCCTAGCTGTAAGAGCACAGAGAGCTTCTTTAAGCTGAAATTGGATGTTTTCATTAGCACTGAGCAGCCCACTGCTGAAACACCGGTGGCACGAAGGTCAGCGATGAGCTCCCAGATGGAAGTGCTACAGCAGATCCAGCGTCTGCAGAAATCAGATCATGCTCGTGCGGGCCTAAGGTGAGAGAAAAGCCAATTTAGAAGTATTTCAGTAATGCAACATCAGAGCAAAATTGTATGCTGCTGAACAGCCATCTCAATAACAAGTCGTGCTCAGGGTGGGGTAAGCGTGTGAGTGGGGATGAGAAAGAATAGGTCTTTGTCAGTGATCACGCCAGGGCTCCAGATCAAAACATTCTTCAGCGTCGGAGGGGATTCAGCATCCAAACTTCGATGCAAACCTGAATCTCATTGCTACTCCTCTCAGCGTACTGAACTAAATCAAATTCCCATGCGCGAGACTGAAACACGAATCCCACTTGTATCGCTTGGCCCCATCTCTAATTTGTAATATTATCAGTAATAAGATTTCCAAGAAAAAGTGAGAGGGCATCACACGTCTGTCACCCTGTACATAAAACATGCTGGACCAAATTCTTGCATTTACATTTCACTATCGAAGCCTACAGAGAAATGTTTGTTTAAGCGGTAGGGGCTTCGTGCCTATGTCTCCCTGTAGATATGCATGTTGTCTCGGTGCCAAAGCCAGAAATAAAGTCTTAGGGTTACTGAGGCAGAGGAAGCTATTGAGCTCAAGAGAAATTGGAAGAAGATGGAATCCCAGTGTTTTTACTGGGATTTCTTTTATACTAATGAAGGCTTTTGCATTAATGTTTTTTCATACAAAAGGGTGGCCAGGCAGATACACAAGTGTGCATGCATGTGTGCAAGGGAGGAGAGGAGCAGAGATAAAAGTGAGTAGCTTTACACTAAAATTAAACCAGGCTTCTGCATAAAACAGATGTTACGGTTCCCTTTAAAAAAATAATTAAATTAACAGCGAACAGAATGTTCAGAAGGAATTTGGGGCTGAGATTTTGGCATTAGTGATTCCCTATACTTAATCCATAAAAGTTTTCCTTTATGTTTACAGAAGGGGGTTAAAAAAAGAAGCAAGGCTGTTACTAAAGGATTTTAAGATACAGTGGAGATGTGAAAGGCACAGAAGATTTTCATTTCCTGTGTTATAGGGTGCAAATAATATCAGTATGAAAAACCTGGCAGGAAGATTTAAGATAGCAGTTTTTACATTGATAAGTATTTGTTCATTTCCTGACAACAAAAAATATAAATCTCTTCAGAAATTAAATACCCTGGCTTGTTGAAGCACTTTTGTGACGTTCTGTGGTAGACTGGCTTCCTTTCATTGGAAATCCACAGCTAGAATAATAATCACAGCATCAGTTATTATACTTGTATCAGTTCTGTGCGGCAAGAGGCTAATACAGTGTATGGCCGAATTCTCCTACTTTTGTGTCACTTATTTTCTCTGTGGGCCAGATTTGCATTTTAATGGAAGTAGTTTATAGACTTCTTTGCTGCCTTCATAGTGCCACAAGTGGCATCATTAAGTGAGTTAAGCCGGATTAATGCTGATAGTAAAGTCAGATAATACAATAACAGAGGCCTTCATTTCCATTTGGATTAGGTGAAGAGAGCAGGCCTGTCTGGTGCAGGGTGATAATTTGTAAGCGCGATATGTTGTACTTGAGAGGATAAGATTAAATTTAGTGGGTTTAACTGTCATCCCAGTAAGTCAATTACTTCATCTTTTCAGGCTTTGAATTTCTTTTATAAATAAAATAAATGGAATATTGAGCTGCTCCACAGCCATTTCGAGCTTCCATGAAGAAGAATTACACATGCTGGGCCAAAAAAAAAAAAAAAAACAGAGAGAGAGGGGAGGGGAAAAGGGTTTCTGATTCGGCTCCATAAACAAAATACTAACTGCATTCAAGTGCCAGCATGGCAAGAGCTCGGGAATATTGTCCATCTCTCATATCACAAGCATGACAGATTCCATTGTGACTTTAGTTTATCCATAATAGGAAATATTTATGTTGTGCCTAGCCTTTTCTATTTGTATCTAGTAGATTGTAGAAGGAATACACTAAAATACTGATCCCTGCTATCATTTAACTCTTTTACGTTTTCTCCTCTGCTTGCTATCTCCTGTATATTTAATGCTTACACATTGCTGCTGAGAGAGTCTCAAATGAAAATAAATAAAGGAGATCTGTTTGATTTGGATCCGTATCAGATAAAAATGGTTTTAATTCTCCTGTCGTCTCTCCCCGCCTCCACCCTATTTGGACACCAAATCCCTGCAACGCTGTTTCTTGGGCATGGAGAGTTTGACAACAAGCTTTCTGTAAATTAGATAGAGATAGATAAGCACCAACATCTTCATTTCTAGCCACAGACCCAGACTGAATACAGGTAATGTCAAGGGACAGTAGGCGTGTCAACAAGAGAGCGCTTATCCATAGCAGGAGGTGATTTCAGAAACCCCCAAACTCGAGATCCTTTCATAACTTCATTTATGAGTACTTAGCTCTCTCCTGTGGTTCCTGCTGTGGGGCATTATCACATGCAGGGTGAAAGAAACCTCTGCTATTCTCTCTAAAGCTCTTGTTAGATCTCCACATGACAGTGGACTGAAGTCAAGGCCTGGTGTAGCAAGGTGCTAGGTACACTCATCTCCCACTGAAGTTGAGAAAGATCTGGCATTAATCTGCTGGGAGGAGGAAAGACACAACTAAGGGCTAAGGCTCTTCATTCCCATAAGAATGTTGGGTAGCATGTACCATTAGCTAATTCAGCCAAATGAGCATCCTAAGACCCTGGCATTAAAGGACATTTCGCAGATGTTCAGCAAGCTGCAGGACTAAATCCACTGTATGAACCCCAAATACCTCAAAAAGGCAGAGCACCTGGAGAGCCAACCAAGACTGATGGGCAGATTTAGAGAGGTCTGCCTAGGATGTGTCACTACAGAGTGAAAGACTGCCTTCTGGGTCAATGTGGAAAGGATAACCATGTATTTCGACACTTATTCTGTGCCAAGGAGCAAGACATTTTCCACACAATTAAGCTGACACAAATCATCAGCATATGACTATTTGCAATGGGCATTTATAGTATGTTTGCCTCTCCTTTTTGCAGATACATATCACATACAGCTCCCCAGAAGTTAGGGGAATCAGTCAATACCAAACCTGTAAGGCAAAGAACTGGGTCATTTCATGATACAAAGCTATACAAAATAAAATGGCATCTATCAAATTACAAAATCTATATCTCAAGTGGAAGGCACTGTTTAATATACAAAGGTTCTCCTGTAGGTAGGAGATATTTTGTGAAGAAAGTTGTGTTCTGAAAAGTGTTAAGTAATTTAAATTTCATAATTTCATGCCACAGTTTGATGGTCAATTTGACTTTCAGGTGTATTAAAAACTGACTAACGTCTTTAAATTTTTCTTAATGGCTGACATTTACATCTTCCTATCTCTTGTTTTTGGATGTTTTGCGTAACTGTTTATATAAAAATGCTAAATGGCTTTAATATTCAAAATCTGATGTGCTGATATATGGACTCCATAAACAAAATCCCAACCCCGGGTGTTCTTACAGATATCAGTCTCCCATTTTGTCTCAAATTAGCAATGTCACGCAAGCTTGAGAGGCTGAAATTACAACCTCTACAGAGCAGAAAAGCCCCAGCAACCAGCCAGCCTCATTCTGCTCAAAAATGAGTCTTCCCTTGCCTTTAACACTGGAGAGCTCTTCCTTCTTGCATCCCTGACTGTTGTGACTACAATCCAAATTCTGCCTTTTTTTAGACCCAGCAATGCCACAGTTCTTTTTGTATGAATGTCAGCATGGCAGAATTTGACCAGCTTGACTTTAATCTGCCCTGATTTGTCACACAGTTCTGCCAATTGAGTTCCTTAGATGGTATGGAAAATTGGGGCTGCTTTTCTCCACAACGCATGTTCGCACACTAGCATGGCCCACGGACAGACCCGTGTGCAGTAAACAAAGAGCACAAAAGCTCTGTGTGTTTGTCACAACCAGCTGGGCTACCAGTCCCTAGCCACTAGCCACGTCAGGGAAATTCAGCTGTTTGTCAGAGTCAGGTACCTAGATGTCTCCCTTTGCCGTGCTATCGGAGCATCTCACTAGGGCTGAGGTTAGTTTCACAACAATTGTGTGAAGTAAAGCAGCATTAACCTTCATTTTATTGGAAATGAGCCACAGAAAGAGATACAGACTGGTACTCAAGATGATTAAAAATGCAGAGAAGTTAGCAATAAGTTCATAAGCCACCTTTGCTGACTTTTTCCCCCTTCATCTTCTCAGGACCCATCTGATTTGCTTAGGCAGGGATATGAATATCCCAGGGGACACACGCTTTATATCTTTCACTATTTAAACATTTTTTCAATCTGTTTCTAAGGGATCTTACTGAGCAGTATCCCTCACGGTCAGTGGAGCACCCCAGAGGCTATATTCTGTAGGGCTGAGCAGGGCCATGACCAGCTCAGTGAGGGAAGAGGGAGTTCTGTGCAGATCAGCAGGCCTAAAACCCACTGGATATTCTGTCTGATGAAGAGCTCAGTCCAAAACCTTGTCAAGCTTCAATTATTCAAAAAGAAAGGAGAAATGGATGGAAAGCCTTTGCCACGCAGCTGTCCAGAGGGACTGGCACTGTCAGGAGGTTCCTGGTGAACACTAAAGGACAGAGTCAATGGGGTGCACCAGAGCACACGAGATCCTTAGGGCCAGCTGTTATCCTAAGCTTCACGTGGGTTTTATGGAGCTGTAGTTTCTCTGAAGCTGCTGAGGTGGCTTTGGGCTATGTGCTTGAAGGTACTTGAAATTTATGTCTGCACATGTCACACAGAGCTGGCTAAATTAATACTCATACAGAACATTACAAAGTTAAGTTCTCTGGGTGCCAAATATGATTTTCTCTAGATCAGTTCTTACCTGAGAAAGGACAGCTTTGTCCTTACTGATATCAGGAGCAGAAGCATGTTCATTTGCCACCTATCAGTGGTCTTAGAGTATATTTGTGTTTGAAAAACAGACAGATGCAAAGACAGGGATGAATCCAAACAAGCTGCTGCAGTATCTCGATTTGTTTTCAAGTAACTCTATATGGGCAAATATTAAACTGCACGAGAAGGAAGGTCCTGCACCTGCCAAGTTTAGCCATAACCAGGCCTCTCCTTACTATGTTTCTCTGCTGCAAAGCGCAGGAGGTTTGCTAAGTTTGCACTAGACAGCTTTGACGAACAGGCAGTTGTCCAAAAATATCTTAAGCCTCCTAGACACACGATAAAGAAACATGTATATTACAAATCCCATGTAAAAATGAGGGCTCTCAGAAACTGAAAGCTGAGACCTATGCCAGCAAGTTTGAAAATGAGGATTTCTACCCCTGAGATCATGTTATCCCATTCACAGTACAGAACAGAGGGAAAGTTTGGGAATTCAAATCCTTTTGAACATGATACTCTAGCTGCAACAGAAGCAACAGATTTATAGATTTGTAGAGCAGTTAATACACTCTTGTACTTACAAAAGCATCAGATCTTGTACATTAGGTCAAGTTTTCCAGTACGGAGTGGTCTGTTTTTATCACTCAGTTAGTAAAATGCAGCATAAAATCCATTTTTTCTATCCTGGTGAAGATTACTTGATGTTAACAGTAGCTCCCAGCAACAGCTGAGTTGCAGCCAGATGCTTCCTAGCTGCAAACCTTTCTGCCCCAAGGCTGAAGGAAGGCAGCAATGGCAGAAAGGAAAAAAGTGCCAGGCTGGGTATGACAATAAGCCCAGCAGGGATGTGCTGCCCATCTGGGACAGTATCAATCAAGGAAGGCACTGGGTAGCTCTGAAAAAAAAAAACACACCATAAATGACCAGCCTGAAGAAAGCAGTGTAGGATTAGGGAGGGCAAAATTAAGTTTTAAGCAACTGCAGCCAGCTATCCCATGAACTACTGAACACTGCACACATATGAATTTTTAGCAGTAACATCTGAGGCTACTCAGGCTAAGAACACTAAATACAGGCTCATCGTACCTGAGAATTATCTCTTTTTTCTTTTTCATATATCCTTTTAATAAATATTTTTGTGATGATAGGGAGAATCTACTGGTTTAAGAAGAGGAATAAGAGGAATTTTGTCAAAGAAAGGAATAAATAGCTGTGAACTGGGTATGATTTACATGTCAGGGAGGGTCAACAAGAAGGTTAGCTGGAGGGGTATGCAGCTGCATCAGTCCTGCAGACAACTAACTCAGTGTCTAAGCCACATCTCAGCAAAGCCTACCTGCCAGAAGGAAAAATGCACAGTACATTGCAACTACGCACTGAGAAAGCTAATGAAGCATTCTCGGGATGAAAAAAGAGCTAAGCAAGCCTAGGTCAATAAAGATGGGCTGAACTCTAGAAATGAAATTAGTATTAGTATAAAATGAGAGGAATAAATATTATAAAATAATCCATTTCTGCAGCTTTGGATGCAAAAAATAAATTATATTATGATTCCCTGAGCATGTGATCATTCCCCTGGTGCCTGTACTATAATGTACAATGTTAGTTTTAAAGCTGAATAGGCTGTCTTATCCTTTGCGTTTTGTAGTTTTTTATGACTTTTCTGACAACAGCTTTGTCTGAGGAATTTGTAAGCCTTCTATTATATTTCCATGCACATGGAAAAAAGTCCTCATGTACCTCATGACATTTCCACATGCCTCACTGCATATAATAGATACTCTTTCAGAAGATGCTGTTACTTTAAGGATTGACTTGTCGTATATTAAGATTATATCTGTCAGATTGCCTAGATTTAGAGAGACCTTTTGGACTGGAAGCGCATGGATTGCAACTTACATGTTGGTTTAGAAGATTTTATTATATGTTCTACACGCCTTGTGTCCATTCAAATGATTCTCAATTTTTTGTGTTACATTTTTATAAGATTTTCTTTCTTTATAAAGAAGGTTAAGGTAATTTCCTCACAATTTTTATTTTATATGAAGTTGTTGAAATAATGAGGGCAATAAAATTGAATTTAGCATTGTCTTTATTGGTATGAAGGTTACATTCATAAGCTTTGTTTGTTTTAATAGGTTTATTGTACGGTCTTAGGCATATGCTATTATGCAGCGATGGATATGCTTTGAATATTTTTGTAATTGTGGGTAGTATAAAAAGTCATTTTCTGTTAGATTGCACAAATCCATTACATTAGTAGAAAGATACATTATTGTAATAGGATTAATGTGCAACACATAAACATGATCAGTAATATTCTTTTTGATAAATTATCTCATTTTAATCACTTGGAATGTAGAGAGATTTCAGGATAGTTCCATCTTTGATTTGCATAATTGTATTACAGACAGACAAATTGCATTATATTCTTCATTAACAATAGATGGCTTGTATAACTATTGTATTTTTGAAGGCACTGCTCTTACATTCGTCCTGTAATTTGTCATTTTATGACACTACTGTTTAGCTTAGTTTAGAGAGAATAGAAACTAAAAGATTATTTGATTTTAGCTGAGTACAGTAATATCTTTGCATTCAACTGTAATGCGGTAAGCTATTGTTTGTTTTAACAAATTATAATCCAACAGCTAAAGTTAGTTAAAAAATGTTCATCTCATTTGTGGCAGATCCCACATTCATGGCTTTTCACGGCAAAATGTCAGTGCTTGTAAATGAAATTCAATATAAAAACACAACATAAAATTAAATTAGATCCATCAGAATGTTTTCTACTTCTCTGCTTGGGCTCTCTCTCTTCTTTTCATATTTTTCTCCCTTATGTATGCACACACACAGCAACGCATGCTCTGTCTAGCTTTCACTGAGTTCTCTAGGGTTTTGAAATTCCATAGGGTAAATAAAACAGCAGAATTGCAAATTATATCATAAAATGTATTATTAATTTTTTCAATAGCAAACCCCTCTCTTTAAAGATTGTGTGTCTTCTCTATGAAAAGCTAAATACTTTCAGAGATATTTTAGGATAAAACAAATTATTTTTTCATTTTTCTCTAACCAAGCCTTCTTCAATCATTTTTGAGTGCTAAGAATACCAGTAAATTAAAAGTTAGTAGCTTGAGACAGGTTTGCACTCCTACCAAATCAAAACCAGCTTCTTATTTTAGAAAATCTAATTGTTGCATTCTATTAGGGCACCTTGAGTGTTGTGATTCTTTCAAAAGAAATTGGGTTTAGAAAGAAATTTGTATGGCTAAATCACAGATACTTTTGTTTGATAATGAAACGCAAAACTTAAGTTCCTGATTTAAATGCAAATGAGAAATCAGGCCTAGCTTGCTGAATTTTTCTACGTTAAATGGAATTTCAAAAATCTCAGCCAACATTCTAATAGCTTGATCCTAAATTTAGGTTGTTAGTTTAGTTCCCAGTCCCACGAAGGCTTTTGTGCTTATTTATTTTTGCATGTGATGAGTAGTTCTATTAACTTTGATATAAACAGCCCGAAACACAAGCCCGATCTATAAAGTCAACAGGAGTTTGGCAGGGTCCAAAGAGGCCAAGATTCCGCCCTCTTCTCCCACCTCCAGATATCCATCACAGATCAGGCCTCCTAAATACGCTTGTTTTATTTTGTTTTGTTTTCCCTACAATACATACTGCAAATAAACTTTACAGAGATGGGAAAAGGAGAAAGGATAAACTTTGGACCAAATTTATATTTTCCTTTGGCAGTTAAAATGCATTAATACAATATTTTTGAGGTTTATAACATTTTATATTTTATGATTTTTTAAGTCAAAAATAAACTAAAAATCTGCATCTTAGGTTTTTTCATTCTTCTGAAGAAACATAAAATTACTAAACCACAAGTTTACATAAATTTGTTGGAACTATGGAATAAAAAGTATGAAAGGTTAGGTACAACAGAGGTAGAAAAATACAGCTAACTATTCACAGGGAACTGAATAAAATCTCTTAACTTGATTTGGTTATGCTTTTTAAGATTACTCCTTTTAGTTTTCTTAAAAGAGCACTCATAGAAGTTGTATTTGCACATCCCAATGCTGAAAGTCTTATGAGATATTTTTTCAAAAGGCTGAAGGTTAATATTTTTCTGTGTCTTCTTGAAATATCTTTGAATTTCTCTGCCGTGGCTTGGCAAAATCTTAGTGCTCTTAGTGCTCCAATAAGGGAGGATAAACATCATCTGCACCATCACGTGGCCTCCATGGCTGACTGCATACTGAGAATTAACAGTTAATGAACTCTGCATATGCAAGGACAGTTTCTGAAATAGACTGGTGAAAGGAGTTCATATCCTAGTGCTGACGAATGGGTAAATGTATAAAATTCAGTCTGCTTACAGATAATTCCCAAACACAAAATAGAATTACATTTGCAAGCAATTTATGACCAACAATTTGCCAAGCAGTCTACATTTACATCATCTCTGTCAAAAGTAATTTTAAAAAATGTTTCAACACTGATATCTACAGCTGACCTCCCCAGCCCACATGCCATCACACATAGTTGATGTGTCAATTGGAGAGGTTTTTATGCTGCTTGACACATTGGATCAAACACAGAGACAAACTGTGTTTTTTTTTGGTGGTGGTGGTGGTGTGTTTTTTTTTCAGTTCCAATGTTTTGTGTGTTTAGTAAATGTGCACATTGCAAGGCAATTGAGATTTAAGGTCATACATATTTAACAGCTTAAGAACTCCAGGAAATATCTTTTTGCTGCTAATACTAAATAACCAGAAGTCTCACAGAAAAAGTAATGTGAAAAATAACCTTATGCTGTTATTTACCATCACAGTAGGTACTCAAATAAAATACAAACAGGCCACACTTTCTCAGAAGCATAAATCTTTACACTGTTTTGGGAAGGGCAAAACAACCCCATCCTTCACCACTTCAGCAGTTGGCTGTACCATGGCTCATCACCAAATATACTCTTCCAAATGGTCTCTCTCTCAGTTCTCTGTACGAAAAGCTAGACTCCTCTCACTGAAGTTCCAGCCACCATAAGCAATCAGTGGGACCATCTCACTACGCAAACTGGGCTTGGAAATGAAGATGGGAAGGTTTGACTTCTGGCCACAACTGACTCATCCTCTGAACCTTTTCTGCTTTTACCTCTATATGCGTGGTTTGTTCTTTCCATTAAGATGTCCCACAGCAGATTTGACTGCTTGTGTGTTGTGACCATAGATATTAGAAAATAAATAAGGACCAATATTTTAGGATGTATATTTCTTCTTCTTCTAATAGCTTGCCTTCCACCACCCAAATCTTATTGAGGTAGTTGAGAATGTTCCCTCTAAGAGTATATATTACAGCATCAGTGTTTTTAATTCTTGAAAGTTTTCCTCATCACTAAGAGGATAATTATAAATATCAACAGACATAAAAGCCATTATATGTGAAAATATACCAAACCAACCAAGAAACAAACAAAACAACAAATAAAATAAAAAACAATTCCCTGTTTTTTAGCATTTCCCTGAAAGTCATTCTTTTTTTCTTTCAGGGATCTCTCTTAACAGAAAAATTGGTTGCATATGCTGTATTGTCTGCATAGAAACTAAACATAACTCCCTTCAGAAATTAATAAGATTATGTTCCACTTCAGTGGGAAATCAGTGTACATAAAGTAATGAAAATTTCCTGTGGATGGTGGTGAAGAAAGCCCCTCACTGTGCTGCTGAACTGATGCAAACAGACATTTCATGATGGGAAGATTTATGGATGAAGAATTAATGGGGCCCATAGACTGTCTATGACAGAATATGGGTGAACTAGGTGTCCCCCATGAGTTAAATGTTTTCCTTTGTGTCTGTAAATGAGCCAGAAAGCATGCTCTGGTGTTTTCTATCTTAGACATTATGTAAGGACTTTTTTTTCCAGTCACGAAAAACAGCTTTTTCAGCCAATCACATATGTGTTTGCTTAAATGCAAGAAAGTGCTTAAATGCTTCTCTGAAGTTTTGCTTCAAAAACTGGCCAGCCTCTGCTGTTGTCTTGCATATACTTCATGTCAGAAGAGCATCATACTTCCATAAAATAAGCAGTCATTAGAAATTTCCTCTTGTGCTTCGCTATCTCACTAATGATTGTTCTCTCTTATGCCCGTTCAGACCTGTAAAAGTTAAACCAGGGCAATGTCGGTATTTTCTAGGCTTTCCAGATTCCCTCATTTCAGGCTCACTATCAGCCAGAGAATGACAGGATATTTATTTAACCCTGCTACTGGAACGTTACTTGGTTCTTTCAGCATCAGCCTTAGACAATGAGCCATATTTTTACAGGAACTTCTTGAAGGACAGTTTTTACCTTGAAGAATCTTCCCCCAGCACACAGAGGGATGCCCAAAGTGGTACTGGGCATCTCTTTTGTAGGCCATCACATACAGACCTGGGGAAATGAGGTTTCTTCCTCCTCAATCTTCTACTTGTTATTTTTGCTTGCTGTTGATGAATGATTTCAAATACAGCTCTTTGAATACAAGTAATAACCAAATCTTGTCTGTCTGAAATGAAATATTTTTCTAATTAAGTTTATTTTTTTCAGAAATCTAAGGTCTTTTCATACACCCAGACAAGCTAGAGGAAGGAGGGGGCATTTGGCTTGTGTGCAGGATATCAAATTTATTAATGTGTTGTCTAGTACATTTTTAAACATCAAAGAAGGCAGCTTCCAAAATTTCCCTAGGGGTGCTATTTCCTTATTTATTAAAGCTCACACTTAGAAAGCGCTTGCCAGTATTTGCATCCATCTATTTTTATTCTATTACCCCCAGTTATGATCTAGCAAGGATCACTAACTATTAATTTATTTTGATGATTAAAGCTAACCCAATAATATTTGATCAAATAGTCATAACACATTCCCAAGTCAGAGGTTATGTTTGGTAATTTACTATATATGGTAGCTATTGGAGCTGTTGGATTTCGATGCTTTCAAAATTTTCCTTTTGATGTGCAACTGTTACATGGAGTTTAAATATCTCACCAACAAAAGACTGTAGACAGGTAAGTCTCTTAGAGATATAAAAACACACCATTGTCCTCCTGTTCCTTTCCCCAAATTGCCCTAGGAAGCATCCAGTCATTTTAGATGAAGGGAACAATGACTCTTAAAGGACGTAAGTGTATTTACAATTCTGTCTTGTGTAAATAGTTGTTTATATCTGCAGAAAACATGAAGAACTTCTGTTATTCCTTTCAAAAGTTGTGTTATACACACATCAAAATAAAAGAAAATTTCTGAAATGGTTAGGTAGCAGCATCCTACAAGGAATAAATATAACCTCAGGTACAACAGGTATTTTTGTAGAGCTCCCACTGGATCTAATACTTAGCTCTAGATCAGATACATGGGCTATTCTTGGATCTGAAAATGGGCTTTCCAAAAAAATGCCAAATGCTCACAGGATTCATGTTTGCCTTTTAACTGTCAAAAATAGGCACTCCATAGACTTATAAGCAATGGGTTTATCTCAAATAACAGTAAATGGTCTTCTAAGGTCAATATATTAGTTTTCCTCTAGATATACAGTTTCAATAGCAAGCGATGCATGAAGTCTGTTAAGCCTTTAGAATTGTCTATCAGTTCTGGGAATTATAGATTTTAACCCATATAGATACTTGGCTCAACCACAAAATGAAAAATCATTAAGAAAAAGGCACTGTATATTACTTCAGTGTGCTTTTGTGATTTAGAATTGGCATTTCAATACACAAAGAAAATATCTAGAATCATCTAGCTAAATGCAAATGGTTCTATAAATACTTTAAATAGCAGAAACAAAAAGCTCATCAGAATTCATGTGTATATTCTTTTTCTATTACACATCCATAAAAACAAACAAACAAAAACAAACCAACAAACAAAAACTTTGTACATCTACAGTTGATTGAATCAAAATATGAGAAGATCTGAAAACACTTTTGTAGCTTTCTTTAAGTTGTACTACTACTGTAATATGTTCCTTGGTAGTGCATAAGCCATGTTCTATAAACAAATATGTGTTTGTGCTGGGTCTGTCCCATCTGTGACTCCATCCCAGAAAGACCCAGCACAGTGTTTCATTTTCGATTGGAATTTCATTAATCAAACCACGGTAATAGTGAAGTATTTAAAACAAGTTTCTCTAAAAAGTGGGTAGAACACTCCAACAAACTACTGATATAGTCCTGCTACATGATGGAGCAACACTGATTTAAACCTAGCTGAGGATATGGCCTTCTAACTTTGGATTTCATGACAGTTTGGACTTGACCTTCTTCCCTTCTTAGAGGCTCTCAAAGCAACTCCAATATAGTAATGAATTCTCATATCTTCCCTTCTGAGAGACAAACTTATGTAATTCTTCTCCCTGTTTAATTCACAGGGAAATTCAAACAAAAAGAGGTAGTTTAATTTGCAGGCACCTTATCTATAGATCAAACCAAGGGCAACTAGGTTATAGTGGCCTACGTCTCGTAACATCTTCAGAAATAGTTGACATCAGCTACCATTATATACAGCATTTCACCTGAAGTCAGAAACCTATTTTATGGATGAAGAAATAGGAAAACTGAGAGCAGAGTAACAGTAAAAAGCCTTCCATGTTGTAGGAACCAACCCAAAATAATCAGTGTCCAAGCAGTTTGCCCCTGCCTTCTGAAAGAAACACCGGGGAGCCGGTAGCTTGGGCCTTCAGGCCCTATCTAACATGAATACACCACAACAATAGGAAAACAGTAGCAAAACCATCTGTAACTCTTTCCTATAGAAAGATGGGTTGTACACAGAACTTTCATTTACGGGGTGGATAGCTAGAATGTGGTTGCATGGAGGCTTTCCTGATTGCCACATGACCATGAACACCTATGGCCTTGATCCAGGCCAGCCCCAGTGTGGATAACTTACAGCATTCAGCCACCTGCTTTGCTGGAGCAAGACTGCAGCTCACACTGGCCTGAGGATCAAACCACCTGTGTCATTTTTTTCCTTTGCAAAATGGGAGATCCATAATACTGGGTGTTTCTGAAGCAGAGTTAATATATGGGCATTAAGCAGAATAAGAAGCTCAGGCAGAAGGAAACCTGCAGCACCTCTTTTCAAGAGGCTCCACCAGAGGCCAAGGCTCAATTGGACCCTCTTTGGGCTGAGTGCTCTTAGGGAATTTCAGCCTGGGGCCTATGGGGTTCCTGGAGATGTTCAGTGGAAGAGTCTCACACCAGGGAAGGACAGTTACAGTAATTTATAGGACACAATTACTGTAACATGACGTGAATGTTTGCAAATTTAAGGCACAAATCAACACCATATCCATTAAAAGCAACTGGTGCTTGCTATCAGCTTCATACTTTGATCCTTAATGTATAAGGCTGAAGGTAGAGGGAGGGAAGGAACAAAAGGCAGAAGAATTACTTCCCTAAGATTCTCTAAGGATTTCAGGCAGAACAATAAAAAACTAAATTAACTTATTAATTTTTATCACCTGATGAGCATAATTAGCAAACAGTGCATAATGACAGCAAATAATGGCTTTCTTTTTCCCCTATTAAGATAGCTTAATGACTGTATTTTCCCAGTCTTAAAGCCGTGCTGTATTTACTAGTTGTACTTACCTGAAAAATGTTTTGTCTGTCAATACTGCAGTTAACAAAATGCTTAACTACAGCACACAATGATCCTAACACAAAACAGCCTTTGATCTGAGCACAGAGGCTTTCACAGATCACACTGTGCTGAAACCTCTGCCACAGCAACTCATGAAATATGTGATGTAGCAAAATTTAATCATTCACTTCATCTTCCCTGTATGATGACTAATAAGCAACCTTCATTTATGATGTGCTCCTTCTTTACGAGTTTCACTATCCATGTATGAATCCCAGAACAACCATCTAGAGAAAGCTAATGGTAGAACTGCATTTTAATATAAGCACTTGAATATACAGCTTCAGGATCCAGGTACCCTTTGTTAACATTGAACTCTCCCTTTGGGTTTCAAGGTTGTGAATAAGGTTATCAAGCTGGCTTGCTCTGTACTCACACCGAGAGACTTTGCAATTAAACCTGGGGAAATGGCTTTGCTGAATTCACTAGCGTTGCAAGCAGCTTTTTGCAACAGGAACAAGACGCAAAATGTCTTGTCCAATGACAGAGTTTTCATGCTATATCTTCAGCAGCCAGTAACTCTGATTGCATTGGCAGCTATTGCTATCTACTACCAGACAAAACAAATTCAAACTAATTTGGACGGAGTATAAAATATACCTCTTCTCAGGGCACAGCCTTACAAGACCTCCAGAGACCGAACTCCCATTGATTTCCCTTGATTTAAAAGGCACAAATGATTCGCATGACCAGATCCAGAATGGATAAAGATGGAGAACAGCAGTGATCCTGATATCATCCTAAAAGCCTCTCTGACCCCCACGGTATTGGCCATCCTTTAACTCATCTGTCACAACTGTATCTAACAGAAGTATTTACTTTCAAGGATCTTCCCAGCTTGCCCTATTTTACCTACACTTTCCTTGCCACAGCCTAAATGTCAGCTTCTGTCTCTTCCAGATGTCTGTATTCATCCAATATCTGTTGTCATATGAAGAGATCAGAAGTGCCTCGTAGTTCTCTCTTTGTACAGCAACTTGCACAACAGGACAACAGTCTGTAAGCAATGCTCCATTGTTAATTAAAGCAAAAATATATAAAAGAGAAACCTACAGAAAAGAAAAATTATTACTATTCCTTCTCAAATTCAACTGTTTGATTATCTGGGAAATAAAAACAGTATAAGTTCTGACTTAGCCCTACCCTTGCTGATTCTTTTGTAGATTTAACGACTAATTTAAGCAATTCTTCTGATTTTTTTTCACCCTATTTTTTTGCTCTTTATTTAATTCCCTGCTAATAGGTATTAAACAAGCCTCTGCAGCTTTCCAGGAAGATAGCATGTGACACTTTATCATCACCTAGATGATTAAGGTGCTAGTCTCTCTGAGGCTTCTAAATTTTGTGTTATTCCAGTTGTATTAGCTAGATGTACATCACGCTGGTGGATGTACAGCTTTTCTGAGAAAAGGAGCTTTCCTCATGCAGTATGGGAGAGAGACTTGTACGACGGCAACCATAGTGTGTTTTGCCTATCTTGGAAAAACGTACAAAAGTTGTTGTTGTTTGTTGTTATTTGCTTTGGTGTGGTTTTATGTTGTTTTTTGCTCTTTCTGCAGAGGAAGACCTTCCACCACGAATGTCTCTTGCTGTGGTTCTCATGGGTCCACAGTTCATGACTCATTCAGTAATTAATTTACTAATTTTAGAAGGATCTGTGATTGAGACTAACAAAAAGATTTTGAAGTATGGTTGTAGCAAGTTTAGAAGTTGTATTTCTACTTTAAAGTAGAGGTCACTACATTGAAAAAAAAAATATATATATATTTTCTTCTTACTTCTTCTCTTCTTCCATGGTTTCATTCAAGTTCTTTCATCAGTGAGGTCTGTTGCAAAGCAGGACTCTGAATGCTAGACCCAAGCATCAAAAGAACAGACTTTACCATACATGGTTGCAACAAGTAATATGGCTATTCTATGTTGCTAGAGAAGATAGACACTGATTTTTGTTGGATCCAGTTGATTCTATCCTCTCATTACAACGAACGTGTGACCTTGACGATCTTACTGTTTCAAACAAGAGCCCACTAAAGAAGCTTATTTAACAGCAGGGGATAATTCAGTAAAGAATCTCAGAAGATCCCAGTCCTTCAGCAGCTGGATTTCATGCCAACAAATAATCTGACAAGTAAAGCAAACTTGTCAAAACTAAGCTCGTACAGCTTGAAGTACCTGTCAGACACTCATCTTTTTTTTTTTCTTTTTTTCTTTTTTTTTTCATCTTTGTCATGGCTATTTTGAAATAGACTTTTGAACTAGGAAAAAGTCATTGCTTCTCGACCAAGTTTTTCTGTGCATACAGAAGATCAATACGCATGGAATATTATCACCTATTGCAAAAGTGGAATTGTGTATCTTAGGCACAAAGGAGAGCCTGGAAGAATTAAAGGGATTCCTGTATATGTAAATACATATTTACAAATACACAAACAAATGCCTACCAATACTATAAATGTTATATAATATGCTGGCACTTGTTCAGAACTTTGAGGTTTTGGCATTATTTTAATCATTTTTCCACTGAAGTAAAGAAACTGCATGTATAATTAAACAGTTGTATTGTATTGTAGAAATAACCATGTAATGACATAGTTAGAAATTCTTGGTTTTTCATGGTAATACCAAGTATAATTACCATGTAATCTGCAGAAAGCAAACAAGACTGTAATTATTCTGTAATCCAATTTAATTACAGGGTAACAGATTTGTTATTTCTTCCCCATAAAATATACATACAAAGGAAATAAACTGGTAGAGAAAAGATATCATTCCTTTGAAGAAACTTACTTAATTTTTAATATATATATATTGGTTGACTTGCATATCTATGTCAAAGGACACAAATGAAGCAAGCATTGGACATCCCTTGGGCCATACCGTGCAGTGCATAATCTGGAGTTGCTCCATCAGGAGAGATGTATTCTTTACTTTTTTCTTTCCTTTTTAGTTGCTAAAGCTGTAATACTTCCATTAAATTTGAAACCACACATATGTATGTGGTTTGTTCCTATAGAATCACATATATGATTCTACAGGAAGATACTGAGTTAAAATCATAATAAAAGGGAGTCTTGTAAGTATTCCCCAGATAGGCATTGTGTGGATTTGGGAAGTCTCAGCTTCCCTATGCCACCTGCCTCAGTGATGAGGGACCAGCATTGGACGAGCCGACTGTATCTGTTCCACCCTTAGCCACGACAGAAAGCACATCCTGTCACTGCCTGCTGCTGGCATCATTCCTTCTGGTTTTTTGCAGTGCCCACTTTCAGCTATTCAGAGAGAGTCACTTGGGTTTTCCCAAAGCTAAGCCAGATCTGAACCAGCTTCCTCTACCCAAAAACCCCAACCTGTTAGAGATCAGATCTTTCCCTAGACAGAAAAGAAACATTACCATAAGCTGTACTCAGCGTATTTTGTTATTACACCACCCACATTCCCATTTTAGCTCTATAACTCCAGTCAAGTTGAAAAGCATCTCTGAAGGGAGAGATGAAAGCAGCAGATTCCATCCACTTCTGCTGTAAGTTTGAATGACTGCCCTCTAGAGCCAACAGTTTTATGTCCATTTTGAAACTTCTTAAGAGCTTGACTGTCTTATGGCATAAAATATTGTCTTTTTTATGTGATATATAGACAGTTTTGAACATATTTTTTCTATTTTTTTCTTCTGCTTTCCTTGAGAAACAACAAAAGAGCATTTGATCCTGTGAACTATCTTTACCCACCTGCTTCTGTTCCATGTACTCTTCTTCTAGCCCATAACCACCTTCAGACCACTCAAAAACCCAGCCTTGGTATGACAAGATTGGGTCTACAAGCCAGCAATACTCCACTTTTCTAGACTGTGTACATAAAGGACATACACAAAGTCAAGATAATGTCATTAAAAGCTAAATTGTCAACCTCAAGTGCATTGCTGCTCTCTTTCTGTGCTTCAGAAGTATAATTTGAACAACACTAGGGACAACAGGTGCCTTCTTCCCCATCAGAAATTAAACTTAGCACGTGGTGCTAACCCCATGATCCCCGTACCCTTCAGTCCACAGGTGTAACCCAACGTCTTTTTGTCCACAGTGCATTTCTATACAGCACCCTGGTCTAGTTCTAAAAATGAAGCCGCAAGACTTGACCAGCATTGTTAGATCAGAAGGGCACAAAAGCAAGCAGATCTGCTCCAACCTACTTCCATTTATCATGCAAGCAAAAACCCTCACAGAATTCAGAGGCCATTGGAGTTATAAATTACTGCATTGCAAATAATCACTTTGCCCTACTCTGCCTGGCCTGCTCTGATCTCCTCTTCTTTTCCAACCTTGCACCACTCTAATCCTTAGTGTTCAGTTGTTAATCCTTTTGAGAACAAGATGAAAAGTGGTGCAGTAAAGCAACGTTTGAGGGCATGCAAACAATTATACCTCTGCCCTTAGCAGGTGCTGTTTCTATTTCTGGAAATTGTTTAAAGCTCTTCAAAGTATGAATAGATGGAAAGTACTTTTTTCTGCTCTGTTTCCTCATACACAGCACCTTCTTAATGAACAATACATTCCACACTAAAGGAGTCCTGGGGGTCAGGTTTTCACTTAGAAAATTTGGGCACTCGTCATTAGATATTAAATAAAAGCTCAAGACATTTCCTCTATTTTGATGCAAATATGATTTTGAATGTGCATAGTGTTCAGTTTTAGAGCATGAAACATATACATCACTTGAATGAATTGGGACAATAGACTTCTGTCTTCTAGAATATAAGTGTGAATTTCTGGGGAGGGGGATAGGAAGAGGCAAATTTCAAGGGTCACACACTCCTGTAATACTTTCTTCCTATCTGCCTCCTGAGCCAAGTTTAGAAGATTAAAATGAGGAAAGGCTATTACACAGCAGTAGTTCTAAAAAGAGAATACTTATAGCAACATGCCCACTGAGAAGCTGTTTTGACAGTCTGCCAGATGCACACAGGCTTCTGACCAATGGTTTGAATTTATGAATATTTATTTTTGGATAAAGTACATCGGCCTGGAAGTGTGGGGATGATTTTTTTTTCTTTCTTTTTTTTTTTTTCCTTTGGTCACACTGTTCTAGAAGTTGCAATTGGGAAACTACACCAGGGTAAGAGTGGTTGCAAGATCCATTCCTGCTTTAAGACTACAAGTCCTCTGGGGAACAGCTTGGCAGGGTGGAGAGGGAGTTTCTGCTTCTTGCATGCTGCCTTTTGCATGTTGCTTTTTCCTTTTCCTCTTAAGGGAATGAAGCATATGCAATCATGTCGTGTCTGAATGTTCCCTCCTCCCTCACCTTTTCATTTTGCAAATGATTTTAGAGCCTACTAGGCAATCGCAGCCAAATTTGTCAGAGGGGTGTGTATTAAGTCTCTTCAAATTTCCTGAAATATTGCACCTGAGAAAGCTGAGAGATTATGTTAGTGGCCCCATGGAAGAGAAGATTACATCTTGAACATATTTTCTACTAGCTATGGAAGAAGCCATGTGGGTGAGAGACACTATGAGTACCAGGGCTAGATCCCACATCAGCGAGTACATGTGCAGTGCACAGGTCTGTAGGCAAAGTCCATAGGAAGCAGGTTTCATCAGTTCTGCTTGCACCACAGCTGATCTCTGCCACAGCTCAGGTTATAGTTTCACACAAGACGCGGAAAAAGCCTCTTGGCATTATCAGAGCACAGTTGCATACAAACAGTTGCATTGAAACTGCTACCAAATAACACCACGTGGATGCCAAAATGACAAAGTCAAGCTCTAAAAACATTGGGAATGTGTACAGGATGTAACTATATCAGTATGTAGAATCTGGCTTCATTTTGTTTCAACAAATCTTTTTACTTCTTTACTTGATACAGCACCACACTAATACTGTCTACCTATTCAGTAAATATATTTTTCCCACTAGGTTTCTATGCAGCACTCTCTAGAGTAACCAGTAGTACCACAAACATGCAGCCCAGTGCACTTATAGCACTCTGCAGAACTGATATTCTGATATTCCCATGATATCCCCAACTTACAGAACAGAGGCATAGAACAGCCAGCACCACAGCTATCTAAAAGTGCCCACTAATCCCAGATATTTGCAATCAGTTTGGGTTTTATTGTTATTATTGTTCTTGGGTTCCTTTTTTGAGTATCTGGCGTTGTTATAACACTTTTTACTTTGCAATCACACCTGAAGTTGACTTCTGTTACAGACGTAAGAACGCAGCATCTCTCTAAATGTAGCCACAGATGATCTGCATCGGGCATCCAGAAAATGAGAGACTCATTGTTAAGGCCCAGCTGTGATGAGACTAAGGCTCTGCCTAAATTTCCAGGGCAGATAGCATGAGACAGAAGCAGCGGTGGAATCCAGCCTCTTTGCAGAACACAGCTTCTCCTGCTATTGCCCCATCGCTTCTGCTGCGTGCCTTCCGGCAATGGAAAGAGTGGGCTGAAGATCTGCATAGGCAAGGGCTGCATTGATTGCACAGTGCTAACTCATTCCAAGGGCACTGTCTGCTTTATACACTGACTAAGGCAGGATTCTGGTGAGGAATGGTGAAATCTTCCTCATATGAAGTATCTGGGGACAGATCACTATTCAGATTACTGAAAATGCATATTACTGCGACACAGAGGTTCTTACTGTATTCTTACTGTATGTGTTCCTTAAGGATGCTAAACCTTGTTTGCTTTGCCAATGGAAATGGATATTCTGGTTTACAATGAAATAATGATCTTTTAATTCTGTGCAACAATCCCCAAAAATCTTGTGATGACAGGAGCACTTAGTGCTCCGCTAATTGAGTAATTTTGATTAGTGAGCTCAGGAAGCAGCATATTCTCCTGTATAGTATGTGCTCACGTACTTAAAGACATTATAATGCATACAACCCTGCTAATACCATATAAGCAGAACATGCTGAATCCTTGACTTTTCAAAATTAACTTTTTTTTTTTCCCCAAATATTTTCTGGATGGAATTCAGAATTAAAAAGGAAAATTATCTCCTCCTTAATCTTCCTCCCCACTTCCATCATGCAAAACCACACTGACTCCACCCAAGGTCAGCAAAAGGATTCAGACAATAGATATTTTGCTATTTCTCTTGAACTGCTGACAGCTGGAGACTTTTAAAACCTCCTAAAGCCATTGAACAGACATTGGTCATCCGAGGCAACAACAAAAAATATCTCAACAGATCAAACACTGATCTCTGCAGAAAAAGTAAAACATGAAAGATTTGGTGTTCATTTCTTTGCTCATATTGAATAAAACCTTACCGTGACTACAGTTCAGAGAAGAATGGTTGGGATGTCCATACATTTCACTGAACTTGGTGCTTAACATGTGTTAATGTGCTTTGATGAATGAACTTCTGAGTAGCAATACTGCACTCAAGCCACAGCTTGAAGTATGCCTCAGCCAGACTGAAAATCATTCTGGGGACTTCTTATTCCCTAAAAGTTATCATTTCTTTCTTAGATCAAAACCAACAAGTCATTGAGTGTTACTTACAAGGCAGAAAACAGTATTCTCACCAAAACTGGGTTACTAATAAGATATCAGCCAAGTGAGTTTTGCTTCTGGATTGCTGGCTTTGAGACCCATCCATTATTTTCCGTGAGGGCTTCCACACAGAAGCAAAGGCTTCCTTGCAAGGTGGTTGATGCCCCATGCCTGGCCAAGAGGTGTTTGGATAATGCCCTCACTAATACGCTTTAACTTCTGTTTAGCCCTGAAGTGGTCAGGAGGTTGACTCGTGGATCTCTGTATGTCCCTTCCAACTGAACCATTCTATTCTAATTCTAATTTTAATTACACTCAACACTGTTAGCATCTTTTTAGGCAGCTATAATTGGCTGGTTGTTGACATGACAGAATGAAATGGCTCCTGGGAAACTATTGTGTTTCATGGCATCAAAGCAAGTTTTCCTGCCTACCCAGAGTGATACTCCAAACAATTCCATGCTTTAGTGATAAGTAAGAGTGCTGCAGAAGATACTAAAAAATACTGCAATACTACAGCACCATAATTTCAAAATCAATACTACAGGCAGCAAAATATCCACCAAAGGATTGCAATAATTCATGCTGTGTACAGAGTTTTGTCTGCCTGCATAATGAAAACAAAATATTATCACCAGAAGATCAGTAAAAAATCTGCCTAGCATTTAACGTGTTTGTGACGTGTTTCATCTCCAAAGCTCCTGAGCAAGTACAACTGTGAGCAAATGCCCAGCATTGCTCAGAAAGAGATGAGAGTAACCAGTCACCAACACCATGGTATGCTTTGTGCCTGTGACAACAATTAGATGCAGATCACTTCTTTGATTTCAATGCCCGCATTCAAAGATAGAGGCAAGACTATGCTTAGAGACTTCTTTCAGTGTAGGTGATCTGGTATCTCCATACTGTACTTCTGTTTTGCCAGTACAGCTGGAAATTTTGCCAGCGTGTTTGTGTTGGTCATAAATTGCACATCACAGAGCCCTTAACCAACATGACGAAGGCCTGTGCATCTGCACTGTGGTCCCTCATTGTCTACCCCATCTTCTTGCCTTACATTCCCATCTTCTCCCTTGTGACAGAATCAGTGATCATGCATCTGCCTGCGAGCAAAACACTGACATTTTGGAGGGTTTGTAAGATTTCTTTTGAGTTGGATCAACCCACCGATCCAGCCGACTGCACAGCTGTCATTTGTTAATGCTAAGACAGAGAAGAGAGAGAAAACACAGCAGGAGCCTAGGCTTTCTTTGGCTTAAACTGGTTGATAAACCACACTCTTTGAGTAGTATAGGCAATGATATCTCTTACAGCATAAAGATCACTGGTACAAAATCATCAGAAGTGACAGCTTTGGCCTAACAGATAAAGTCTATCCAGCCTTGGTGTTTTGCTTCATTTAGTCACAAAGTGTTTTGATCCAGGACTACAAGACCAAACACAAATTTATTGTATCATTGAACTATGGCCTCAGTCTGTACCCCAAAATACTTTCAGATTGAAAAGGCAAGTAAAAATGGGCTAGAAGAAAGGATGTATTATCTACCTATTTTCAGTGGAAGGTGTAAGGTCAAGTGACCTGACCAAGACAGCACGTCAAGTCTACGGCTGAGAGGGGAATTTAATCTGGATTTTCCAAATCTCACTTTGATGTCTTAACCGTATAACCACCCTTCCTCACTTGTATACACAGCCTTTTCACTCCAGAGACAGCAAACTATAAGGCAGGATTTTTCAAAAAAGCCTCATCCTTTTGATGTACCACAAAACATGTTGGAAAATCTGACCTTTTTGTGAATGTTTAAGTGAAAAGAGAAAAACCTAGCTCGATTTACGTACACCATGGAAAAACAACATAGAATATCTGCTCTATTACTTAGGTAAAACTCTTCAGAAGCCCAAAATTTGGAAAGCCATGCGAGAAAGACAGGGAAAATAGCAAATATTCTGCTGTCCTCCATCTCTAATTGTAAAATATGATTAAAAAGAAGATTCACTCTCCAATCCCCACACAGATTAATCTGCTGAACACATTTTATCAGCCTTTTACTGCTACAACGTATTTTCTCAGTAGACACTTGAAGTATGAGAAGAAAAACACTAAATAAAAAGGAGAAGTTTGCCTGAATTTAACAGCTGCCTAATATCTGACTGTTACAGAAGTGGTAGAGTTCTCTGGGTTTCAAAGTATTGGCATTTCTCTTCTTAAATTGAGGAAAATTAAGCATAATTGTGATATAAAATTTCTTTTCTGATACAATTATCTACTGGAAAAACTATCACTTTGTACACATTAAGGCTATTCTAATGAATCTATTCTATCTAATCTTCATAATCATAGTATCTCCAAGGTAGAAAATTAATTGGATGAAGTTAAATATCCCCTTTTCATGTCAACAAAATTGGTTTTTCTGGGGATTAAAGGATTAACGTGGTGTTAAGTCCCTAAAGAGGTTAAAACACTTTATTATTCATTACAAAACACAAAGATTGGACTGTTATTTTGTTCTTATTTCACTGGTTGTCATTTCATTGAAATAAGAAAAACAGGACAGGAAATCTTTAATGATTAAAAAAAAAAGTCATTTTAAAAAGTGTTTTGAAATTAGTAAACTTTTTGTCAATTAAATTACTGGTCTTTTTAAAATGAGGAGTATCTGCAGCTTTTAGAACCTGTGAAATGTATCTATAGGTGAGGAACAAGAGATAATATGGAGCCGAGTTGTGGTTCTGCATTGATATGTTAGAATTTCAGATAACTCCACAAGCATTACCAAATTAATCTTTCAGTTATCTTTCTTAAAGCTATAGAATGAAGAAAATGGTCCATTACCTCTGTGTTCAGAAGGAATTCTCGCTGAGGGGAAGGCTCTTTAAGTAGAAGAATTAATCCTCACAAAACACTTCCCTCATCACTCCAGGACTGATCTAAAGCCCATTAAAGTCAGTGAGAGTCTTTCCAGTGCTTTCAGTGAGCAATGGACCAAGTCCGAAGACCTGTGACATGTCAACATCATTAAAACCCACATTTTTTTTTAATCTGTTAGAAGCAAAACTTTGCACTAACATGTTCTTTTGACTGACACCCTTTATTAAATTTAAATAAAGTGCTGCTTATGGTAACAGCTTCTTCTGCTAAGTCCTTTTAGCACTCTTTCTCTGGACAAATCAATGCAGCAAGTAGCTCACAGTTTAAGGGCGCTAGAAGTGGGATCAGTGTATGGATTTCCTGGTGGAATCCAAAGGTGGGATCCTAAAGCCTATGAAGCGCCAAAGGCATAAGTAAGTGTGTGATTTTAAAACATCTCAAGCCAGATTTTCTGTCATGATGGTATCTCACAGCCTTGAACAAACGTCAGCAGGCAAAGAATTTCTAGAAAAAGGCAGGTTTACATTTTCTAAGTATCCCTAATGCATCAACAAATTCACCACCTCCAAAAACCTGTCCCTTTCACTAACCTCACCCTTAAAACAGAGTTCAAAACAGCTGTTTCCACTAGTTTAAGACATATCATGAAAGACATTTCCAGTTTGGCAGCTCCTTCTTGAAAACTTCCCTGAGTGAGGTGTCACTTGTGACACTAGCTAGCAGCATCTGGAAGAGTTATCTTTGATCATCTGTCAGTTAGCCAGTAATCAACACCTCATTTGTATGAAGCACTGTGAGAAAGTGCATGCATGTAGGGATGCCTGCTGAAACACATCGCACAGCGATCCCTAATCACATTGATTTTCAACTGGAGAAGGTCCTCGGACACTGAGAATTGTCCACATGGGAAAAGTATAAAAGAGATGATTGGGTTGATTTTCGTTATCTGTTGATCTGAGGGTTTGGCTCAATGCTACTCCACTAACAAGATACAGTGCTGGAATCCTTGGCACAGTAGGCCAGTCCTGGAGGAAAAATGCCTTATAGCAGTACTTTAGCTTCTGTGATTTCAGCCCAACTTTTAATCTGTATCGCATAAAAGGCAGACAGTGAGCCCAACAATGCTTTACTGCATACGGCACAGACCCAGCCAACATCCATGTCCAAGCCAAAATAGAGCAAAAGCCTATTGCAGAAGGGGTGCAGCAGAGAGTAATCTATATTAACCATACAAAGAGCAAAAGAAAATTTCAGGGGCACAGGATGGTGGAAAAGGAGATGTTTTCAAACAACATTTGAAAAGAAATGGAACATCAGGGAGGTGGACTGATCTGGGAAGGTTGTTTTAGCTGGCAGGAGCTGCAGAGCATGTTGATGAATATCATCACAGAGCACTGGGAGGCAGATATGGGGGTGTTTAAAGGGTACCTAAGAAGAGCCATATATGAAGCTGAAACAAATCATCTCCAGTGGTCCAAGTGCAGAGATACTCAGAGACACTCAGCCACTAAGGAAGGCCACACAGTTATTTCTCCATCACTGATGGATACACAAGCTTATGCTGGGTTACACTTTTCTCTCAGATTTTGCTGCTGGCTGTGAAACCATTCGAGTTCCATTTCTTCAGCTGATGCCACCCTGATAATAGCAACAAATTCCTTTAATTTCCACTCATCAAGCTCTTCTCTAATCTCACTGTCCAGTTCAGCTAGCCTCGTCTTGCCTTATCCTATACAAAGGTTTTAGTTCAAGCTTCAGCTAGTGAAAAAGGAATGCCAAAGTACAAAAAAAAAAAAAAAAAAAAAAGACAAAATATATATATAAAAACAAAACAAAACAAAACACCACAGATTTTGAAGCATTTCCAGGCTGAACCAAAGCAGGAAATTCTAAAAACTGCCTAATAGAGATTATCTTCTTGATAACTCCTGCCAAATTCTGGCAGCCCAACTTTGAATTCTTATCCACTGAATGCAAGCTTTGACCCATATTGGTTATACCCATTTTTAGTCAAAACTCAGCTCCACAAAACCCTTGGGGCTTCTTCCAGTGCTGCTGCTTTGATGTCTGTATAAGGAAGATTTATACTCGGAGCTTCCGGAGTGTCTCACAGGGTTCAATTTTCAGCTCTGGAAAACAGCATCTTTTCTCTTCCTAATTCTCACCTCATTTATTATATTAATGAGGGAATCTTCTGTGCTACTACTGACTCCACTGCAGAGGTAAAACTTTTCCACGTCCTTCCCAGCAACAAACACCCCCTTTATGGCTTTGTTTCCTGAGCCTGAGAGCTAAGGGAAAGGGATGAAGCTCCATGGAAACTTCCCCTTTGCTGGCCATTGTAGTCAGCGTGGGTGAAAGCCGCATCCCTGGCACCAAAAATCCCATTGTTGCAATGATATTACAGTGTGCCGATCCACCTGGGTTGATGCTGAAACAGATGCTGGTTAGAAGAGGCACATGACATACATTTTGAGCAAAGCAATTTCAATATTCACCTCACTTAAAGAAACAGAATAGTTTTGCAGTTGGGGAAAGAGTAAAAATAAACCGATATGTATTGAATGTGATGCAACTACACATTCTTTGTCTCTTTGTTGTGCTCAGCAGGTGGTAATCAACAACCTGATAAGATTAGTGAGACCTTTAACATTTCAGAAAGGAGTGTAGGAGCCATGAAAAGGTCTTATAATTGACCGGTATTGCAGCAAGCTCACCCAGGGCCAGAGCATACTGCGCTCATTTTTTGCTTATCTCATCCCTGACAGTAGATATCAAACTTGTAATGCATTTTCTGAAAATAATAAAGTGTCAGGACAATACTCCTACAAACCTTTTCTTTTTAGCTAATGATAGATACCCTTATTAAATCAGAGACTATCTGGACTTGCCATGGAGAAAACTAGAAATCCAGAAAGTTGTCACTTAGTTTTAAAGAAGTTGTGCTGGATTCGTTTAGCAGTGTTGATTTCATAGCAAAGAATAAGCACGTATGAAACCACTACGAAAATATAAGAGTAGGTGTATTTCCTGGTATATTTAATGACAGCAGTATTCTACATTGGTAATGACTTCTGTAGTTTTCTCAAATCAGCCCATGGATAAGGTGGAATTGAATGCTGTTTTTTTCTCCAAAAATATTATGTGATTATGTAGAGCCCTGGCCACAGCCAACCCTTTCACTTTATTTGGTTTCTGTATCCCAGAACTAGATATATTAGAAATACTCATCCAGTGTTATTTTTCCTTGAAAAAATGTGTCTTCATTGCTACATGAGTAACATATGAATATGAACAGAAAGCAGGTAGTTTTTCTGGCTGGAAACAGAAAGAGATTTGTATGGACCTCTTTTACAGCTGCTTCACATGATTTCAGAAGGTACTGATTTCAGACTAAAAGTCTGATGGTGAAGCTGGTTTCATCTTTAAGTCAGAGCTGCAAATTTCTAACTGACAATTTTGAAAACTTTCAGTACCAAAATGGAGGAATCTCACAAGACTAATGATAGCAGTCATCTGTGAGATCTGATCTCACTACATTTCTATCTAGAGCCAAAAACAGTTGAAAGTACAAAATACACATCAGCTCCTGTCAACTGAATCTATAAAATATCCTGCTTTTGTCCATAAGGGATTTTGTGAGTTTTTTTTGTTTTGTTTTGTTTTTTAGAAACTTTGGATATGTAGAAGTTTGGTCTTATCTCTAACCATACACTTTTCATTGAAAAAGTAAAGGGACAGAACCTCAGCGTGCCACTGATGTTAATCAAATGATGCTGATTAGCATTTAGTGCTAATCAAAGGGTTCAGCAGCTGTCATGCCAATGAATCCTCCATCCTCAACAACCTTACCCATGTGCAGAATGACCATTTAGCTTCTGGAGCAGTCATCTCCACTGCAATAGTTCCAGACACCTTCAAGCATACGTTAGAAAAAAAAACTGGATTCAATGTGTTCATTTTCTTCATGCATTTGTGTTACATGACCCCAAAATAATTTTCATTTGGAAGTGGTAATAAAGTCTGACCTATTCTTAGGCTCTATTTCTATAGTCAAGCTCCACCGCATTTCTTTTTTGACAGTTATAAGTAAGTGTGGGGTTGTCCACTCCCCTCACATGTATGGGTTATGCCAGAATCTAGGCACAGCCACCGAGCTTTGCGGACTACAGAGGAAGGCAAAGGAATAAGATTCAGCAGTGGTTGGAAGCAAACGTTGTATGACTGCTAAGTATGGAGCACTGCTGAACTAGAGGTGGATACAGCTTTATTCTGACTAGATTTATGGTCTATAAGTTTAATTTAGGGCAATTTTCTGGGAAGGAAGAGAAGAATGTAGCTTTTCTCTCTAATTTATGCAGAATCAGCTTCCAGCCACCTGGAGTTAAGACTGTGGATATGGTTACACCTCTGGTATGTGACAGAATGTTTGGGGAAAAGGGAGTGTATTCGAAACCCCAAAATGGGACAGAAAAAGAAGACAGACTGGAAGATCAGGACTGAATTATTAAGTGATATGAATACAAAAAACAGCACATTTGGGAAATTTAGGAAAAAAACAAGATTTGGGCTCTGCGAGGTTTTAAATTGCATTATTGGCATTTTCCCAGCAAATAACCCAGAAAAAAAACTCACTTGTTTTGCCAGAACTCTGGGATGATTCTCTACATGAAAGAGAAGACCTCTTACAAGAGAATAGGCTGCTCCCTCCAAAAACAAGCCCTTCGATTTATCTTTCCTTTCTCACATAGCCACAGTGAAATCTCTTTGGTCATTGGTCACATATGCATAACCCCCATTGAAGAGAAGAGATGCTGGACAGATAAAAGCTGGTCCCAGATGAGCACTTTCAGTACAAAGGAGATAAATCTTTTTAAATCTAGGGGTCCTTTCCAATGTGAATAATCCTATAAGAAAACAACAACATTAAACGAGAAGGCAGCCAGCCCGTATGCTTTTCGGTTCTTTTTTTTGCAAGTCCTGCAGGTTGAGTACTGCACTACAGATGCAGCTACCTGCATAATCCTTAGCAATAGCTGTACACGTCTTCAAGTGGCTGCTGTGCCTGAGATGTCCAGTGCAGACATACCTACTTGTAACGTGGTTGGACAGAGTACTGTTAGTGTTTAGAATATACTAGACTAGACTAGACTAGACTAGACTAGACTAGATTAGAATAGAATAGAACAGAACAGAACAGAATTAGAATAGTTCAATTAGACTCATAGAATCATAGAATATCCCGAGTTGGAAGGGACCCACAAGGATCGTCGAGTCCAACTCCCGGCTCCACACAGGTCTACCCAAAATTTTAGACCATGTGACTAAGTGCACAGTCGAAACGCTTCTTAAACTCTAACAGGGTTGGTGCAGTGACTGCTTCCCTGGGGAGCCTGTTCCAGTGTGTGACCACCCTCTCAGTGAAGAACCTCTTCCTGATGTCTAGCCTAAACCTCCCCTGCCTCAGCTTGACACCATTCCCCCGGGTCCTATCACTGGTGACTAAGGAGAATAGATTGGCACCTGCCCCTCCACTCCCCCTCATGAGGAAGCTGTAGACCACGATGAGGTCTCCCCTCAGCCTCCTCTTTTCCAGGCTGAAAAGGTCGAGTCACCTCAGCAGCTCCTCATACGTCTGATTGGAAAATTATGTCATACATTAATCGGAAAGGACGTACAAAGATCCACCAGTCCAACTGCCTGACCACCTCAGGGCTAAAATAATGTAATGCATATTAGTAAGGGCATTATCCAAACACCTCTTGAACCGGTATAGGGCATCAACCACCTTGCAAGGAAGCCTGTGCTAGTGTCTGCCCACCCTCATGGTAAAGAAAATTTTCCTCATGCCCAGTCTGACCCTGCTGTTTCTGTGCATCCCATTGGCAGGCACCAGGCTGCCAGGGCACACTGCTGGCTCATGTCGAGCCTGCTGTTGACCAGCACCCCCAGATCCCTTTCTGCAAAGCTGCTCTCCAGCCATTCATCTCCTAATCTGTACCTGTGTCTGGCATTACTCCGTTCCAGGTGCAGAGCCCAGCATTCACTTTTGTTCAACTTATGTCATTGATGATTGCCCAATCTATCTAAATCCTCTCATCCCTCAAAGCATCCAACAGCACCTCCCAATTTAGTACCATCAGCAATCTTGTTAAGGATGCATGCAATTCCTGAAGCCAGATCTTTGGTAAAAATTTTGAGCAGAACTGGATGTATCTGGAAGGTCACGACTCAGACACTTATTTCTCTCCTTGAGCAGATTCTTTATTTGCCCAGAGCTCTGTGCTGATCCAGTGGGACAGAAACCCCAACACAGGTCAGGCAGTTTAATGGCAGAATGGATATGTCTATGCTGCATGCAGCCTATATCCCTCTATGTCACCACAAAGAAGGCAGAGAGAAGCAGGGTCTCACAGATCCATGCAGACATGAAATATCTGCACTGAATGGCCTCACAAATTCATGCAGAACACCAGACTTCAGCCAAGAAGGGGGTGAGCCACAGGGCATCTGGAGCTGCCCTTAAGATTAACTAACCCGGGTGCATTGAGGTGTCATCAGCCTGGAGGATGAAGGAGAGAACATCATCTCTGCCTCTCCCTGGCACACTTTCAGTGATGGCTCTACACAGCTCAGAAGTTTTTCAGCAAGAGTGACATGAATGGAAGCATTTTAATTGATTTCAAAAGTCCTTGAATCTGGGTCATAATGTACAGCTGAACTTTGGACAGTAAAATCCTTAGGGCAGGAACATCAAGTTTTTATTAATCTGGCAGTCACTTAAACCTCCACCCCCTTTCTCTTGGATCACTCCAGAAATGATTAGTGTGAGGATCTCAGTGCTGCAGCACTCTGCCTTTGAACATTAGTATCTCTGGCCACGGCTCAGATGAATTAAAGGTTCACCAGAGTCAAAACTCGGCCATATTAATAGAACCCAGGCACCAAGGTCACACCTGCCAGCAAATAAAAAGCCCAAGGTGGGGGGCCAGGTAGGAAACGGACCCAGAAGACTCAGAGATTTCTCTCCCCAGCTCCCCTGGGCTGCACAGCGGTGGCACAGGGAAGAATCGCTCCTTGGTGAGGTAACCCAGGCTCAGCGCTTCGTAAGCCAACAACGCACCCAAACGCAGAGGACAGGAGGCTTTTATAATGACAGAAGTCAAGTGTATGAATTTAGAAGGCAATAAAGATTCCCGATTCCTCAGCCAAAAGCGATCATAAACTGAGTAAAGGCCCAGCCATAGGCCTCAGACATTTTGGATGAGGTTCTTTTCAGCTGAAGGAACCACGTGAGCAGAGGATGTAACTGAAGCACCCTGTGCCAGCGTACAGAAACCAGAGAAAACACTAGGTCTGTGTGCATGGCTATGTTACTCAGAGAAGCGTGATGCTTGAATTGTGAGCCTCTGAACTATCAGGCAAGATGGTGACTGTCAAAGCTGTACCAGTCCCTGCAGCTCTGCATGGAGATCCAAACAATGCGCTGCTCACACGGCGCTCTCGACGTGGTCTCATGGGTGGAAAAAAAAAAGATCCTTGCAAGTGCCATACAAATTATAAAACTTCATATTTTGAATTTAATTTATTACATTTTAATGATAAAATAATGATTGACCTGGTTTTAGCTGTCATTTTAGCATTTTAAATGTAGGGAATAACATGTAGATCTAAAAGATGCCCTTCTGATAAAAATGGCTTTGATACTCATTCACAGATTTAAAGCTGTGAAGTGTTTTTTTGGCCAAGGAGAAATCATTATTCCAGCCAAGCCATAATAAATTTCTATGTTGTAGTTCCTAAAATATTTTCCTGGAATTTATGGCATCACTGGAACTTATTTCTTACATTTTTAAACACATAACTTTATTATTTTGCCAGTAATTTTATGTATTACACTAAATCACTGAGTTATGAATGTTCCCATTCTTTTTAGACTTTGTCTTTTGTAAATCAAATTAATCACAACTTAGAAGTATATAAACTTGATTGTACAGTTTTATTAATTTGCTGAAAATTTCAAGCTGAGTATACACAACAACTTACAATTTAAAAAGTTTGAAAATGTATTGAACCAATATTATTTAAATTCATTTGTCAGTGATATAAAACAAATTACAGCTTGTAGAATCTGATTTAGGCCACTCTGAAGCTTCAGTGACAACCACAAATCATGTACACGCATACAGATTTCCTTACATCTCCCCTGCCTCCTCTGCAAACAAATCTGTTTCCTCTCTGTCCACTCAGCCTTCTCAGTTCTTAGTCTTTCCACACTCCGAGCCTTTGTTTTTCATTAAAACAACATGCTCAGCTACTTAGCAGAGAGCACTAGGAGTGCAGAAGACTGTGTACTTCTTTGGTGCTGCCCTAGAATTATCTTTTTGTACTAGATGTAGCTTTCTCTTCTTCACCTTCTCTAGCTATAAAATGCCAACCCTATGCAGCTGAAGAGAGGCAGAGATTTATTAACCTGTCT
This sequence comes from Anser brachyrhynchus, assembly GCF_964034855.1. Lineage (NCBI taxonomy): Eukaryota > Metazoa > Chordata > Aves > Anseriformes > Anatidae > Anser > Anser brachyrhynchus. The sequence goes on from NC_137701.1 coordinate 32,685,376, forward strand.
AAACCAGATTTTGTGCAGAGGAAATTTCTGCACAGCAGATGCCCTGCAAAAGGCATTTGCAACACTTAAAATTAACTTAACATTCCTTTTCGAGGGTCTGAGAAGACCATAAGACTTAACCCAGCTTTCAGTTCTGCTGCTGATAGTATTAAGGTTATCTTTCTTGCTTACCCTCGATGGAAGGTTTCAGGACATGCGCTGCACTCAGCAGGTGCCACAGGCAGTAAGAATAACAGGCAGAGCTTAGAGGGCGACTCACTTAAAACGCAAGGTGCCAGCCCCACCATGTGAAAGAGCTGCCAGGGAGGTGTTGTGGATGCACAAAAACAGACTCAGAGGAGTTACAAACTGTGTAAGTCCTCTCTGACCTGCTCTGATTTCTCACCAACAGTCAGTTTTGGGTCCTTCTATACTTCACACAAACACACCTCGATGAAGTTCACAAGTCCCCCACCATCCCTATCAACTTTCTTGTCTTTTTCAAGGAGCAGCTGGTTTGTCATCATGCTTTCCGCAGAGCTGCTTCTATCTCAAGAAACAGTAATGCCCCAGATTTAATTTGAAGACTGAACTATAAAACCCCAAAAGAAGGATTTGTACAAGGTACGCTGAGAGACTGGCAACCAGCACAGCAGGAGCTGGTGTGATAAAAGCGGGACTGAAAGATTGTTTGAAGAAATAAAACAATTCAAACAATTCACTTGACAAGCAAAAACATATTTTACCACTGAACATTTCGACAAGCTGGTTTTAAACCAAAACCAAATGAAATACCAAGAATTTTATAATTATGGGACTTTTTAGTCTGATCATTCAGAAAAAAACATGGGAATGGTAGTCGCAGAATGAGTCTCTCCTTTTAGTGAGTCTATCACATGTGATCACGGAAAATCTGTCAGGCTTAGTATTTATTATCAAAGGGCTTGCATGGCAGCACTGGAAACCTACATGTGACTAACATGTTTGACGCATTGCCCCAGCTAAGCAAGGTCCCAGCTAGCCCCGAACAGGCTGTTTCCGCCTTGTGGCAGGTCTCAGCAGCGAGCGTGACACCTGGTAGCAATAGCACTTGCAGAATCAGAACCAGAGAGCAGGCGAGCGTTGTAAGCTTTTGTTAAACCTGACAGTTTAACCTACTGCTGAAAAAGGAATTTATGGACTTCTAGTTTTGATTTAAGTCACTGATTTATCACTTTCATTCTATCCTGCACATTCTATCCTGAACACTATCCCAGTGAAAGACTTTGCATTAACAATTGCACTTTTCTTAGCAGAATTTCTTGGTGGAGATTCCTTATGTGAAGAATTAATCGGTCTCTTCTTTCAACATCCATTTTCTGCCAGAGTTTTACAGTCACACAAGGTATTTGCAGTGCAACGGGGTAAAAATTTTCAGACAAATAATATCTTCGTCAGGAAATGTCATGCTGGGACACATAGAGACATTCGAAAATTCAGGTCAAATTCTTCAAATAATTTGAAAACAGCAAAATGGAATTGGAAAATAATGCCTGAACACTTTATTTAAATATTTTCTGAATGAAACATTTCAACAGCTTATATCAAATTACTGCTATATCTTATGAAATTAGCTACCTCTTAAAGAAACATTTTAACTACATTTTAAGGGTAAAACATGTTAAAAAAATGAAATCGCTTACTTTATAGTACAGGTGTTGAACTCAAATAATTATTTTAGCCAATCACATAGAAGAAAGATTTTTAAAAAGACTGCAGGATGTCATTGTGGAGCATACTGAACTTTCTGCATCCTTTGATGTCCTGATTTGGTGCCTTAACAGGAGGCGGGGAGGCAGTGAGGCTCTCTGCTAGGTATTGCTGCGGGCTGGGTCTCCCTGTGGTGCGGTGCTAGGCAGGTGCAGATGTGGGGCTATCACAGTGCCGAACCAACGCGGCAGTAGTGGCCAGGAACTATCTGGGGCTGGAAAAGTGCACGAAGCTCTAACCAAGGACTGGTGCACATGGAAAGAATTTGATGTAAAAGAGAAGAGAAAAGGAAGAAAACATACCACACACAGAGCACACAGCGTTAAGTTTTAAACTGAAATTTGTCCTCATTTAAGTGGTTCCACATATTTCAGCCACCCACGGTATCTTTAAAAATTGTTCCATTGTGAGACTGCATATAGATGATGTGCAATACCTGGAATGAAGGAAGCAAAGAAGGATGTTGAATGACAACGACAATGTTTAGTGGCTGTTTATTATCAGAGTTAGAGCAGTTTTGTTTAGTGTGGCAAAACTCTGTCCGAAGTTATTTCCCATTACTGCACTCCTAGAGCAGTGACTTTTCATGCCTACAAACACAGCGTACTGTTGACAACACACAGCTATTAACACGTCTGCATAACCTGGTTGTATTCTTCTCTCATATTATCCATATAAATCAGTCATTGCTTTTTAGAAGTTCATGAAAGCACAAAAGAAAAGATGTGGGGGGTGGGGGGGTAGAATCCTGGGCGGAGGGAAAAAAAAAAGTGCAAAATACTGTTTAAAGGCATCAGGGCCTTATGCCTTTGAAAAAATCCAGGCACTGCTAGAGGAATTAATCCTTCAGCTCTCTGTATGGCATCGTTCAGCCTATATTGTGCATGGTTTACCATGACATCAGCAACACATCTAAACATGAGGGGAATTTTACCTTCTTCACAGCACCACACGCTGATTCCTTACCTTCTCGAAACACAACTTAAATAATACATTATCTTTCATTCTCTCTCTGCACGGGAGCTTTTCACCCATCACAAGTGTTGTCCGGCATGTAATCCAAGGGATGTGCCTTCCCCTCTGTAATCTTCCCGTTTACCCTTTACTGAAACTTGCTACACCACCGTAATTCCCATAAATCAAATTACCAATCTTCAGACTCAGCTCAGCTAAGAAAGCAGGTATGTCTGGCAAAAGAATGAAAACTGAAAAGAGAGAGAAATAAACTTTATCCAAGCCACTGACAATGATTTGTCAAGCTCACCCGAGCCTTGCACTCACTCAATGGTAGGAAGCAGCTAGACAGGTACTTATACTGAATCCAGACCTTATTCTGCTCTTGGGTTATCTAATATATTATACCTTGAAAATGGCGCTTATATAAGTAAAGTTACAGTGGACTCACATTTCATATGTAGAGAAACAGCTGCTTTTTTAATTTAAAAATCTAAATTAAATCATAACTTAAAAGCTATGTTTCGTCATCCACAGAACATGCCAAATCATATGCCTGAAATATAAAACTGATGCTGAAATTCTGGTAATATTTAACATGTTCTTTATGAAGAAAACATTCTTCTTGAGCTTGGAAACTGACTGAACAATAGCAGCTTTAGGACCTCCAAAGCCGAAGGCGTACAAAGGTTATGAGAATGTGTCTGCCCAAAACTACAAATCAAAGAGTAACAACAATACCATATGTTACAGAACATAAAGTATCCTTCACAAACACTATAAAACCCCCACATATCTCTGCCTCAAGAGTCCCACTGGCCAGTGGATGGTTGTGTTTCATTACACTATCACCATATAAGAACATTTTTTCTCCATTTTTAATGACATGCCGAAAACCTAGTGGTACCACTGAGTGACCTTTGGGTGGTTAAGATTAAGTAGTAATGACAGAAGATTGTCCTTGGCCTAATATTGTTTAAAAAAGCAGAAGCTGATTTCATGGAGAATGGCTCAAGCTGGCTTTAAACTGCAGCCAAAAGTGGTCCTAACTCATGTTGTTAGTTTATTTTATTTAAATTAGGGGAGGAGTATGGATTTGTTCGCTCCCATAAGACCCATTTCTTTTTGGAGTAATTCACTCACAAGTACTAACGGTCCCTGTTCTCTATAGTATTACAACGGGTAAAGAAATGGGGGCATCTAGACTGGCATTGAGACCCTGCACCCAAGCAGTGGGAGAGAGAATTAGTTGCCTCCCTTGCTCAACTGCACGGACCCCTGGGCTCAGGGATTTATAATGATGCACCCTCCACCTCACTGGGCTCACACAAACAGTGACTTTAATATAATATAATTAATATAAAACTATCTTAAGGGTCATAAACATCAAGCATAAATTTATCAATAGCTCCCCCAAATTTTAGGAGCTATGTGGAATACTCCTAAATAGCTCTTTAAATAGAAGATAATGAATAATGAAACCTTTAGCCTCTCTTTCCTATATTGATCTCAGAGCGATTTTCCTTACTCCATTAAAATTACTTTTTCAGATTCTCAGCAGTAACATTGTCTTGCTCCACAGAACTTATTCATAGCCTATGTCTGGTTGAATGGAAGCTTAGGTAGACCCTTTCAATCTGGTTATGAAAACAAATTTCCTGATCTGCTATACAAATGTTCCCATCTCATTCTAACTTGTGGATTGCTCAGTATACTTGTCTAATAAAAAGGAAAAATACATAAATCCAAGGTGGAAAAGGTTTATAACTACATGGAGTAAAATAAGAGTTAATTCCTACAGAACGCTTTTGAATTAAAGGCTCTGTTCCTCCTAGAAAGAGGAGGGTTAGAGGAGCTATTTACAGATTCTCCATGTAGTTAACTCCTGTACCCATGCATGCCATACTAATAAGCAAAAGTGTTATAAATTATGTGGGTTCTAGAGATTAAAGCTTTTGCATAAAGGTTTGGAGGTGCCTGAGATCTAGCAGGTGGGCTAGATCAAAAACCACTTACAGGTTTCCTCTCTGTACTGAAAATCTGGAAGTGAATGTCTGTAAAGTTCAGCCAAGCCCAGCACTCCTCATATCCAGAGCACAACCACCAAACAACGTCCCCATTCTTTGTCCGTTCACATGAACAGACTCATCTGTAGACAGGGCTGAGGAGAGGCAGTGACAAGAAATCTTTCCAGGCTAGAACTTAAATCCTTGCACTTCTGATTGAATTGCAGATTACTGTGGCCATATGCTGTCTTTCCACAACAGGTGGAATATGCTTTATCAGATCTGCTATTGCCAAGACAGCTATCATTTTACTCATTTAAAAGATTTATGCCCCAATTGTCCTCTTACTCTCACACGGAGGGCTTGTCTATGTGGGAAATTTGGTTTGCAGTAAGCCAAGCCACAGATTTTTAGCAGACATGCTTTTCCATACTAATGCTCTGAATGCATGCTTTTAGGGCCTTGTATTGTTACTTTTTTTGTGAGGCACTCTGAAAGAATATGTGGTTGGAATTTGGTGCAGAGAAGTTATATACAATTCACAGCCTCCCATGCCACAGGCTAACTTTTTTCTGGTTAAAATTAGCATAGACAAACTCTGATTGAACTAGCTGAGAGAAAAAAAAAAAAATCAAGTCTTAAGATTCAACCTTCCTCTTTCCTACTTTTTCCTTTCTGCTCAGAAAGCTCTAGGCCTTTTCTAGGTGTAGCTGCTTCAGAAGTCTGGCAGACCGAGGCCTACTGCTGTGGTTTATTCTGACAAAGTGAAATATATTTCAATATTCCACACCAGGCTGATGGAGCCAAAGCCTTCTGGGCCTACAAGCAAAAGAGGAGAGTGAGTCCAAGAACTTTGATAGGGCTGTTTCCATTGGAAAAATGCAGTTTCACCATAAAAATGCAGTTTCACTTTGCGAAAGCTGGTAAATTTAGCTGAACTTTTATTTTGTCTGAGGACTTTCAAAACACATCAGAAAATATTATTTCATATTTTTAAATTATGATTTTCAACTTTTAATCTCATAAGGGATAAATAACTCAGGATTATCCTCAGATCTGCAGGTGAGAAACTGAGGGCTGTCCTCCCGCCCTCTTTCCTTCACCTCCTCAGGATGGGGCCCACATCCTAGCAGGTTTTTGCAGAGCATGAGGACTCATCACCCATGCCTGTCATGCTAGAATAATGTAAAAAATGCCATACTTGGGAGGAACATCAAGTGTACCAAAACAAACAAACAGAGGCAAAGCAGTGCAAAGTGGCAGGAAGCCTGTATTGGCTGCTCAGGGGAGCCGGCTCTTGGCCATCAAACCAGGCCAGTGTATATGAGATTCTCCAGAGATGGACGTCTGCACAATTCTCCTTTCCCCATCACTTCTTTCTGGATTAACATCCCTGTCCAGCAGTTCACCCCACACATGAGGGGATCTGGGAGCGGAGAGGCGGAGTGGGGCCCTGCCAGGCTGTGGGCAGGCCTGAGGATGGCAGCCAGGCCTAGCCCAAGCCCAGGCCCTTGGGCAGGTTCACAGGGATGAAGCAAAGCCGAAGCAAGGCCAGGCACACTGGGCAGGGCAGGACTGCGATGGAGCTGCAGACTAGCATCCCATGGCCTTGCGGGGATAGGGACGGAGGGCCCTAGTGTGGACTGGAGGGACATCCAGGCCCTTGGGCAGGGGGAGGCTGCATAGCGCCAGTCAGGGCCATAGCTGCTCTGGCATCCCTGCGTTCTGGTCTTAGTGGTACCATTAAAGGGCTGCATGGATGCCTGGCCATGTGGACGGGGAAAATGCTTGTTCTAATCCTTACTGCTTCTTCAAATTTTTGCTTGCACACTGACAACCTTCTAGTTGTCCCTTTCACACCCCTTGCAGTTATACCCGAGCCTGCCCATGGTCCTGTTCAAATCCTGTTGCAGAGGAGATAGCAGGGTGTACATGGGTGTCACAGGACAGAAAGGGTGACAAGACAGCCTTGTGACGGGGAAGTAAGACGTGTGATAAGCATGGAGCTTTTGCTCCAAGCCGGGCTGATGTAAAAAGCCACAGCCAGAGCCAGGTCAGGAAGCTCCAGGGGATCCATCAGGCAGGGTGGTAGCTCGGTTCTCTGCCATGTCATCATCAAGCAAAGCCTGGGGAAGTATCTTCTTGTGCTTGCAGCTGAAAAGCAGGTCTTTTGTCAGGAGAAATTCCATCCTTCACTCCAGCTAATTGCATGAAGAAAAGCATAGACCAGAGAGGGCAGATTTATCATCAACAGCATCCACATCCATTTAGTTTCAATAAGAGGTAATTCTTCGTTGTGACTGGAGGTATTGCACTATCACATTTATGGCAGTGCCAAGTATGGAGAGCATAAGGTGCTGCTGTGCCAGGTACTGTACATTATCATTATTTGTACTAGCACTGTGCCAGGAGCCAGGTGCTGTACCACATAAAACAAAAAGTAATTCTCCTCTCTGGACAGGTTACAGAGTAATAGCAAAGGTGACCACTCCTTACCTGGACAGCTTAGTCTAGATCAAGACAAAAGAAAACATGTATCAGATGTCACACTTAAATAAAATATTTGTTTTCCTCATGGAAAGGTGTTTTTTTTCTAACACGAGTCAGGATTACAACACTTGGAGACAGTCAGAAGGCAAGGTGAGAAGGGACACCTTTATCACACCACGTTTATTCAGGGTCCTTTCTGAAATGCTTTAGCAGAGATACCAAACTGCTGAAGAGTCTGACACAGAAGCCAGCTGGGAAAAGTTTAGTCCTGTAAATAAGCAAATTCTTCATCTACAAACACACATGCAAACCACTGCCTAGCTCATGCTCATGCACTTAAAAAACAAACATTACAAATATAAGTCCTGTAAAGTTGTTTTTTCTGCCCATGATGATGGAAGAACCTGCCCTCCAGCAGCCAACTAGGTTCTGGTAAGCACTTGTATGCTAGGTGAGGCTTCCGCACTGTCAGGTGGCTTCTGCATGGATATGGGCTAAATAGTCCTTTAAACACAGAGTTTCAGGATGTCACATCTAGTGTTGTTTGTTTGTTTGTTTGTTTGTTTTTTGAGGCCTGAAAGTTAAAAATAAATAAATAAATAAATAAATAAAATCAACATATTAGGTTTAGAGTGGTTTTTATTATTATTATTATTATTATTATTTATTTTTTAAGGTCAAAACTGTAATTTATTAACTGTCTGTACATCTGTGAGTATGGCTTCACCATCTGCAGCAGCCAGGAAGTGTGCAGACCCAAAATGACTGCAAAGCAACGCAGATCAAGACCTACATTTAAACAGGAGCAAAGCCAAGTGAAAAAAAAATAGGAATAGGAAAGGAAAAGGAAGTATTTCTTATTTTTCTGGAGAGGACGTTGCTATGACATAGGATAGTACTTCAGATGTGGATGAAAAACTAACCTGAGATAAATTAACAAAGAAAAACAAACCTCTTTCTTCAGGGACTTGACAGTGACACTGATGTCAGGCTGGTAACAGCTGTCTGAATGGGGGAAATGGAACATGGAAACATTCAAATAATGTGCTTGACTTTTTTTTTTTTCTGGAATGCAATTTCCAGATTTTAAAGTTTAAAACTCTAGAGGAGTCTCAAAATGATTAGCAACACAGTTGAGGTTTGGAACTTGATTTTTATCATCTTTGCCATAGAGGCTTTCTGCCTTCTTGACAACTGGACGGCAACTTTCAAAACCTCCAGAATAATTTCATCAAAACTTCAGATCTTAGAGATAAATAAGGTTCTTCTTTGTGTTCTGTTGAAGGGATCATTTAATACTTGCTTAGCCAGAATAAAAGTCTTCGTAACACAGGTCTTTCAAAGCTAAGTTATAGAAAAAAAAAAGTCCTCTTTTTTGAATCTTAGAAAACATGCAAAAAGTTTCCATTGGAAGGAAACTAAATTTCATATAGAAATATGTGTATAACTTCAAAATCTCTTCCACTTTTTAAGAATGTTTTACACTGCATTCATTAAGAAATCTGAGTAAAAACTAACAGAAATCCATGTAAAGACCTTTATAAAAATCTGATTGGCATGTCTGTCTTTTGATTTGACTGAATTTAAAAGGGAAGTTTAAGAAATTTGGGTTTAGGGCAAATGTGCCTAGGAAGATCCATTCAAAAGCCCATTTCAGAAGCCCCTGGGTTTTGCTATATGGTCCCTCCCCCTGCACTCCCTTCATCTTGGTACTCATTGTCATGTATCTCAACTCCACACACAGGGTCCAAACGAATGAAGTGCAGTTTTGCCATTGTCCCTATAGGTTGATGGATCACAGTCCTAGTCTTTTACCTGCCTAATCCTTTCTCACAGAGGGATGCCCCTAATTCTAATTAACTGAGTGCCTTTGGGTCCCTAATCTATGCAAAACCCTTTTCAAAATTTGTACTGATAAAAGTACCGGGAAGGTATGTACATGACTAGATCCTACATGGAAAATACAAGAATTTACTTGTCCAGGCACAGGCCTTGTGAATATTTCTTGCCATGAATGAATCTTGTGCTTTTAGTATAGAAACAGTATGCTATTTAAAAATAAGTTGTGGAAGACCCTCCTGAAAGATTCTTGTATTTGTTTTAAGATGCTGAAGGCATTCAGTGGCTAAAAAGAAAACATTTGGTGGGAAGGGTGGAGATGACAGAGTATGAATTCTGTTTGCTGAAGGACAGGTTTGGAGGTGGTGGAGAGATGGTCTAAAGTTGGTTGTAACATGAACAACTTTGATTATGATCTAAGCCTCCAAAAAATGAGTACAAGGAGAGTATCCAGAAGACAGCTTCTCCAGGACAAGTATTATAACTTGGCATAGAGTACTACAGAAGTTGAGGTACCTCCACGCACACTTCCATAATGAGGCATCCTAGCAAGACAATGTCGGGGTCTTCAACTAACATGGCACCCAACTGCCTTTGTAAGGTGGGTCAGAGCTAGCTCTCTTTGCCTTGAGTGAAGACTCCAAAACCTTTGGGCCAGCTCACGCGACTACCTCACCTGCTATTCCTCTCTGAATGAGACATGTCAGACAGTCCTGCTTTAAGAAACCAAACAAGCTACTAGAATTTAGTATTAAATAAATAAATAAATAAATAAATAAAATAAATAAATAAATAAAGTTTTATAGTTCCTAGATGTAGATCTTGACAAGTTTACTCCCATGATCTTACCCTACAAGAAGTTCCACATAAAGTGCTGTTCCTAACACATAATAGATACAAGAATTTGTCTGGGAATAAAATGTATGAAGCATCACCTATTTCATAACGGATTACATAATCACTGAAAATAACCTTAAGATAATACAGGCCCCCTTCTCCCGGCAGTTCTTCCTCTGTGTGTCGAGTATTATGGGTCTACCAAAACCCCTCTGCAATGAGAGCCTTAACCTCTCGAGAGTCTCCCAAATCAACAAAATCTCCCCTCCTAATTCTTTCTCTGCTAGAATTTGTTTTGCATAGAATTTATTTGCCTGTTTTGCATGAGTTGTTTGGCTATAATCTCAGCAGCATGCAGCTTTGCCAGATTTCAGAAAGATGAGTAAACTTCTGAATCTGATAGCGACTTCAGCAGAATACCAAAAAGGGTCTTCTTTGTTCTCCATAAACAGACTATTTACTTTGATCTGGTAAAATGAATTAATGAAAGGAAATGACACCTTCCAATTTTGTGTGTGCAAGAGAAAGGGAAGTGGGCTTAATTTTTTTTTATTTACTTTTTTTTCCTTTTTTCCCCCTTTTTCCAAAGATAGAATAGGCTGAGGGCCGTCTTTTGGAAAGTACAGCACTGTTAGACAGATCTTTTCTGTGGTAAAAAGTCTCCTCATAACACCGTAAGGTCCATGTATATGCAAGCAGTTCAGAGTTATTACAAATCTAAAATAGGAAGCTATTCACTTGATCTTTTGGTTCAATCCTATTAGGACCCCCCTGGAGCTCTAAATGGATACCAGCCTGTCACAGGCCTGTTGCTGTGACGACCCAGTCTTTACAGAACAAGAAAAAGAAATGATAGTGATTGGCAGACCTTCCTTGCCCTAGTATGTAACACAAAAGGAGACAAAATGAAGAGGAAGTCAGACTCTTATTATAGGTTTGATGCTTCTTAACCTTACAGCACCTTACACCTGGTAAGTGTCACCCCGCAAACTTAAACCCTCGGAAGAGCAATGTAACGTTGCAGTCTCAGATGTGCAGAGCTAACTCGGGCATTAATTTCTCTGTCCTCTTGTTTTGGTTGATTGAAATGCAAACAGCATTCCTAGCAGAACTGCATCTGCAGAAAGAAGAAATAAACAGAGGGCCAAACCCTGCTCACCACACTCTCATGAGTAGCTTTGTGGGTGTAAAAGCACGAGGAAAAGCAGGATTTAGCCCATGGTATAAATGAATGAGGGGCTAGCAAAGCAAGGACTACAGGGGGGAGCTGTCTACGGCCCCTATTCGCCCTGCATGAGAAAGGAAAGAATTTGATAAATTCTACCATATGGTGCCATACTGTATCTTGCTAGCTATAAATAATAGTCTTTCTGTTTCTGGTTTTCTTTAGCTTTCCTTGGTAGCTGTGACAGACTTTCAGCAATGGTTATAAGAAAGTGCAAAAGCACTTTCCTCCACTTTTTTTTTTTTTGTGATCAACTAAACAACAGAAAAAAAGATCAGAAGGAAGAGAATAAAATAGAAAACTTCCCAGTAGACTATCGACATGAAAACCCAGATAAAGTCATTGTGATGTTAGAATGTTGTACATTCAATTGTTGATATCAAGAGCCGTCAAAGAAAATGATTGCTTAAGGATGATAGATATACACCTGTGTCCACAATGCCTGAGTTATGAATCTGTACTGCAATGCATGTTTTTGCCAAACTTAATTACAAATTTTGTTTCTGTCACATAATAATCTTGAAAAAAATCCTAAGAACCAAATAGCTTTCTAATAGCATTGCAGAGAAATCTAATTTTCATTTATTTCTGACATTGTCTTAAAAGAAACAAAGTTTTTACTCATAAATTTTCAACCAACAATTCTGATATTTTTAGTACAATCTAGTATTTAAAAGTGTCACTAACCAAATGCTTGCTTGAGTAGTCAGATGAAATCCAATAAAATGTGAACCTTAATGATTTTATAAAAGTTTTCTGAGTTAGCAGGCTGCAAAAATGACATTCACTAAGGATAATAAGGGAAAGTCAAATTATCAAGAACAGAAAATCTGGCTATATTCTGAAATGGCTTTTTTAATATCTAACTCACAGTTCAAAATGTTATTTTTCTTGAATTAGCAAAGCTGAACTTTTTAAGGTTTGTAGAAAAGCACTTGCTCTTAAAATAAGATTCAGAACAACGGCACAAATTCCTATAAGCTAGTGGAGTCACACTGTTTTAAAGCAACAGAGATTCAGATCCAACCTTCTAAAAGCTTTTAGATTCAAAATTTAGAACAGTATACTATTGAGTCTTTTGGATTAGATTTGGATATTTACATTTACAGCTCTCCACCATTATTCCTCTCTAACCACTCACTTCCAAAACGATGCCCATGTCCAAAGCAAAATTAAAAATGAAAATGTGTTTGTTCTATTTTTAAGGTAGGGATAAAAAAAATAAATCTATAATTTCTCAGACTTTTAAAAAGCACGAAAGTTAGCACACAGGTAATCCAGTATTTTCCTTTAGCCTTTTAAACTTAATTTCACGCATGCCTTAAAAAAGATTGTTTTAAAACATGTGTAACTGAGATACACCTATTGTAATACATATATGTATTACCTGATGAAGTTTGCATTCGTACAATGCAGGCTCTTGTAGCTGGAGCATATGCAAAAAATGTGGGAAAAAATATTGGCTAGGCAGGAGAGGAAAAAGTTAAAAATGTCTTTTTTTTTTTTTTCTGTTTTCTGTATACTGGCTTTCTAAACTATCCCACAACAGGCATTACTAATCATTGCCAATTGAGAAGCTGAAATTAATGCTTCTTTTACAAACCTTTGTTCTTTAAAACAACAACAATAGAGACAACAACAAAACAGAACTGTAATATGAGGAACAATAAGCTGAGTCTATTTTTTTATTTTTGGTGTAAGCTGAGCTTGTGCCCATACAATTTTTTTTTCTTACAGTGTAAAACAAGTTTTCATTTGGCAGCTTTGTAAAGATGCACTGAGATTTTTAAAACTAAATAAAAACTTCAGTTTACCTGAAACTAATGTATTTATTTTGCTAATGTTTCAACAATCCATCAATCAAGCCATGCTTTATACAGTTTTGTCACACAAACAAATTAGTTGTTTTGTTAAATTACCACCAAAGGCCATCCAATGAATTTACAAACTATTTATTACAAATATATTATGTTTCAGTACGGAGAAGGGGGAATTGTTTGCTAGTTCCTGTTTTAACTAAGAGATAATTGACAACACACTTTCATGACAGAGATTTTCAATTGTTTCTCATTATTACACATGTAAATAGTGGTTTATGAATATCTATTTATTTTGCAGATTAATCATTTTTAGTATTAGTGTCTGGAAGTTTTAAAAAGAAAATCGATTGTACAAAATGGGAAAAAGCAAGCACAAAGCATCTAAAATCTGATCCTATTTTTTGTCTACATTCTGCACAGCAAGAATTGTTTGCCCTGTAAATATAACACTTCAGAAGTCATTTGGTAATACCTTTTTTTATTACCGTTACTGCAGTACGGTAATAGCGTTTAGCAGTATAAAGTTCCTCTGCATTTTCTTCCTTTCACACATTTAATATTGTCAGCCTTAAATACATACCAAAATACCAGCGTTACAGCGGCATGCTGGGAGGGTTAAACCTCTAGTATTTTTCCTGGGGAGTACAAGTTGGAAAGTAGTCCCTGGAAAAATGAAATTTGTCTCCTGTCTGCAGGATGAGCAAGGGCTTTGCACCACCTCCTGGTGCACGGGGGAAACGCCAGAGACCAGGGCTCTCTGACTCTTCCTTTTTTATTTTATTTTATTTTATTTTTATTTTTATTTTTTATTTTTGGTTTGGTTTGGTTGTGTTTTGGTGGTGGTGGTGGGTTTTTTGTTTGGTTTTGTCCCTCACTTTCTCCCCTAATTTTTTAACCTCTCTTTAAAACTTAGTGCCCCAGTAGTGCCAGAAGCCCTCTTATTGCTCTGCTGTCCCCAGCCCCCTAAAACACATGGATGGAGCAAAGGGTTTGTGCATCCATCCTCCCCACACCTCCGTGGACAAACCAACACATACACATTGCTGATTTAACACAGCCCCTGGTCTGGAAAGCATGGGGACCCTACAGAGATAGACTCTCCAAGCCTGCATTGCAAGACGTGCTCAGGACTGGCGGTGCTGGGCTGGCAGCATGAGGCCATGGGTGCCGAGAGCCCCCTAAGGTGCCAGGTCTAGGCAGGAGTGTTTGTGCTGATCCTTTGTCACAGCCCTGTCTCCTCCTCCATAGCTGCTCTCAAGGTTTTATCATCCTGAGCTTTTCTCATGAGCCCCAACCACGGCCTGGGCTGAAGGCTTGCAAAAATGGAGATGGGCTCATCCCGCCTCCTGTTATGTTGGTTGAACAGCACCCTGGATGGGCCTCTGGGGTTTCTGCTACAGAAAATGATTCAAACAGAACAAAAAGAAAGAAAAAAAAAAGCAAAATAAAATCCCAGGGTGCTCGAACTGAATCCTCTCTTGCACTGACAGAGCCACTGTGTGATGGGGACTTGGCCCCATAAGTCTAGTCACAGTAGAGAGCAAAACAAAAGAGCTAATAAAGGGGTTTCATCATCTGTTTGGCTTCGCACTCTCAGCTTTAAAACAAAACAAGACGCTACCACCATAATACCAGAAAAATAAATGCTTTTCTTTCTTAGGTTCATAAAACACTCATTACCCATAATTAATCATAATGACATGCTGTATTCAGGCCTCTAGCTAGGTTCTGGCTGGAAGTGTAACGAATTGGCTTCTCATAGCTTCCAGTACTTTACCCAGGATGTTCTTCAGGATGCAGAATTGATTATCCAAAATAGAAATCTCTTCGTTTCCTTTGTTTTGGTTGTTGTTGAAAAACCTATTGGTTTTTAAGTCCCTGCATTTTCCACTTCCCTTAAACTATGGCTATTTAAATCCAGTGAAGTTAATGGGTTTGCACTACAGTGAAGTTAACCTAGCAGCTACAAAGTCATTAAAACCTTGACCAAAGCTTGACCAAAACTTGACCTGATCCTCACTGAATACTCTGGGCCACTACTGAGATCGTTAATAAATTATGTATGTCTTAATACTATTTGCTCACAACAGACTCCAGGTTATAATGTATTATATTGATTGTAATGTAAGCTCTCATAAAAACAGCTGTTGATAATATTTATGATTCTTAGATTTTCAATGAAAAAGAAAAAAAAAACAAACACAAATAAGCACTTTAATTTTGAAGGTACGTATGACAATATAAACATTTTTGATTCTAAAAGTAAGAGTGGAAGGAGAAAGCAAATGTTAGTATATATCCACCCCCCCAGCAGATTGTGACATTTGAACTAGTACAGTTCTGCTGAAGAGATTTTGTTCATCCTCATATCACTTGCACTGAACTCTGACAACAGGAGGTTGGTGCTTGATCCAAGGTCTATTTAGTCAGCAGTGTTCTACTCTCCTCATTTCAGCCTACAGATCGAATTGGATCAACCCCCAGGAGGGACCCTGCCTGTTAGTTTCCTCTATTCCATGTGTGGTATCAGGTCAGCACAGAAAAACACCCACTGGCTCTTGGGAGCAAATTCTACCTCCTTCAGCCTGGCTCCACACAACGCGTATATACCTGTACCAGCTTGCTCTTGCCAGCACCCCCTTCCCTTCCTCTGAGTCTGGATAGTCAGCCTGGCCAAAACAAGTTTTGAGCATCCTTGATATGAATGAGCTTTTTTTCCAAAGCCCAGGGAAATGAAAAGACAACAGCTCCTCGCGTACTGAACACAAGCACTTTGCTTTCTTACTTGACAAACCTGGCCATGAAGTGGGTTTGGTGTTGCAGGAGTAATCACTACTGACTGCTCCTCAACAGGGCACTTATACAACATCAGCAGGGCACTTCCTGCTCACATGCATCAGAAAATGGGTCTGTTCAGACAAAAGTGGCAAACCTACAGAAACCTTCGCAAGTCAGCGTAGACGTCACTGTGATTTCCCCATAGAGATGGTCCTCGGAGTTTAATAACAATAACTTTGGATGACTGTGCCAAGCCAGAAGAAAGATTGTGTAAGGGATTATGGATTTGCTGTAGAAATCTAAAGCAGATTTAGAAAGAAAAACTACAAAGAAAAACTCTCAATACAATTCTGTGGACCAGACTGTGTTCACTTTCTACTGAGCTGAGTAGAGTGTCAGTTTATGGCTCCCTCACACATCCCCATGGGCTGCTCTAGCTTTCACCAGATGGCAGTGGTGCCTCAGGGACTATCCATCAGAAGAGGTTAACAGCCGGCTCTCCTCCTCTCTCCTGACATGCCTACCAAATGTGGGACTTTAGGGAGAAAGCATTGCGCTTTCATTACCTTGTTCAAGACTCACCCATTTTCTGTGGTATCCACAGCAGAACATGTTAGGAAATCTCTAAATTCATAGGATGACCTGAACAACAATATTCTCTTTGTTGTTCAACAATGCAGAAAAATAAGGAAGGGGTCCTGGAGATTTCTGTAGTTAGGTCTACAGAGTTTTGTGAGATTCCAGAGATCTTGTCTGTTCTTAATCTCTAAAGGACTCTTTCATAAATGCAAGGACAAAGAACAGCTACCTGGAATCAGGGCTTATGGATTCGGTTTTGCCACAAGCCCTGTATTTGTGCTTAGTCACCTAACCTTTCCTTTTTTCAGTCCGCATGATGAGTATAGTAATGCTCCTTTGACTCATGTAGCATGGGGGTTAATTCAGTCGTCATCTGCAGGGTGCTAAGGTTGGTGGCTACCATGGAAATATCTATCTCAATGTTTGTACAGAGTGTACATTCTTGGAGTCCAGGCAATGTTTTTGTACGTGATTGCGGAAACAGAATGGGGTTTCCAGCAAGAGATTTCCATTCACTTCTCTTCCCAGCCTTTCCACAGCCCCCTTCACACTCCACAATCATTCATAAACTCATGTTTATTTTTGTTACAATGAATACTGTATGGTCCCTCCTTTACAGCAATCAGTGCAATTTCTCCAGTTCCATTCTCACTTTCTTCCACTAGCTAGAGTTTGGGGCAGGTGAGAGTTTTCCATCAGTAAACCCTCACCCTGCCACTAAAATTGTTTAAAAAAATAAAATACTTCTTAGAAGTACCAGACTTGTATTAAATCCATCCTGACAGATGGAAGATACCAACTCTGAAACATATATTTGAGAAAACCTCTTGTTGCCTACAAGTCTCTTGGCAAATAAGCATTCTGGTTCTGTGCCCTTGTGAGCGAGTATTACAGCATGATAATGAAGTCGGTTTTCAGGTTTGGTTCTCTTCTCCCCAGATTTACACTTGCTTCATTGACTTCAACTGCAGAGACATCTCAGTGTCATATTATGGCTCTTCAGCACTGCTCAGAACCTCTGATGCTGACTGCAGACAGTTTTCACCAGGTGGCAATGGTTTCTGCAGGAAAGTTAGTAAGAAAAGCTCACATTTAATGTGCTGAATAGCCAATACTATATGTCAAGGCTTTACATTTTGAGCATCTCTATATGCCCCAATAATCCGAAAGCACTTTGTGCCTCATCAGGTGGTTAATTTAATGTGTAATTTCACTGAAATCAACAAGACAGATAACTATATAAGGGTTTAGTACCATTTGAGATCTGGATCTTAATAACACGTAGACCTAATCTCTTCTGAAGCAAACAAACAAAAATATTGGGATCCAGAAGTAAACACCTCTGAGAAAGGCTTGAAGTTATATTTTCTGAAATAATGCCATGCTTCCTACAGTTTCTGTCAAACACCTTTTCTAATGCTGTAGTGGACACATTTACTAGAGAAGGTGGTAAAAACAGGCACTAATAAGTGAGAAAACTACTGTTCTACCCCAAGCAGTAGACAGGATGACGACATAATTGGATATTTAAAGAAGTATATGCAGCATTCACAAGTAACACTCCACAAGGCAACAACCCCTGTTAGCAGTGGTGGAATTAAGGGTCCCTAACAGATCACACATTTTCCTTCTTGATGTCATCAACCAGCTTACCCAGGGACCTGGAGCTACTGAGGGCCAGATGATCTGCTCCAGAGCTAAGCCCACATTCAAGGCTCAGCACTTACACAGCAGTCTTAGTGCAAAATGGTTCAGAGCACAACTGGCACATGGAACAGCTAATCTGTCAAAGAATATTAGCTTATATATGTATATACTTGGGGGCAGGGGATAATGTATGTGACTGAGCACACATACTGTAGGTGCATCCAGCAGCAGTACTTGTGTAATCTTCTACAAAGGTCTCTTGTTTCTGCTACAATCCTGTCAAAGGCTGAAGGCTTTCCCTGCTTAGATAAAACTATTTCATTGTTGAAAGAAATGATTCCAGCAGTACTTCCTGTTTCTCTGTGTGGTCAAAGAACTGCCTCTGGTATGTGAACTGAGACCTGGTACCACCTCAACCCTCCTGAGATGTGAGAATAGCATATTCTCTTCTGCAGAGTGAAATATGTTCTGAGACACAGGAGAAGTCTTGTCTGTTATACAGAAGCACAAAGCAAAAGGAAGGAGCTGGCCGGTACATATTCTGTTGATATGCTGAATTTATATTCTTGCAACGCTGAATTTTGAGCCACAGCTTCATCCCCACCTAGCCACAATCCTGCAGCTGTGCAGGAGTACACGCTGAACTGCACGAGCAGGGAAGAGACACATTTTTAATAAGTTGTTCTGACATTTCTACACTATGGCATTTGTATTTATTACAGCAGACCATCACAGTGCACATTGCAAATCAATAAAGTGAATGTGAAGCCGTTCGTAGCACTCAAAGCCTTGTCCATTACTGTAATATCCAGTTGTTTACAGTGCAGTAATGAGGCACTCGTAGGCCTCGCTCAAATATGGCTTTCATTCTCCAGCATGATCAAATGCCAACATGTGGTACAATGGTTCCTTTGTGGATCAGGTATATCCTGATTTTAGCCTCGGATAACACTGCAGAAGTCAACAGGGCTGTAGTTCACTCACATCATCAGGTAAAGATAAATTAAGTCAAAACCTCAGACCCAGGCAGTTTCCAGAATTAGAGAACTTTTGGCTCAGATCCCTTTCTATCAGGAAGAAGAATTTAAGGAGGAGAAAGGGATCACGAGGAGAAAGGGGGTGTGGAGACAGGAAAAATATGCCATCTCAGCCATGAGCTGGCAGCTTCCATAAGAGAGGACTTGAGCACAGCTCAAAAAACTATTTCACAGCTTCTTTGGCTGAGACAATGTCTGAGCAAATGTCTGTATTTTATTTCCTAACATTTCAGTCGGGTTCCACATGGGACAGGCTGCAGAGACAGCCTGTTCTCTTTGCCACATCCCTTCACACGTCCTCGGTGTGGGCTATTCAGTGGTCACTTAGCAAGTACCCTGGAGAGCTTAGCTCCATCTCTATGGAAACAGGTAAACATCCAATTGAGAAGTTAGTTATTATTATTATTCCTTATTTTCATGTCAGAGACATTAACCCTTGTGGGGAAGGGCTTGCTGACTGCAAGTAGAGTGATTGCATCCCAGCTTTCCAAGGAAGGAAGCTTTTATTCTTTTCCTACCAGCAAGACAAATGATCTGTAAAAGATATGACCTTAGAACAGCTACAGGTTTGGGGGCAATCTGGTGTTGCACGGGAAACTCAAAACCCAAAGAAGTGGTTTGCTTGCAGATCAGAGACATTTCAACAAGAGGCTACCAGCAGTGCAAGCTAGCATAAAATAGGGCTGTTTGTACTTGACTCTAATCAACCATCTTCAGTGACCACGTGTAAGGTAAAACTGAAACTTGTAATGGACAAAAGGAATAGAGGGAAGATGGGTATTCTTAATTCTGTGTGTCTCCTATACAGTTTGTCCTCAGATACTCTAATTTCCTACATAAGCTATTAACTTATTCAAAAATTTCACACTTTCTGTCTTCAGATTTCACTTTTTTTTTTTCCAGTCTTTCTTCTCTCCCTTCTCTTAATCCCTCTTTTCCTGACCCTGATTTCCCTTCCTTCACTCCTTTATCTCACTGCTGTCACACCCAGCTCCTCTAGGGGCCCTTCCCTAATGGGACCTCACTCTACGCCCAACCTTTCATTATCTCCCTTCAGCAGCAGCCAGCTTTATTATACTGCTGTTCCTAACCCCAGCCCAAACTACCTGTTTTGCAGCAACCCACCTCGGGTGTAATTCAGAATAAACAGCCCAAGCTGGCCACACCAGTAGCTGCTCACACATATATCTAATGAAGCCAGATTGATCTGCCCCAGTGCACAATGGCAATGGCTGCACCTGGACCAGAGCTGCAAGAAGGGCAGGTTCAAGGCTCCCTGTGATGTTTGAGAAGGGGCAGTAATGTATAACATGGCAGCAGAGCAGATCTGTAAACCAGCATCTCTATGGGAATAGCCAAAAGCTTAACAAACAAACAAAAATTAGCAGTTTTGCTAGGATAGTCATGGACTCAGATTTATTATTTTGTTCTCAAAAGTGATACCACAGTCTCTTTTTTACCAGCTCATGGCTTTCAGAAATGCAATAGCCATAATGCCATAACAGTATTTGATTTGATGTTTGAACTATGCAGACTGATTTTGTGAATCCAACCTAAACCACCAAAAAAGCCAATTATCTTGTTTAATTTTTCTTTTGTAAAAAACAAACAAACAAAAACTCTTATATATATGCATAGTTCTGTAAAAGCACCCTAAATACCCAGAGCTCTCTCAGTTAAACCCCTTTTTCTCTCTCCAGTCCTTTCTGGAAAAGCATCTGAGGCCCAGCAAAAGTCAATAGAAGGGCAAACCTCAAGTTTGCCTAAATAAGTAGCAAGACTTGAGCTGATTTTGAGATGATGTGTGCATGCTCAGATTTAATGTGTTCCTGCAGACCATCTGCTTAGCACCCAGGCAGCAGGGCTGGTATATCCCACGTACATCAGAGTAGCTTCACGTGTATCCCCAGCTGCCCAAGGTTTCCAGCAGTCTGGTCAGAAGAACAGCAAGATCCTCGAGCTATGCTCAAGCTAAAGCACTGGGCAGGAAGAGGATATGGCCTTGGCAGATAGCCCTATCTGCCGAGCTTTTGTTCAGCTTCATGGAGCTGCCATAAAGCACAAGGGTAGTGATAGCCTTCATCTCCAGCTCCTCCAGATGGCCTGTATCAATTGAAGCTATGACTGAGACATAAATTTTTCAAGTACTTGTAAAACCAAAAAGGTCCTTTTTGCAGGTCTCCTGCATTTCTTTTAAATGCACATAATCTTTTGAATTTACATTTTAGTCAGCAGCTCCTATCGACCTCTTGCAACTGGTGTTTGAAGTGAAACTTATTTCAGACATTGCAGAAGCTGGGTTCTGAATGTGCAGACTTGGTGTATCGGATGGGAAGCAGCAAATCCACTGCTTAATGGGTTCCTTGTTACATCTGCCGTGACTTAGCATGGTAACATCAGAAGCAGCATTGCTGCCTTAGAGCCTTGCCATTCTGTTTCACAAATCCACACTCCTCTAGTGTGTACAAATAACAAACTCCCTCACTGCTGCTCCAAAAAATATTTAACAGCAGCGGCTCCAGGGATCATTCACATTACTGAAATGTAATTAGTCTTACAAGAAGTACGGGAACATTTACTAGCCCATTATATTAGCATAAAGAATAATTACACTACCTTAATTTTTTTAACAGAGCTGTAGAGGTACATTTTCTGCACTGTCAGCACATGGGAAGGCAGAGAGGTTTGGTAAGCCCACGGGCAAGTGTTTATTTTACTCATGGGAAGACCAAAATATCCAGGGTTTCTAAGTATCCTGGAAAAGGGACAAATGCACTGCAGCAATTTAACAAAGTGCTTATTCTAATCCTTATAAATATGCACCACATGTATCTTTTATAACTGTTATGTTTTGCGCTATTTAGGCAATAGCCAGTATTGAAGGCTTTGTCAGCTATGCTTCAATGGACTTATAAAAGCACCTCCATTTAAAGAAAGAGGATTTCATAGTAATGGGCAAAATTGTAAGTGCTGTCAATGGCTACATTTCGTCTCATTGATTTACACTGTGTAGGATGATTGCCTGATTTAAATCACATATGCCAGAGATGTACTACATTCGGTGCAAAACAACCAGATTTCACAAAAGAAATGAGCTAGGAAAATCTGCTAATTCTCAGTGTGGCAACTCTGCCTGTGGAAATCTCGCAGGGTTGTGCTGAGACACTCCCAGCAGTGCAGCGGTGAGTGGAAGCTAGCAAGTTATGAGTCTTCAAATGGTGTCTTAAGAATGTCCAGGGCCAAAATACACCTACTTAATTAGCAGGTGTTGAGTTTTGATGCAGAACACTATTACTGAAATGACGCCTTCGGCTGGGAGAACCTCTAGCTATGGCTAAGCAGAGGGTATTTTGAGACAAAACTTGCAGATGAGGGTTGTTGGCCCTGTTGGCAAAACACTACCCAAGCCCACCTGCTGGTGTTTGCTGGGGCTCGCACCTGCCCCAGATGAATTGTCTGTGATGGGGAGGAGGCAATTGCTGGGTTACAATCTGACTATGTACATGAAGTTGTTCGTGCACCAAGGCAGAGGGCTGGTTTGCATAGCAGGACTGGTGCTAGCCCAGTGTCTTGACAGATCTACTTCACCTTTCTTTTTTCCTCCCCTCTGGAACCCCCCAGTGTAATAATATGTGTTAAAAGATCCACGCCTTTGGGGCCTTTAATAGCTTAGGGTTGGATGCTGAATGCGATAAGCTATGCTTGTCACATACCTTACCTAGACTTTGTTACGGTCTTCGCAACCAGTGATAAGAGGTAACACCCTGGCAAATCTGTGCTCCGCCTCAGCTGTGCTAGCAGCCGTAAATCAGAAGGTAGACACTGGGTTTGCTTTCCAATGCACACCAGAGATCAGATGCAGAGGGAGACCAAGTTTTGTCTCCTGACCTATTTCGTTTTAGGCCCAAGAAGTGACACTTCTGTTCTTCTTTACCAGTAGATGAAATAAGAGCATGGTTTGGATACAAGCAATGCCGAATTTTTCTTTTTTCTTTCAAACAGGGCTTGAGTTTGTGCTCTCATACAGAGTAAACACACACAACTTTCCCCTATGTACAACATCAGGGCAAGCACAGTGAGGCTTTGTGATCGCTCGTCATAGCTTAAAATTGCAGCTTAGAGATGGGCATTATTTAAAATGTGCAATGCACAACAAACTTTCCACAAACCTAACACATCATAACTATGGGACACAAAATATTTCCAGCATAACCAAAATACTTAGCTTAGGAGAAACTTGAAAAGTTGGCCTGGATTTAAAATATAGGATATCAGCCTAAGCAGACAAGAGGTAACTCAGAGCACAGAACAGGACAAAGAAGCCAGAGCAAGGTCAGAGGAAGGTAAAACCTCTGCGCAGCGTGGCAGGGAACCATGCAGAGTTGGAGTCCCAGAGGCAATACAGATGCACCAGTGCACATGTTAATAAGCTTCATCTCAGTAAAAACTATTAGCATGGGCACAGCCCCCTGCTACACCAATTATTCTGCTTTGAAACTAGTTTAGTTTCTTCAAGGTGCTCCATCTCAAACAACCACCATGCCCTCTGCTCCCATTCCCTACACAGCTACTTTGCTAGCACATAGATCTACCTTCTGATGGGAAGAAGCTGCCTCATTTCAGCACCTCAAAAATCTTTGTCCTCTGCCCCACAGGGTGTGGAAAGGGAAGAACGTGAGTTCTGAAGCCAAAGAAAATAAAGGTTTAGTCATAATTACAAGGTTATTGCATGGCATTGCAAGAGATCTTGGGGAAGTTTCCAGTGTCTTTTTCTTAGGAGCTATTTTAACTGAGCTATCTTCAGCTGAGTTTTCTGTGAATTATAAGGCTTGCTTAGGGGATAATTACATCTGTTTGATGTGCCTTATGATGGAGTGATTGATATATATATCAGCCTTAACTTCTTCCTAGTATGGGGGTTTTGGCAGAGTTCAGGAACAAATTGCTAAAGAATTTACAGTTAAACCTAATAGCCAGTACCAGGGCTTTTTCCTTGCACAAAAGGCCAGATGCAGAAGTAAGTCTAAAATCAGATTTTGGATCTTGAATCTTAAACTTAGATCCTCTTGAATGTCAGTCATTTCACAAAGCCTCTGAAGCTCATGGGGTGAGAGGTGGAGGAGCAGCAGGAGCAGCAAATGGCTGCCGAAGGACTGACAGGGAGGGCTCAGCGCAGTGGTAGGCCTGGTAGCGGCCTACCCACTTCCAAAGGGTGCTGGGAATTCCAGTCCTTCTGCCATCCATTTCATCTGCTGCATCCAGAGAAGGATCTTCATCCCTCAGAGAGGAAAACAAGCATTTTACCCCAGCCAGCCCTGGAAGGACACACTGTGTTAGGTGTTAGAACTATATTTGGCTATGCACTGGGATGTGGTGAAACTGCAGGCCACTGCAGCAG
This sequence comes from Anser brachyrhynchus, assembly GCF_964034855.1. NCBI lineage: Eukaryota > Metazoa > Chordata > Aves > Anseriformes > Anatidae > Anser > Anser brachyrhynchus. The sequence goes on from NC_137701.1 coordinate 32,709,714, forward strand.
AGCAGGGTCCCTAGCAAGGATGTGGCTTCTATCCCTTTCCCTGTACATGACCTGCACACGGGGTTTGTCTCCCCTCTGCTGATGGGGGTGTCAGCACTGGTGCCCCCGCATGAGTGAATGCTGTGACTGTTGTGTTACGTAGTGGGCACCCAGATCAGAAATTTGCCCATACTGATGTGAATAAATGCCTTTGCAGTCAGACGTAGCTGCTAATAAAGCCCTCTTTGAAACTGAGAGCAGCCTCAGTGCTTTGAGAACAGTTTAATGGGGTACAGAGTGGGCAGTAAAAGAACAGGCACAGCTATTCATGTTGGGAGATGCTGCTGAAGCATGAGGGGTTTCGCACTGGATGGGAGTTCAGCCGAGGCCTAGTACTGACACTACTGACCACAACAGTAGTTGCTCAGCGTTTGGAGAACTTAGTGAGAGAAATTGATTAATACTGCGCATGGAGGGACACAAGTTGTGCATTTCCTGCACCCCTTTATACACCTCTTTTCATTATTTTTGCAGCACATCAGTGCCTAGGTGCCACAGCTGTAACCCAAGACGCCACTGTGCTAAGAACAAAAATCCCAATCTCCCTTTACCTGACCGCAGCTACAACGGCACAAGTGCTTGCAGTACCCTGCATAGCTGGGACCAGCCGGCAGGCTGAGGGCCGTCCCCATCGGCACGGAGCAGGATGGTGTTATCGCCTGCCCACTGCCATAGCACAGATGCTGGAGAATTGAGGCTCACACAAATCCTGAGGCAGCCTCAAGCCAAGCTGTGAAGAGCCCTCCCCATCAATCTGTGACTTCTTCCATCAGAGATCTCTCCCTGATGAGGTGTTCTGCCTTTTGAGGTTTGGCTCTGTTGAGCCTTTTGTCTTTGGCCATCCTGGAAAGAAAAGCTAAGTTAGCTTTCTGCTTTTAATTGATCGTCCTTTTCACTGTCTAGGACCCTGTGGATTACAGCACTACTGTTTTTTGTTGTTGTTGGTGGTGGTGGTTTTTAGTTAGTTTGTTTTCCATAGCCCTTACGGTGATAAGGGAAGAGTCATTTATATAACCTACTCTGCTTGGAGTATGGATGGTCTTCTGCCCCGCTCAGCAGAAGGGTGGTGGAGCCAAATGCAACTGCATGAGGAAAAATACAGAAAATGCTAGATATTTCCCAAAAGATCTCCCTGCTAGTATGGAGAAGTGCAGTGATGAGATGAGATAAATATTAACAGGAGAAAGGAAAGCTGGTCTAATAACTGGAGTACTAATAACCAGAGTACAATATTCAGGGACTGGGTGCCAGTTTCTTATCTGCCACATACTTTCTTATGTCCTAGGGCAAATTACTTCAGATGCCACCATCTGAAGTATTAGGCATTTAAGAAGCCTTTATTTAGGCATTTAATGAGCCTTCATGCCTCAATGTCCCTTCTGGGACAGGGAGGACTACCATTTTCTTATCTCTTGAGCAAGCTGCAAGAACAAATAAAGCAAGGGCTGTAAGGAGCACCAACAAATGCTGTAGACCAACAAATGCATCAGGGCTTTTCTTGTTGAGAAGCACTCGTGCCATAAGCATGCGTGATCCACATAGCCGTGTGCTCTGTCAGAGCACGTGGGGGAGCGGGAGCCACAGCACAGGGTGTGTAGGCTGGGGCTGGCTCCACAGAGCCGTCCTTGTGCATACAAGCCCTCACTGCACCCACAGGGCTCTTAATTCACATCCCAGCACTGCGTGTAATAATTTTTCCAGAGACAAGCCCCAGGACAGACGTAAGAGTGGCAACGGACTGCAGAAGAGGAATTAAGGCCAGCTGGAACAACACTGTGGGGCAAGGAGGCTGCATACCCTTGTCCTCTGCCACGTGCAGGACTAGCAGGGACTCCTGCAGTCCCTTCAGCACTCTCTCTTCCCTCAAAAAACTGTGCCTGAATATGTCAGGGAGCCAAATCTTATGAAACTTTCATGAATTGGTGTAGGCAACATGGAAAGAGACGGAAGGGTCTGCTTTGTCCTGACTTCTTAATGCAGACAAAGCTGAGGATGGCTGTGTGACTGAGCGGTTTGCCGCGGCCTGTGCCGGTGGACTCGCACAAAGCCCAAGGCCGGAGGGAGGGAAAATGTGGGAGTGCGAGGAGGAGACGCAGAATAGGAGCATGCTGAGAAAAATGTGTATGAGGGGAAGAGAGAAAGCAGGCATGCCTGCTGGGAGCGAGCGTGCGGCCGTGGAAAGGGGCATGTGTGAGACAGAAAGGGAGAGGGAAAGCAGATGAGGGACCTGCCAGCGGCAAGTGTGAAGATGAACACCCAGTAGTGACAATGATGTTCTGGCCAATCAATGATGCTTGATGCATGGGGGACAGGATAGATGTCATTATTCTACAAAACCATATACAAGCAAAAACAAAGCCATCTTTTTTAAATAAAAATGAAAGAGAAGTGGCAGGGGAAAAGGAAAATATTTGTGAAATGATTTAAACAAAAAGAAGTAAATCCAAGGAATATATTTTTTCCCCACCGATATGATGTACTGTATAGTTTACAAGAGAAGAAAGAAAAAAATCAATCCATGGCAATATCTGATGTGCCTCTGTGTAATAAACTGCTCTGCAATTATATGAACAAGGTGGTGGTGGTGACGAGAGGTAAGGGATTTTGTGTCTCCAAATGTGCTGGGTTTGTATCATCCTGTCACCAATTGTTCAATATTGTGATACCGGACAATCTCCAGTGTTTTTCCCAGTAGGTCAGTGAACTTATTTTCTTATCAAGCCTTAAGGCAGGTGCAGACATGAGGAAGGCATTTGCCTTTGTTTTTCTCCTTCAGCCCAGCCCAGCAGCTCCTTAGTATGCGGGGCCAGTGATTCAGCCACACAAGTTTCCTCCTCCCAGTATTTTCTTTGCAAGGATTGCAGCGAAAAGCACAATGGGGAGAAGTTTCATCTCCCCCTGTATGATGCGAATGAGAGAAATGTCTAATACCTCTTACAAAAGGTGGCATTTTAATTATCGCACTGCACTCCAGCAGGCACGGGCACATATCTGTGTACGTGCACATGCACGAACACACTCATGCACACGCACACCCCCTGCACCTCTCCCCCCCCCCCCCCCCCCCGATATGAAGGTCTTCCTCCTCCTCCTCCTATACCCTTCCTTGCCTTTATGCAACCTGGGGAACGCAGGCTGATTGGAAAGGTCTCCTTCCTTGATAACAACAATTCAATGCGCCTTGACATTTTAATAGCCTGCCGTCCTAGTGAACACAATCGAGCTGAGCAGTGAAGCAAAAATCATTAGGTAAGCAAGATAATCTAAACGAAAAATCAGCCTCAACTGGCTTCCCACATCTGGGGCACATCTGGGCAGAGGCTGCCCTTTCCCGCCCGCTTCCTAACAGGAATCCTCTCCTGGGAAGGGTGTCAGGGGAAAGACGGGTGTCCGTGGATTTATTGCCGGGGGGTTGAACCCACCCGCTCTCGTCCTCCCCAGCCCGCAGCCCCTTCCCTCTGCTCAGCCTTCCCCCTCCCCTCCTACCGCCTTTGCCATTGGAGTGAGATGCTGACTTTGCAAGCCGTTCGCTTTATGAATATGACCCTCAAAGGGAAGCAGCCCTCTCGCAAGCCCAGAACTATGTTATCATCGTTATTAAGGAGCTTAAAAAGGAGCCGGGAAGAGGAGACACCGGTGGAATTGCAGCCTGATTGTGATTGATGTGTTCCTATTAGCTCCTCACTGTTATCTCTCTGGATGGCAAGAACAGCCAGTGGCTTGTAACACAACAGATTACCTGAGTTTTCAGCCCCAGACGGATGTTTAAATAAAATATAGTCCCTTTTAGCGAGAAGCTCATTTTCTCTCCGAGGCTCCCAGACTATTTCATGTCAGCTGTGATTCGCTGTGACTCTCCTCAGTAAACATGTCTTATCATTAATAATTCTTTACAAGCACAATTTCATGGAGGCTTTCTGTCTGCCTGCGTGGGGGAGGAGGGGGTGTGCATGCGCAAATGTTGGGCTCAGCCTCATCGTGATACAGTTTGGGAACCAAGGTGCTTCTCTTCAGAATTTCACCTGCCTTGCCAAAAATGATTGATTACCCCGAGCAGACTGGGTGTCCGGCTATACCCAACAAATGACTTTGGCCCCTAACAACAGGCCTTGGCCAGATAGAAATCAATATTTCACCATTAAAATCTATCAAAGAAGAGTTAAGGCACCATCTGTCCCTGCCGCCTTTCCATGGTGTGTGAACATTAAATCCGACACTTGTAGTACATGAGTAATCAATATATAGTAGTTCACAGATCATTTGTGGTCCCCTTTTAGCAGTGATGGATGCTTGGAATAGTTGTGATTCATTTTGTCACACCATTAAACAAGATTCTGTCCAGTTCCTTCCTGATTTCATTTAGAGGATCATTCTTCACAGTTCATAAGAGAGAAACGGTTTTACCAATCTGCTTCTATTTCAATAAGTCACTTTATAGAGATTTTGTGTCCTGCAGACTGTAAAAATTCTGGAGAGATAGTACAAACATACCTCTAAAACTATTCACTGCATGACATATGCATAAAGTGTGAAAAACTGAATGTAAATATGTTTACCTCTTTATCTACAAATATTGGTTTTAACCCTCCCCGTGCTAGAGGGGTCTCAAGGCAGAAGTACATGTAAATGTAGCCCTGCCTAGGGCAGATGTCGTCAGGTTTGGAAATGGGCTGTAATTAAAAACATGAATAAAACAACTGGAAACTCGATGATAGAGCTTTACTTCTGAAATTAAAATGGAGAGGCCTTGGTAAAATAAACACCTTTCTTAATTGCTTCTGCTGATACCCAGCTTTTTCTAAATTGTTCATTTTATACTGACAATGAATGTATAATTGCTGAACATGTTTAAATAATTACAAAGAAATGGCCTTCTTTTTTAAAACTTTTAATTGTCATTATTATGCATAGTCTTTTTTCTTTTTGGAGGAGGGAATAGAATTACATATTAATGTTCCATAGATTATTTATCTTGTAAAAAACCTGCTCCTTCAGTCCTCAAATCATTCAACCAGATCCTCAGATGATGGTGTAATTGGGCATAATGACGGAGCTTCTTGGATTTAAATACTTTAGGAATTGGCCGCGTCTATGCTTCTCCAAAAAAAAAAATATAAGTAGCAGATGTGGATGCAGAGACAAAGTCGGAGGTAGCACTGAAGATCTGTCACAACACATCTTCCAAGTCCTGCGTTGTACCGCAGCTTATTTTCCTAATTAAAGAACATAAATAGCAGTGATTCGTGCAACTAGCAGTGCTTGCCTGTCCCGTGGAGCACTTTATGCAGTAATTTTTAATGAGGTTGATCGTTTCTAACCCATACATTTTAAAGACTCCTATTTGGCTGCTGGAGCATGCTGACTCACTCAACTCAGCGGTGGAGGAGCAGGAAGGCAGAAGCCCACCCCTGGCTGCTTGTAGCTACCAAAGCCTCCCTGGTGATAGACTAGATCCCACAGACATTTAATTCCATTTTATCTAGAGGAAGAACCTATTTTTAAGAGTTCAAACCACCCAAACTGGGGTCCCCCGTTCTGTGTGGGGCTGTGTCCAGCAGCGCCCAGTGGGTTGAGGCAGATAGCAAAGACAAGAGAAGGGCAAAGCTCTTCAGTGGGCTACATGGAGACCACCAGGAGTGGGAAATGCAGTAAGCTGAGGAGTTCATACCCATACAAGAAAAGTCTCCAGGCCAATATATCACTCCCTGGGTGGCTGGACTCAGGTACCTAAAATTGTTCCAGGCAGGAAAAAGCTCCCCAGCCCCATGTGCTGCTGGGCTAATGTCCCAGGAGAACCTCCTGCAGCTCTTCTTTTGCCTCCTGCTCCATGCGTGCCATGAGCGTGCTGCATGGAGTGCAGGGAGCCCACATCTGAGACAGTGGCTCAGGCTGCAGTTGTGCCTTTCATTCCTTCCTCTGTATACCCACCATTCATTAAGTTCTTAAAAAGGGTTGTGCTCCTGGGAGATAACAAATGTAAATAATTACTGCTAAAAATGTGCTGTGTAAAAAAAATGGGGCCAGAACTTCAGCACAAATCAAATATCTGCATAGATTTCAGGGAAGCTGTGCCAATTTGCACACATGGAAGCCTGAATCCCTTATGTTTAGACTTACAGTATTTCAGAGAACAGAGATGGCAAAATACTTACTATTTTCCAGAAAAGAAAAAACATACATGGAATCATCAGATGAAGGCAGTTCCTAACTTCAGGCAGCCGCCTGCCATCCCGGCGCTGGGGCGTGCTGAAGGTACCCTGGTTCTCACGTCACCACCGAGCAGCTCCGCAGGTTCAGGGCAGAAGCCAAAGCAAGAAAACAAAGATGCAAAAAGAAATCCAGCAAGAACCCTGAGTTATTACCTGTGAAAATGCAGTGTGGTGAAAAGAAGAGCAGATGAAAACACGGATCACCTCTACCTTTCAAATACTATGGAAAGCACCCCCTGTTTGGCTAAGCCTTTAGTACATGTAAATATGAATTGATTTTTTTTTCTAACAAACTGCATAGATGTGTTTCTCTTCTTATAAATCTTTTCCTAAGCACAAAAGTGGGCAAAGGGAGGGGGAAAGGGTTGTAGGGTAACAAGACTAATCACAACTTCACCATCAAAGCAAATACATCCAATTAACAGCTATTAAAGAAGAATTTTATGGCACTGTGCACAGTGAAGGCCATTATATACAGCGGAATTAATCTTAATTATTTGTACCTGTGTACATACATGCAAAGGAAAGCAACTCACATTAATCTACATTAAACTTAATACACAGTTGGTGTATTATCTTCTGAGTCAAAATTGACTGCTGGTTTCTGCATATGTATCCATGATGCTATCTTCAGTAATTACAGTACAGCATGGCTAAAGACACAATTTGCTCCATACAGTACAACTTGGGAGTTAAAATCTTTCCTGTGATTTTTAAGAAGCCAAAAAATAGAATGGCATAGGCAAATATTATCTTCTCAGAAGTCTTTCTAAAAAAAAAAAAAAGACACAAAAAGCCCAGAAGAAGCCGTACAGATTTATTATCCAGCTTAAAGGGAAACCGAACAAATATAAATCTGCGGCTTTCTGAGGTTTAAATAACGGCAATTACTACCCCCAAAATATTGCATTTCATGCACTGTGGACAACGTTTTTAAAACCACCCACAATATTTTGGACTGTAGGGATTTTTTTTTCAGGTTTTTGCAGAAGTTGACAATAAATTATGTTGGTTGTTTGTTCACTTGGTTTGCATTATTCGATAGGGCTTGTTGTGGAGGTCTGTGCTGTGGTAAGAATAATGAATGGTGTACTTTTTACTTTAAATCCTTGCCTAATGAACACAGACATAGGCGAACAGCTACTTAGGATTCCAAAATATAACTAACCACAACGCAGAGCTCCAGCTGGTCGTCTCTCCCAGTGCATTGTTCAGGGGTGTTTTACTTATCAAGAAACAGCTTCTGAGCCCTAAGAAGCAAAAAAAGAAATTAATTTCTGTTGTGTCCAGCAAAAGCACTTCTGATGTGATGCACGACTGCTTAATAGTCTTAGAAATGTTTACACCTTGCTGTGGGTTTTATTCAGATCATGATAAGCAAAATCCTGACTGTGCCAAGGTCTGTAGGTCCCGGTTTCATGCAGTGTCTCAGGTCAGGATCCCCAGAGCAGATAGTACTTTAGTAAATGTAGGTCCATGCTTTGTCCTATGCAAAAACCTAACCATTGGATTTTAGTTATGTTTTAATATATATTAATTTTACGATTTTTCAGAAACATTATAAAAAATATTTGTCTTAGGACTGATCACAGCTAGCAGAAAGTCCTTTCCTCAGCAGCATTTGCAGATGCATCAATATATGCAGATGTGTCAAAGTGCTATGGTGCCCTTCGGTTCTTTATAAGGAGAATCTTTAGTTAATGTTTGTAACTATGAACACCTACTAAAAAAAAAAAAAAATCAGTAGATTAACAAACATATAAAGAAAGGGCTTGAAAATCTATGTCTCGTGCAGCAAAACCATTTTTACTCCTTCAGCAACATTTAGTCTGTTTCCAAATTTTTTGGAGGTGTTATATTTCACCCTGTGCTTCTTCAATATTGGTGCCTGTTCAGCAGCTTATTAAACCATTACGGCTGCAGTGGTTTCTCTCGCCAAGGATCTCCTGGGGCTTGCTGCAAGGGAAGCTGCGCAGGGCTCGCAGCACTGCTGTGCACAGCCTGGCATTTCAGCATGAAATCAAATTCTGTTGTGAGTCAGTTTTTGCACTGTCAGGGAATGCTCAGAGCGGTTGTGTCACTGCATTTGTTTTAATTCAGGTGCTTACCAAAACCCAAAACTACTATTCTTTATGTCTGCTTGTATAACGAACTTGAGGCTTTAACCCCAAGCCCACCTGCTTTCATTTCTTTGCACAGTAACCATAAACAGACACCATAAAAGTGTGTCACAGCATGAGTGCTACAAACCAAGCAGTCCCCCAGCCCAGGGGCACCCAGGCAGCAAGGAGGTTTGATGGAGACGTTCCCCCAAAGGCATCAACAGAAGATTAATGAGCAGGAAAAGGGGACAACCTTAGAAAAAAAAAATAAAAATGGGGGATTCACCTGCCAAAGCCCTGCATGCTCAGAATGGCCTCAGGGATTCTCATTGGGAGGACATTAGCAGAGAAACCACCCCTGCTTAAAAAGGATGAGAGCTCTGCAGCTCTTCAGAGCAGCTCTGCAGTGGGGTGCATTTGCAGGGCAAGGGTCCATGGGCGGTATGAGCCTGGGATCAGGCCAGTGGGCGGCATGTAGGATGAAGGGCTGTGGAGGCAGGTGAAGCATGTGTCAGGACAAAACCCATAGTTATCCACATTTCTGAGATCTGCAAAGTACGACCTCATACTTCTGTTCATGCAAAAAGTTGTTAGCAAGCCTCAAACCACCAAACGAGCGGGTGGGGATGGAGAAAAGATTTGTATACAAAGCTGTGTCTTCCGGAGTAAATTAAAAAATAAACTACGAGTGGATGTTTCTGAAAATATCTCAATCCTGAAAGATTAGCTTCAGCAGAAGTGTCACTGCAGAAACCATCTGCATGCCAAAGAGGTTGCCTAGCAAGACTTTTTCCTCATTATTATTTTCTACTTAGATTGCTCAGAAAAGATCTCTCAGGAGAAATAACAGCAGGACCTTAAAAATAGTTCCAAACCCGCGATTAAAAATTCAACACAGATATTGTCTAAGCCATTTGCTCTCATGCTGTTCTGATGCCGTGACTGGAAACGTGCTGAAATTCTCCGCTGGGCTTGTTTGTAATGCTCAGCACCCACCCCAGTGTTTCGCCGAACGAGATGCCAAAGGGTACGGCGGTGCCCGGGGAGATGCCACAGGGCTGAAGGGGTATGGGGGCACAGGGTCTGCCTGACGCAATAAGTGGATAAGGAATTGGGCTGGGGAGGTCCAGAGGGGCTACCTCGAGAAGCCCCAGCAATATAAATGGTGAGGGAATGGGCTGGAACCTGATGTTTTCTGTGCTTCTCCTCTACACTGTGATATGTATGATATATACTGTGACTCTCACTGTTGCTCTTCTCCCTTTTCCAGAAGCAAATTAATAATTCTTGCCATGTCCTATTTTTCTTTTCATCTTTTTCCCCTCTGGAAACTGGGTGTTCTCTGTACAAATTAGCTCTAACTCCATCTAATCTTCCTCTCCCCGCTTGTCTCCTTTCGCACTGCCCATCCCATCAGTGGCCTGCCCCGCTCCCTGCCCTCTCCTGGATCCTCTCCTCGTCTCGCAGGATCTCAAGAACCACAGACTTTGGTGAAGAGCACCCTCATCATGAAAACAGGAGGGGAAACCAGATAGTAAATTGCGTAGGCTGTTGCCCTCATGCAGACTATTGCTCCATCTATGTAGTTTACATATTAAACTTCTTTCTACTGTAATGTAGTGGCTGGATGACGGCCAGCAGGAGAAGCCCTGAGGGCAGAAACACGCTGTTATTCTGCTTCTGCTATGTCGTGTCCAACTGGACCAAACATTTTGTTGATCCCCTGTCATTGTTCTCCTAGGCGCAGCACCCCTCTGTGGCACAGATGTTTATTTTGTGAGAGTCCCGTGTGCTCAGCTTTGCGTTGGTTTGGGATGCCTGCAAATAAATCCTGGTTTTTACTGAGCTGTGAACAAATGGGACATGGAAGTGGCTGGTAGCATCACAGGACGTAAAAGCGTGTGGGTGGTGGGTGACAGTTTTTGGCATTTAAATACAGGAAAAATCCTTATAACTTCCTCATGGGCGTGTCTTGATGAAAGTTAGAAACTAGATGTCAGGACTTTGGAAACTAAGTGAGGCAAATGTTACTCTGATACACTTACCGAGGATGAAGGTGGCAAGCAGGCAGCTGTGTTAAATTGTAAATGTCTGCATTTGGAGGAAAGCGAGTAAAATATTGACATTTGTTAAGAATTTTCATAATTCATCTGATTGTGTAGAATATAAACGGATGTGAGTAAAACCTCAGCTCTGTTGAAGGCAATGCAAAGCTACTATCAAATCTTTAAGAAATCCAGTAGAAGCCATAATTTTAGGTGGATAGGAAAATCTCCTAAGAGAACTTAGGAGATTTATTGTCTCCTAAGTTCCCCCTCACTACAGTCTGTAAGCACTTCCCAAATAACATGTCTCATTGTTTCTCTTGACTTTTCCCCCAGGGAGAGTTGGGGCCGCACCACGAAATGGTTTCCTTGCCCTGCTTGGAACTTGGGGGTGCGCTTTATGCAGACCCGCGTTGTTCCTCTGGCAGAGAAGGCAACGGCTAAGAAGCCTGCACCTTGTACCTGCCAGGGGAGGTTTTGCACCTTTGATGACCGCCTGTTCCCCGAGGACTTCACCTCCCAGCCAACCCCAGCCCTGCAAAGGGAGAGACAGGGGCTGTGGGAGATGCCCTGAAGTGTGGCTGAGCAGGTCCCCAGGCTTTGGCCAGCCTGTCCCATGTCCTGGTGCCAGGCCACCGAGCACTTTCAAGCCTAGGACCTGTGTAATAGCAACAGCGAGTGCGTAAAACCTTTTTTTGTGATCCTGCAGAATAATTAAACTTCCATCAGTGCTGCTGCTGCTGCTGCCTGTGTAACAATACCAGCTACCACATGCCAAAACAATAAAAGAGCTGCTTCCACGAGCAGCCAAATGTAATTTGAACTCTCAGTTCTTTCCAGTTATTTACAAGCATTGTATTTCATAAACAGACCACCTCTTTTGTAACGTTCTTTAGGAAAGCTGTATATTATAGTGGCATAATAGTCCTCTTCTGGGAGAGCATTTTGTTTTAATAAAGTGTGTGCCACCATATTTAATCAATCAGATTGATTGACACCAGCAATAGCCGAGTCTCCCAGCAGATGCTGCTGCTACCTCATTCTTATTCCAGTTTCATTTCTCAATCAAATCCATGTGTAAAAAAACATAATGTGCTGCCAACATAATGTAATAAAACTTCAACTGAAATGCACACCACCACAACTGAAACAGATAAGTCAAAGTATGGGAAAAGTTAACTTTAGGAAAATCATTTTTGACACAAAAATATTAAACTTTTACAGTTCAGATATGCCTAGACAAACCCTAACATGAATAAAAACGTTTCACGTCTGAGTATTGAAAAATCCTAAGGAAAGAAACCTTCCTAAAATTTACCTAGCTGTTAGCTTGCTTCCAGTGTTTTGTAATTTTCAGTTTTTTAGAGCCACTTCAGCCAGATTAAAGCACACGCTGCCCAAGTAAGATGAATTATAACTTTTATCCAAACAGCTCTACTGCTCTGTTGAGGTGAGCACCAGCTAGCAGTGATGCATGGCTCTGTGTCAGAGGCTGAACTAGCAGGTTTGGAAGTTAATGATTCATACAGGCATACCGAGTACCCTAATTGTTAGATGTCACACACAGTGCGAAAGTGCTCTCAACTCTATTAAAGTTCATTCTAAATAATCTGCACACCTCACTGTACGCACGCGGTACGTGAGGCTCACAGGGCATTTTCCTGGAGACTTTGCCTTTACTGTGCTTGTAGGATTTGGCTTTAGACCACTGAAGGTGTGACCCCTCATGATATAGATGGATCCATCAAATGTCAGAGATGGTGATGCCTCAAACCCCCATGGTTAACCTACAGTGTGCCAGTAGTCCCCCAAACCAAGGGGGGACGAAAGCTAAACACATGGGTGCTTGCCAGGCTGTATAATTCATGCATATTGTTTTCATGAGTAATTACTGAAGGAGATATGAACAGAGCTCCAGACCACTTTTTTGAAGGTACCACAATAAATGACTTCCCCTTCACTTATTGTGCACTTCTCTCAGTGATGATATTATAGGAAACACATGCCATGAACTCACATGCCAGAAATTTCCATGCTTCTCTTAAAAAGGAGAACAGAGATTTGAATTGGAGAAAATGTCTTGCTTTTTTCTCCCATCTCACATCTTCAAATAAAAAGGTTTCATTAAATGCAGTCATGCTGGACAGTGCTTTGGGCAGCCTACGTGGGAGCTGTGGTTATAAGAAGAGCGTGAGATCTGGAAATTTTAGGATCTAAGGAAATTGCCGATTTTGCTCATCTTTCTCTTTTCTTGTTTTTAAGAAATAATGAGTTTCCAAAGAAGAATCCTTTAATACAGCCAAATGTCTGGGGCTGTCCCAGCCTCATAGCACATTGGAAATCACACATAGACTCCGTAAAACAGGGCTGAGGACTGAGGTGGGGGTTATTCAAGCAGACTTCAAAGCCAAAGCTGAGAGGCATGGGGGATGACTGGTGGATGCTTGAGGTGGGTGGATATTTTCCCTTGACAGCCTGTCCCAAACTGGCATTCTCCCCAGCAATGCCTCCTGCTCCTCCTGTGCCTGCCCGGAGAGGGAAGGGGGGCTCCTGCCCTCCGGACTAACCAGGACCATATGGGCAGCCTGAAAGTGGCTTCAAAAGAGAGCCACGGAAATGATCCAGTTTTTGGAGAACCTGTTTCGTAGTAAGGAGTTCAGTCCATGTAATTTAGTAACATTTGTAATTTTAGTAACAATTGGACTAAAAATAAGCTGGAAATTATTAATGATGAAAATTAATAATAATAAAAAAAAATCCCTGGGACTTCCTGACTTCAGAAATTAGTTGGATTCCATTGCACTTGACAGCAGACTAAATTGGGGTGGATGGGAAGGGGTTGTTCCATTTGGATTGTGGAGATCATTTTCATTTAAATTGCACAGACTTTTTTAGAGAAATAAACTTCTTTAAAATTGCATTGGTTACTATAATGAGATATAGTAAAACATAGGCTTACTGTTATCTTGAAATAATTCAGATTCGCAAAACAACACACTGCATCATTGAGATACAAGTTATTTAAATTCAACAATATCTATACGTATATAAGTATATTTAACACAGGGTCTGAGGAAACAATTTGAATTTTCAAAAACAGCTAAAGATATACAAACTTGTAATAAAACCATGCAGTGCATTGCCTACATCATGTTTCTGAAAGTTTAAAATTCCTCAAAGTTCAATATTTGCCACCAATCCATTGCAAGCCCCCTAGTGCTCCTCTCTGAAGGCCTCGTCCCTGTTCATCAGGTCTAGGCAGACATTCCTGCCAGGAAAAACAAAGAAAACTGCCCATTTTGTGAGCAAGACACCCTGACAGCATATGATGTATTGTGTATTTGAGGAAAGGTAGAGCTAAACAGAGCTGGAGCTGAGTTTTTTTGGAGATGGTACAATGAAAACACTCCCATGCGGAAGAAGGAGAAGCCTTTCTAAGAAATGTTCCTTGGCCATGCTGCTGAAAGGAGCATTGTGCCCAGTGGAGCAGGGTTTTTCATGACATTTCATCCCTGCCTCAAGCAGAATCTGGTGCTCAGTGGCTTCAGGGGAAAGAACTGAGGGCCAGATCCCTGGGAGAAACAGCTCTATTAAAACACCAGTGAGAGAGGAACCACAGGAACACAACTCTTGAACCTAAAATATTTAGATTAAATTTCACCCAAATCAGTGCCGAATGTTTTCCTGGCACAGTCCTAATGACGTCCTTCCAGGTAGTCCCATTACGTGTTATTCTGGATAATACCAAAGGAATGCAATTACATCCGGACTCAATACTGCCCTGTTTGGACTAGGAAGACAGCCACATATCCTAGCATCTGGGTGTGTTGTCTTCTCCTAAGTACTGTATTTTGCAACAAAGGCCATAAAGCCTTTCATCTCTGCTACTGAATTACCCCTCACAGCAGCTTTCCAAGCCAGGCACAGTTTGCCAATGTGTATGTGGAGGAATTAGAGCCTGAGGATGAAGCTCAGCTGCTGAAACATAAGCCTCCAGTGCCTTGTGGGATGCTCTGGGGAACCTGAGGAGATGTCAATAAGGGGTTGGCAGATAGGAGAGGAACCCTATATGAGGAGGGCTTCTCCATCTCCTTTAGTGGAGGCCTGGACTGGCAGCTGAGCAAGTCAGAAGGAGCATGGGCACATGTGTTATGGTATCTCCTCAGAAGCAGCTAAAACTTGTCCAAGCTCTCCTACGGTTTGAAAACTACTAATATGACAGGAGGCTGTTCTACAGCAGCCTTCCAGAGCAGAAGCTGGACTTGGACTGTAGCCATGGTGTGCATATGCCCCTAAGTATCTCTGCTCTGGTGGACCCTCAAAATAGTGAAGGAGAATCAGCTTCCTCTGCAGGAGGGACGGGCATCACTTGTCAGACCTTGAAGCCCTGGAGTCTCTGCCACCTCTTCATAAGGATGCTTGTTTCACTAATACCTTTTCCATGAATGTCTCCATGACCTTTTCGGTTTTTTGTTTAAAAGATGTAACCACTGAAGTGTGGTTTTGTGTGTACTATTGTCTCTGAGCAACCAAGCTCTCATGCGTTGCAATCTTCCCTGTGCTTTCTGGTCTTTTTCTTTGTATTTTTTTTTCTTCTTTTTTTCTTTTCATAATAAATATGGGGGAAAAACAACAACAACAACAAAAACAAACAGAAAAGAGAGTCTGCACAACTTCTTAAAAGGGCAACTTCTTACTGCAACAAGTGTGACAGTGCTTCTCTCTTCCATGTGCATTTATGCCCTGCAGTGGCAGGCTGTGTTACTGCTGTGCTAATGGTCATGTTTTGTAGTGCAAGGGAGTGGATGCTGAGCAGAGGGAGAGTAGATCTGTATTCGGGATGCCTGTGGTCAAGGGGAAAGAGAAACTTCCTCCGTCTTCCCCTGTCACTCCCTCTCCTGCCCTGCTTTGCCATTCTGGTGCTGGGCAACAGCTTGGCAACTGTTGGCTCCTTCTCCCCCAGACCCCAAGCCCTCCTGCCCCATGATTTGACTCTAGATGACAGAGAGGAAAAAACATGAACCATAAAGAGCAGGTGTTGGGGGAGAAAGAAAGGGCGCTGTTGCTGCTCCTCTCCCCACGGCTGGCCTAGCAGTCCGGCCTGTTCCTGCTGCCTGGGCCGCAGCACTCTTCCACCAGACTTTTGCTTTGGATTGCTTTTGGCCAGCATCCAAAGTTTCCCTCAGGAATGCAACTGGAAGGAGGGAAATGGCAATTTTTAACACCTCATATTTCATCCAAAGCGGGATGAAATTTTAGCACAGCAAAAACACGGCGGTTGAGTACCCCGGGCCTAGGCTGGGGCTGTCTGCTCGCCGAACGCTGCCAGCATGCCGCAGTCAAAATGTCAAAGTTGTGAAGGGAGAAGGCATAGGACATTTTTGTGAGGGGACATGTTGCAAAGGCTAGAAAAACTGGTCATTGCACATCCTCTAATACATGCTGGGGAAATCCAAAAACTTTGGGCATTCTTTCGAAAGTTTTGAATGCTGATACTGATATAAATATCCCCAAACTTTGGGAATTTTTTAATTCTTATTCATGATCTGTGGGCTGACTGCACTTCTAATATATTTGTTACATGTATGACATTAAATGCCCCACCCTGTTTGTTTGCTGTGCTGAGCCCCCCCTCCCTCACACAGTGTTTTGCCGTTGACCTGCAGCCCCTTGGGCTCGCGCTGTTCACCCGCAGTTTGGCTGCGGGGTTATTTACAGCCCTCCCCATGGTACGAGGCAGGGTGGCTGTTGCCAGCTGTGCTGGTGGCTTTTGTGACAAGGAAATTCAATGCTCTGAATTTGGCTGGAAACCTGTAATTCATTGCACATTAAAAAAAAAAAAAAAAAAGGCAGCAAATGTGAATACTTTTAAATGTCCCACTCCTTGGCACAAATCTCTCCTACATTTGCATGAAGAAGCTGTTGCATGTCGTGGGACTGTGGAGAGGCTGGAATGGCAGCTCTCATGCTGGAATTTTTTTGGATTTGACACTAAATTTACAAATTTTTTGGCAAAGTACAAAGAGTAGGAAGCTTCGGGGTATCTAGCCAACCTTGGGAACAATCCCATCTATGGGAAACTCTTCAGGCTAACGTGCTGATGTTGAATTAAGTTGATTTTATACAGATTTGCATTTTCCCAAACTACTCAAGAAACAGTTGAGTAGTACTAGGAAAAGGCAGGGATCAGGGGTTAGACAGAAGCATCCTCATCATTGCCCATGGACAGATGGGGATTGTGTGGCCAGCTTATACTAAAACCTCTCACTGGTCTGGTTTTCTGTCATCCAAGGGAGTTCTCCTGATGTTTTTCTTGTTTCACCTATTTGGTGTGGTTTACCTTTTATACTGGCAGATTGTTTGTGACTTACACATGCATAAAAATGGCAGTGTAACAGAGCCATGATTTGGATAAATATGGTAGGTGCTGCCATGACATAAAAAATAGGAATTTTCTCAGTCATGTCTAGAACAGTAGAATATTTTGGCCAGTAAACCTCACAGTGAAGCACAAGAAATTCCTCTCCATGACATTACAGTCTCTAAAATGGCACAGCTGACTTGATTCCTTTGCTCCACAAAAGTAACCACATGGACTGGGACTTGATGAGAGCAATAAAAGGGCTCACCTCCCCTCCGTTATCCCGACATTTGAACAACATCTCCAGGAGAATTCAAGGCAGAAGGATCAACACTTCATCAAATCCAGGACTTCATTTGCCTTGGACTAACAGCTGTGGAATCCGTTTTAGTTTCTTCTGTGAGAAAAGTGAGATAAATGATGTGTACATGTCCATCAGCTAAAACATTTGATCGCTTACCTTCTCAGTCATCACTGATCTTTAGTCGCTCATTATGTAACATTAATCCCAATACAGATTGCTCTGGGGGAAAAATCACAACCATGCAGCCAGCAGGAACAAGACAGCAATTTGTCTGTAGGAGGAAGGTTGCTCTTTTCTGCGCACCCTGTTTACAGCATCATTTATCATGGCTGAGAATCGCCTGGAGGCAGCAGAACAATGCTATGCTGAAGTCACCCGAGGCCAGCTGCCTTCTTACGGGCTCCTGTCCTGTTAGCAGCCCAGCCCTAAGACTTTCCCAGGGCAAAGACCTCTAAAGTGATGCCAAATCAGTCAGCCCAAGTAGGCCTACAGGACTTTTTAAACTCTTGGCCACTGCCATAGCAAAGAATGGTCTTTTTCAGGCTACCTCTGTGACAGTGCTGTGTTCAGAGACCTATTGTACTTGCAGATTGAAGACAGATCTATTTGGTAATAACAAAATAAGGGAGGAAAAAAAAAAAAAAAAGAAACCCAAAGCTAAACCCTACAAACAAATTATTTCCTAGCAAAGAAAGTTTCCTGATCCTATGAAACCTAGCTACACTTTGGCATCTTTTCCCAAACACAGCATGCAAAGTTGTAATATTTTATGTTGTGATTATAGGACACTGTGGGCTGCAGCCATCTGCTAAAGGAGGGACATTCTGCTCCCTGAACATCCTGGCTGTAATCTGCACAGTATTTGAGTTTCTGAGTTACCACAAGCTCTGGTATGGTGTGGTTGCCCATCAGCACCAACAGCACATAAAACATGGGAGAGCTGACTCGGGGCCGACAGCAAATTTTGGCACCTTCAGATTTTTCCCTAGGCAGTGGAAAATGTTCCAGCATGAAATAAACATGTAAAAAGATTTCCCCAAAGCACGTGCTGCCCCTGTGGCAAACAGAAAGCACAGAGATGTCTCATGCAGTCACACTATTTCCTTTTTTCAGAGTTACAGTTGGGTTCAATTTTCTATTATGACCGAGGTTTTGGGTGGGATTTTTTTGAAGCATTGAAGACTTGGCCTAAATCCTCTCCTGTTGGGAACAATGAGTCCCACTCTCCCCCACGGCTTTAATGGCAGAAGAGCGAAGCCAACACGGAGCGCTTCGGGAAATCCCTGCCCTCGCGCCGCATCCTTCACAGTGGGTCAAACCTTTCATCCGCATGTGAAGTCTGAATGAGCAGCATTGCACAAGGAGCCGTGGTGGGGAGCTGAAGGCGCTCTGCCAAGGGCCGGCGCAACCACTGCGACCTCTTGGTGTTAGCTGTGGCTGCTTGTGGACCGGCATAATTTTTGGGAACGTTGCTACCCTCCTGGGGGAGCCTGGACCTCTACAGGTGGTCATTTGACCAATGTCCACAAAGCTCTACAAGAGTAGGCTTGTGGGACGGGTATCGCCAGGACGTGGTTCATACTTCTGTCCCCTTATACAGCCAACACAGACCCTCACTTCCGAACTTCAGGGCTGTGGAGATGGGAACAACCAAACTATTTTACAGTGAATTTTGGTCCCCTCATTGCAAATTTTGATGTAAGGTAGTATTTTTGAAAATCAACACATTGCATTCATTAATGGAAATAGCCACAAATTGTTACCTATGACCTTCAGAAGGAGAGGAATCTACTGCTGGTTGGAAATAGCTGTCACTACCTGTTATCACTCAAATATTAATTTGGTTAATATTGTTAATAGCTGTTATCACTCAAAGACAAACTATATTTGGAGATAAGGCTGTGGTGAAAGGGATGTCTATTTGCCATGTCAGCCACACCTAGCAATTTTTTGTCAAAAAATGTCTGGGAGCCAGCTTGATCTCAGCCAGGTATCAAAGGCAATCTGTGCTGAAAGACCTGCAAAAATCACACATTTTTCTCCTTTGACTCACAAACAGGACAGAGACTGTGGATGTCAACTTGCATTCCCACTGCTTCCTCACCCATGGGCTACCTCCCAGGAGAAGTAAATATGGGCTTGATAGCCTTGAGCCTATTCCTATAGCATCCCAGCTAGAGAACTAACCTTGTGTTGGGTGAAGAGTATTAATTTGCTGCTAATACTCACTTTTACATAATTATTCTTACTTATCTGGGATGTTTCTGGTGTGGTTCATCAATATTTTGCACAAAATCTCAGGCTGTGTTGCTGTAGGCCAAAAGAAATAAATAGATTTTTCTTCCACATTAGTTAAACAAGCACAGTAAATGGACTCTCCCATTTTATGCTGGTTGAGGATCTGTCCCATCACCTTCAATGGCAAGATATCCAGGCATGTCTTATCATCCTTCTGTTGAGATGACTACAGCAAAGGCATAAAAAGCTTTCTTCAGGCAGCCCTGTGAATATTGTGCTCATTTAAGATATAAGTAAAGAAGACCACCGCTGGATACGTCCTCTGGTAGCAATCAATGCACAGCATACACTTTTGATGAGGTTAGATAACAAGCCTCACATGGAGAGAGGAGTACCACGCACACACACCCTTCTGAATATGTCAGCAATAAAATGAGAACTACAAAGGCAAGCAGTAGCTGCCCACTGTAGGATGTCTCACCCAGCTCTAGTTCAGCTGTGCAGTACAAGTCTAGCTCTCTGTAGTTTGATTTAAAAAAGGCTATTACAGAAATCCACCATCTAGTGCTCTGAAGGATCAGCACGAGGATATATCTTTGTTCACAGAGACCTTTTTATTTCTGAAAAAGGAGTTTCTTATATCAAAAATAGAGAATTCTTTCATGTTACTGTCAGCTCTGTAGCCCACCTAACATTGTATTATTACCACTGACAGAAAGACAGGTGTTAACAGCTGGAGAGAAAACAAATATAGAGAGCTGTGGCAAAATCTGAGGAGAAACAGATGTGTGAGCAACTTCGTCTTTGATATTTATTTTAATAGTGCTTCTCAAGTGCATTTAATATTTATGTGGCTATCGTCTCAGCTTTCAGTGGCATACTGCAGCCAGCATAATGCGCTGCTCACCTCTGCCACCACTTCTTTTTTTCTTTTTCTCCTTTCTTGCTGCCATAAAACAGCATCTGTTAATCTCTCAGGAAATGCCAGTTTATTCCTCTCCCCTCCCCCAGTATGAAATGGATAGAGTTTTTTAGCAGTGGGAGCTCAGTGTGATTAGTATGCTAATATAGGAGAGAGAAAAGGAAATGGAGATGAGAGATATGGTCCTTTAGCGAAGAAAAGCAGGAACAACTGAAAGGAGGATCTCTGCTAATCAATTAACCTACAATGGACCTAATGCCATAAGAAGCTATTGTGCATAAAGGGACGAAATTCTCTGTGACAGATGGCACTTGGGCGCATGATATTGCAGGGTTCCTGCTCCAGAGCTTGTTTACCTCCCATACAGGGGTAAGCAATAAAGCAATAAAATTGCTTATTTATTTTAAAGAGAGAAGTTGAAATGCTTATTTACCAAATCAATCAAGGTTTACTAAGGCAGAACAGCCACAGTCCTCGCGGCCCTAAAATGCTGGATACTTCACTGATTTCAAATAGCAATTATCTATTGCAGTTTCTTGAACCTGCTCTGACTGCAAAGAGACATTTAATTTGCAAATTTTGATGAAAATTGTCATTTTTTTTTAATTGCCTATTTCACCAATTTGAATTTTAAAACAAACGATTAACTAGAATCTCATTTTTTACTTGCCTTGGGCAAGCCAGGAAAATATTTGTCAAGACCCAAGTCTGTCTGCTTAACATTTGAGTTGAGAAATGCACAACTGCCTTCAAGTCAACATTAGCTATGACAGAAGCAAGACTATTATTTAACAGTAGCTGGAAATGTCAAAAACAAGCGGCGCCTGGCATTTTGACAAGGCAGCGTTGAAAAGAAACCACTTTTTTTCACCACTCGGTTAACTGTAAAGCAAAACTGTACAATTATCGCGCGGCTCAGAGCGAGGCTCTGGAGGTGCCCTTTGAAGCGGCGGGGATGAAGTTCAGGTGGGTCCGTCCCCATCTCCTCCTGCCCCCGGCAGCCTTTGCGACCCAACCACGGCCAGACCTCAGCATCAGCTTCTTCTCTCCCGGCAGCACGACGCCATCCTCCCGCCAACGCAGCCAGCGTCATCTAATGACTTGTGTCAGGCCCCGGGCTCATCGGCTCGATGAAGACATCCCGAGAGCTAAGGGACGTATGTAAATGTTTGGAGGTGTACGTGTTAGATGTTGGCTGGCTGGCAGGGTGAAATGCAGGCGCTTTGAGAAGCAGGTAGTGCGTCTGGGCGTCAGTAAAGCGTGTTTTACATCAGAATTGACAAAAGAAAAAAAAGGGTTGGCAGATTTAATTGGAAGTAGTATTGTGATGAAGAGAAGCCTGATACTGAAGTAGTATGGGAAAACAAGTACCTAAACCACTTTCCTCCCCTGGGAAGATTAAGTTGGAAGTTACCATTTTAGTCAACTGTGAGTGTTTATGACAAACAGTATTGAGAACCATCTCAGGGAACAGTGCAACAGGTGCTAAGATGTTGTTCTTGAAAATTTTAGATAGCAGAACGAATAGGCCTTAATCATCTAAGTGATGCTAAAGTGATGAATGTAGGTCAATCTTCAGTGCAGACACCAGATTCTCAGTACTACTTATCTCTAATTATCTGGGTGGAAACGTTTTTAGCATTTTTTTCTTACCCGTTAAGTCCCTTTAGCATCAGAGAGCATCAGGTAGGGTATCAAATCCCAAAACAATTCATCTGTACAAGCGTCAGTTGTCTCTTTGTTTCCTCCCGCAGTGAAGTCTCCGTGTGCACCTCACAGCAGCTGTGCAAGAGACATCAGGGGATGTGTACACGATCCCTTTTCCAGCTCGCGTCTCTGATATTCTGACATGTAGCAGCCACACCACCCACTTCACCCCACCTCTCTGGGTTTCGTTAGTTACCACCACCTTAGAAATCACAGACGGACTATCAAAGTCTGACAGTATTCCACCAAAAGCTGATTTAGATGAAATCCCACCAGAAAGCACGTGTCCCCCGTGGCTTTGAAACTTCCCTAATGAGATTGTGTGGGTTTTTCTGGCAGCAAATGGTTCCCTTCCTGATTGCACAGCTTCTCTGGTACCTTGCTTTTATGGCCAGTTGAAGGCAGGACACACCAATACTGCACTGACAAGCACCCTTTGCACTGACATTGGTGCTGCTATCGGCAGGAGGAGACCGTGGAACTGCTCCTGCTTAAACTTCGTCGTTTTTATTTGCCTGGAGCCAGCTTTCCACGTGCCCCCTCTGCCCACTGCCCTTTGCTGCTGCAGCAGTGGCACAGCCAAAGCCAAGTAAATCTGAGCAAATTCCCCAGCAAGGCGTGCATACCTCTTTCTACGAGCTTCACGGTTTCTTACACTACACTTCTACATTTATTACGTACATAATACTACATTTCTATCATCTCTTGTACTACTTATCACTACAGTGGATACATCACTACATTGATTCACGTCCTTGAAACATCAGTCTTCAGGAGCTTCCAATTTATCTTCCTTAAGCCACTTCTCCCGTTGCATTTCTGCTTGTTACGCTGGTTTGAGGAAACTGGTTGATACGAGGGGCCTGAAACCCCACAAAGCAGGATTATTTCACTCTCTGCAGTTTAATCAGAACAGGCACGGGTCCAAAACAAATCATCAGCGGAATTTCCTACAAGTGAAATACTGGACACAACACACAGGATTGTGGCAAGCCTTTATGACAACAAGCCCATCAGTGGCCAACATTTTGCATTTGCATCATTATTAATCTGATCTGCCAGATCTGATTTTTGTAAGTCTGTCCCCCTGAAGAGCAGATATAGCATATAAAAGGCACACAGTGTAAATCACTGAAAATGACACTTTTCATCAGCGGTGAAAGAAAAGAGGGACAGGCAGATTCTGCTGTGCGCTCGTACTTGCTGCACAATGCAAGACTTTTTTTTTTTTTTGACCTGTGGCACATTAAAGAAAGGAGCTCAAAACAATTTCATCCCTTTCAAACACAGTGGGCCAAATTCCTGGCTAGCACGAAACACCACATATCCACTGAAATCGGTGGAGCTCCGCCAGTTCAGCTGAGAACTTGGCTTTGCTTGTCAGTTCATTCAGCAGTGATTGCACTTGACGTGCAGCACAGAACAAGCATTTGTTTTTAAAAGAAAACAGTGGAGTCTTTCAGTGCTAACCCAGCCTATAAATAGTCCCGATTCCAAGAACGGGATTAACTGTCCTTAACTCAGACTTCTATGCATTAGTGCAAAGGGAGAGGAGGAGG